>NC_142346.1:36684998-37004806 GCF_054954075.1 Amborella trichopoda | reverse complement strand
TTTTCATTCACTTCCTTCGTACTGTCCTCAGCACTGTAAACTCTTTTCCAGTTATTGTATTTGTACATTGTAAGTGTGTTTTTGAAATTTCTTTTATAAACGTCTGTATAAACGTTTGTATACAGTCCGAGTAATTTATGTATACAGATATGATGGTTTTGTTTATGATGCTTTGTTAATATCATGGTTTGAATATTACGCAATTTTAAACTTATTTTTAGCATTAAAATAGGAAATCACAATCACACACAGTGGATTGTTATTGATATATCTCTTATTCCGTTCATTTGCATATTACTCTCTTTAAACTACTATCGTATTTTACAAGATATAGTAAAGTATAATAGCTTATTATTCACATACCTTCTCTAAAATAGGTCACTGTAGATCCTAGCCCCATTTGGTATCAGAGCCAACAGTGAAATAGTTACAGTATTACTGTAGAAACCTAACTAAATTTACATCTAAGAAAGTTGGTCCAAGAGTTAAGGCAAGAGACGAAAGAAGTCTAGGCAAAGTACCCGCCAAGGCCAGGAAGAGCCGCTTAGGGGAACACGCTGGACCCTTGATCGTTCAGATTGTCATTATCCGCAACCTACGTATGGCAAATTTAATTAGGAATCTTAAAGGTAACACAATAACTCAATCGCAAACCTTAAGAGTCCAAAATAAGGAAGAGATAGTAATAAATGATGTTGAAAAACATATACAAAATTGGAATATTCTTAAAGTCCCTATCAAAGATATTTATAAAAAAGGAACATTTAAATTCAAACTTGGATATGCGATTAAAATAGTAGAGGAAAATCTATCAGTAACTCAAAATCAGGAAGACTTCCAACTGTTATCCAGAAAAATAATCAAAAAACATAAAGAAAATAATTACAAGTATTTACACATTGGATTAATATAAATAGCTATAAAACATTTAACACGTTTAGGATTAAACAACTCAGTGCTCGTATGCCTAAGAGATATGCGGCACAATAAGTTTTCGGACTCACTCCTAGGCATGGTTGAATCCAGCCTTTGTAGTGGACCCATTTATTTCAACTATTTTCCCAATTTTTCTGTTTCATTAACTGATCCTAATATCCTCGATAGATTAACAACAAATCTTAAGACTCATGGATTCAATATGACTCATGGATCTCAAAATTTAGCTATAGTATATCGCATATATTACAAAGTTATGAATACTCTTTGTTCAAATATCATGCAAACAGACAAGAAGGATAAAACTATTTTATTTCAATCTAATATAGAAAAATCTAATACTATTATCCCAAAAACTATTACTTGGTCAGATATTATTCTACCTCAAACATGGTCAATCCAAAATAAAAACCAACCAAGAGAAATACCTAGGAATAATATTCCCAACCAATTAATAGAACATCAGGATGGAAATATTGAAATAAAATTTCAAAATAATACACCAATAATCCAAGATGATTTAGAAATAAACAGAAAAAGGATTAGAAAGCCCTTAGTTCCTGCAAGAAAATCTTGTCATACAACCCCATAAGTTATAATCCTTCCTTCTCCATCAATACCTACAACATCTTCAGACATACAACTACAAGGAGTAAAAAGAACAGCTGATCATGTAGTAATACCTACTTATACATCTGAACCCGACATAGCAGAGTTCCAAATACTCACTTTGCAAGTTGAAGAAGATATAAACATAGATGAATATTTAGAATATAAATTAAAATAAAAAAAGAAGAAAGTAGATATTGAACATTTAAAACTGGATTATTTAGCCCTAGAAAACCAAGATATTAGAGAATGGTATCTAAAAACATTTCAACCCAGGTTAGTAGAATTATTCCATAAAAAATACAATAAATTTTTGAAAAAAGAAAGACGAACAAAAGGATTCTTTATATGGTTACAAGAAATTTGTGCTCAATATAACATTCAAATTCCTCCGTTTAATATTCAAACAATAGAAAAAAAAACTTATATAAGCACAGATGGAACTACTACTTCTAGTACACATCCAACTAAAAAAAGTATTATCTTAAAAGGTGCAAAAATTCCACCTGCAAAGGGTGAACCACCACAATCCTTATACGAAATCATTGCAACATCTTATAAAGTTGTACCCAAGGATATGGGAAAAAAACATGAATTAATTATTCATATTGTGGAACAAAACAACTATAACAACCTATACATGCAAGCCTAGAGAAAACAAGTTGAACGAATAGAGAAATTAGTCACTCCCCTTCCTAAGGGAGTCACTCCTCCTATTCCTAAAGCTGTTTTATTTAAACCTTCTCCTGAATTCAATAAAACCAAATTCCATCTAGGAGAAGATAACAAAACACTCATGGATCAATTATTATCCAAATTAGCCCAATTAGATATCAAAGGAATTCCCTCTCCAAAACTCAATATTCTTACACCAATACCTAGCATTTCAATACCTTTACCCAATATTCCAGAATCATCGGATAAAGACAAAATGAAGATTCCTGAGCATGAGACTTTAATGCTCCAAGAAGAGGAACTAACTATAGAAGATACCTTGCAAAACCAAGAATCTGCTTTTATGGATACTTCAACCAATGATCTAAATAGGATAACATATAAGAAAAACATGGAAACCAATCATAGCTTTACCATACTATAAGAGACCTACACCTATCGATGTCCAATTAGTAGAAGATGCCATACAACAGGCAGTATCATATTCAGGTAGATTAATTGTCAATTGGACGATAGATAGTCTATCAGATTTAAAAATATTAGATGTCATGAGACATATGACTATGTTTGCCTCAGTTAATAAAATGGCTGGCAATCCAGATCAAGAAGTTACCAAAGTAATAGTAAATGGATTTACTGGTTGGTTAAGAGGATGGTGGGATTTCTATGTTGATGATGAAACAAATAATAGAATCCTTACCAACACAAGACAATGGACAGCCATAAATGAACAAAATCAAGAAATAATTTATACAGAAAGTGATGCAGTAAACACCTTAATTTATACTATTACTCTCCACTTTGTAGGAAGTACAGCTTTATTAGCAGCAAGATCAGAAGATTTGCTGTCAAACTTAAGATATTCTACCTTATCTCATTATAAATGGTATAAGGATGTATTCTTTTCATGATTACTAATAAGAGAAGATTGTCAACTAGACCATTGGAAAGAAAAGTTCTTAGCTGGTCTCCCTTACCTATTCGCAGAAAAAGTCAAAGAAAGACTTAGAAAGAAACATAATGGAGTTATCATATATTCTGCATATACACTAGGAGAACTATCAGCAGAAATATGTGCTGAAGGATTAACATTATGTACTGATCTCAAACTCAGAAGACAACTTGATAAACAACAAATTACTAGTCCTTCATTGATACAATTTAGATCAGCTCCTGAATCTATTAAAGCTGATGTTTGAAATCTATAATCTTCTGTAGCTATGATTGTTACTTGCACAAACCATTTTTTTATAATAATTTTATCCAAAAGGTTAACTGAAGGAGAATCTTCAGTTATCAAAAGTGGTTTATTTTCTGAGGTTTCTGGAGTGTCTTCTAGTGGATCAGGACTGTATGTTGTTACTAAATGGTTGAATTCTAGTTCATCTGTGTCTGAATTTTGATTAGATAGATTTTGTAACTCTAAAATCTTAATTCTATTTTTTAACTGATGTACTTCTTTCTTTACTTCATTTATCTCTTGTTTTAGTTCTGAGATAGAAGGTTCTTTTTGTTTAGTGAGATGCTGTTCACTAACTCTTTTCATAATAGAGGCAAAATTATATTCATCTGGTGTTTTACTAATAGGATGTGTTTTTGCTTTTGTTTTGGCTAGATTTATAAATTTCGTAATAACAGATCTTTTTTCATCTGGATCTGTGATTTTTTCTATGAGGTTTAAAGTCAAATTATCTTCTTGTGTTAGAGTATGAAGATTGTGTGTGGAGATAAGACAAGCACAAGTAGATTCTTCTATTGGATGAGTTGATTTAGTATCGGTAGAAGAATCTGAAGAATCTGATGACTCTGTCCATATGAAATCTTCATCTTGGATATTTCCTATGAGCGATTTAGTAGAATCTGTATTTGAGGAAGATGTATCGTAATTGATAATATTATATAATTTTGATTTTACTGACTCATCTAATTGTAATGCATCTATTTTATTTTTTAATTTACATTGGTGTTCAAAATTCACGGGTCAAAAAATCAGGTAGGGAATTGGCAGAACCGTGAAGGTGTTCAATCGTAAAATCAATGGCAGAAAGTATTGCCTGCTAGCGAGCAAATATTTGTTTGGAAACAAGATTTTGAACATCTTTTTGCAGAATATCTTTAGCTGCTTTGCAATCAGTGCGAATGAGAAAACATTGGTGTTTATAGTGACCAAGTTTTCCACATTTATAACATATTGGTAGTTTATTTTTAGAATTGGGAAAAAAAATTTTTATAAATTTTTGTTTAGACTTCTTATACTGTTATGTACTTTATCTGTTCTATATTTTTCTTTCTTATATTTTTTCTTTTTGTTATATCATCACATTCAATGATTTTGAAAGCAGTAGGATGAGGAAGAGAACGACAAGGTAGAGTTTTGACTTTCTTTTTAATTAGTTGGACTGCTTTAGTATGAATATTTGTTCATGGTGGATGATTCTTTTTTAATCGATCATGTAGAGGTTTAGCATCTATGGCAAGGTCTTGATAAAAATCAATAACATAATTAAGACATTCTAAGAACCGTTGGAGTTCTTTTTTATCTAAAAGTTGATCAGGAAATTTATCAGCAAATTGTATAGATCTATCTATAGGAATAATGGTGCCTTGATGGATATTGTGTCATCTATATATATATATATATATATATATATATATATATATATTTATTTATTTATTTTATATATATATATATATATAACTATTTATTTTCGCCTATAGGCTTTAGAAAGACATTTTCATATGTATATATATATACATATATATGATTTTATATGCTTAACAACACCATAAAATAATTTTTTTTTGTAAAGAGAGAAACTAAGGAGAGGAAAGGTCACAATTATGGTTAACCAATGAATGTGAAATCAGATGGGTGGTGATGTGTCACTAATTAAGCACAAAGTTTGAAACAAATTCTTTCAAAAGCTATGATGCAATTTAATATGTTAAATTTCACATCCAATGGCTAAAAAACCATGTGACCTTATATTAAACATGAATGGCTATATATATATATATATATATATATATATGGATATGGGAAAATATCCTTTCAGATCAATGGCATACTGCTACAGTAAAGCCAACGGCCCATATTAAATCTAGGCCGATCTAACGATCCTGAATATCTGGTAGTGTTTGAATTTTAATTTTTTTTCTATAAATCAGATTAATATGAAATTTGGAGTGTATGTACATAAAAAATATATAAATATTTAAAAATATAAAAAAAATATTTTACATAAAATAATTGACTAAAATACCCCTATAAAAATTTGGAGGTATTTTGGTCAATTTATTTGTACGGATTGTTTTTTTTTTATATTTTTATTAGGTGTGCCTTGATGAGAAAAATATACACCTAAAATTTCAAGTGATTTGGATTTATATAAAAAAATTAAAATTCAAATATAAAAAGAGGTCGTAACCGTCAGATCGGCTCAGATTCAATCTGAGCCATTGACGTTTACTGAAGCGGTCAGCTAGTGGGGGTATAGAATCTACTCCATATATATATATATATATATAGGAAGATGCTAGGATGAGCCCACTAGCTCACATAATAGCATAAGTCCAATGGCCCAGATTGAATCTCGACCGATCTGACAGCCGATAGTATTTGAATTTTAATTTTTTTTCTATAAGTTCAAATCAATTAAAATTTTTGGTGAATATTCTTCTCATCAAGTCGCATCTAATAAAAATATATAAAAACAATAATCCACAAAATTAAAAAGACCAAAATACCTCTGAAAATTTATGGGGGTATTTTAGTCATTAGTTTTCATGTAAAATATATTTTTAATATTTTTAGAATATTAAAATATTTTTTATCAATACATATTTAAAATTTCAAGTAATTTAGATTTATAGAAAAAACATTAAAATTAAAATACTATCGGGCATCTGTGATATATGGGATAATCTAAACTTCACAACCCTTCAAATTACAAATGTTCAAGATAGGGAGAGTTGTGAAGGGTGGATTTAATAATTTTGTAGTCTATTTTTTTAAAAAAGTTACTTTTGTAGGGCAATTTTGTAAATATTACTACAAGACAAATGATACTTTTGTCATCTATATAAGGGCTAAAGTTGAAATTTTAACTAAAGGACAATGATGCTCCACAAACAAAGTTCAGGGACACTAACTTTCAAAATTCTACTATATTTTTGTAAAAATTTCAAATATACTCTTGCTTAATAGTAAATTTACCTATTTAAATAATTTTTTAATAAAAAATAATGATTGTTTTGATAAATACACCCATCACAACCCCTTCTAACTTGAACCTTTGCATTTTGAGGGGTTGTTAACTCTAAACAAACCCTATATATATATATATATATATATATATATATATATATATATATATATATATATATATATATATATATATATATATATATATATATATATATATATATAGGAAGATACTACAAAATACCTATATGAAAAAATGAACAGTGATTTCGCCTACAATCATCACCATCCAAAGTTCATCGCATGGTCACGATTGTTCGGTAGTGTTTTATTTTTCATTTTTTTCAACAAATCAGGATTACCTGAAATTGGAGCGTGTGTTCATAAAAATAGACGAATCTACGAAAAATATCAAAAAAATATTTTACGTGAAAATATTGACCAAAATACCCCAAAAAGTTTTGGGGGTATTTTGCTCAACTTTTCTTTCACTAATTATTATTATTTATATATTTTTATTAGGTGCGCCTCACTAAGATATACACACGCTCCAAATTTCAGGTCATTTCGATTTGTAGAAAAAAAGAAATAAAAATGAAACACTACTGGATAATCGTGACCGTGCGATGAACTTTGGATGGTAATGAGGGTAAGCAAAATCACTGTTCATTTTCGCCTATAGGCATTGGGAAGACTTTTCCATATATATATATATATATATATATATATATATATATATATATATATATATATATATATATACTCTCAATCGCATATTTACACAATTATTTACACCATCACTTATTTCATTCCTACATGCAACACAACTTGTCCAACAAGTTTATTACTACATTATTCGGCGAAGGTTGAGGGGTAAACAAGTGTTAAAAAAAAAAAAAACACTATACCCTAGAGGTAATGTAGGGCTCAAAATAACTACTGTAACCGAGAGATATGTTATAGAGAGAGACAGTGAAAAGGAGTAATGTCAAAAAAAAATGAAAAGGTGAGTGTCTAACGTTGCCATTTTTATTATATAACGATTTTTTCTTTCCTCATTCTCTTTACTCTCCCTCATACTCACTTCTCTACGATTTTCTCTTTCATCATTCTCTCACAGCTTAACGAGACCATATCGTTCAAGATATTTTTTACATTCAAACTGTCAAAAAAAATGAAAATATGCATATTTAACGTGCATACCTATTATGTAATTATTTTCTCTTTCCTCATTTTCGTTGCTCTAACGAGACCATATCGTTGGATATCATTGGAGAGTACTGAAAGCCAAGAGGATTGAAAGCCTAACGAGACTATATCGTTGAATGGATATAGTTGGAGAGTACTGAAAGCCTAACCAGAGGAATGGATACCGTTGCACAGTACTGAAAGCCTACCAAGAGGAATGGATATCGTTGGAGAGCACTAAACGCCTAACAAGATGACTAAAAGCCTAATGAGACCATATCGTTGAAGAGATAAAGTGCAGTAATAAAAGCTAACCTTTTATCCTTTCATTATCTGTCTATATGTCTTAGGCTCTTTTTTAATTCATTGGTTATATGGGTGATCTATAGGTTTCATACTCATCGAATTGTGTGATGTTTTATTTGTCTAATCCAATTTTATAATTCATATTTATGCAATATTTAGCCTGAAAAACCTGTGGTCATCATAAAAATAAAAACACAAAATATATCCTTTAAATTTTGGTTACAATGCAATGAAAAGCAAACTGTAATTTGGAATAGTTTGTAAGTACATCTCTCATGCCTTCTGCAAGCTCTACAAATATCGCTGACAGAAATTTCATAATATTGGAAAAAATCATTTCTAAATTTTCTTGATTTTCAATAACAACATATGCATGGCTTTTTGTAAACCACTCAAATGCTTGTTTATCAGGGCCAAAAATTTGGACATTCTCTAATTTCCAGACCCTCTTTGAAAAATTATAAAATTGCAGAAAACTAATTTTTTTAAAAAATAAGAAATGCCATAATCCTCCCTCTAAAATTTACACATACCACTCACCCAAAAAAAAAAATTTACACATACCAAGCAAGAATGGACATATGATAACTCACCAATAAAAAAATATCTTAAAAAATTATCACCTCCCCCTATATTACCATTATGATTATAATTTACCCATGGCCGTTCTTAGAATAATTTTTCATATTAAAATTCTAATTTTATTAAAATATTGCTCAAAATTATAAATTCATGAAATTTTAAAAAAAGTCATTCTAACCTTTTAAATTTTTAAGTATTATATAACTATCTAAATTAAAAAAAAAATTCAAATATTTTTAATTTTTTAAGAATGGTATAGTTAGCGGTTTCTATAAGGTTGCAACCTTAAACAATCCAATTAAGGAGCACCTTAAAATTTTATTATAACACGTAAATTTGTTGTAAAAAATACTTAGTTATATCTAAAAATCTATTTTCATACCTAATAAGAAAATTTTAAATTTCAAAAATGGTTAAAATCAAGTAGATCTATAAATATATGAAAATCTTGAAAATAGACGGTCTAAACAATGTGTTGCAAGTTGCACTATTTTTGGGACTCAAAAGCTTTTTTTTTCATATTCATGCGCATGTGACTCTACATTTCTAATAGATTTTTGAGGTGCATTTGTGATTCTACATTTTAAGGTTGCAACCTTATATAAATTTTTCCCTTATCTAATTTAAAATTTTTAGATGTGGTTGCTTTTAAATTTTGGATAGATTGAGAATATGATATTTATTTTTAATTTAAAAAATAAATAATAAAAATAGACACTAATTCAAATTCAAATTCAAATTCAAATTGCTTAAGCAAAAGTAAAAAGGTGGATACATGTCGTAATAATAAGAATGGACCTTAATTTTAGAAAAAGTGTAGGGTAGGTACCCCAAATATTGACGAGGTTTAGGCCAAAAGGTGTAGAAGTCTTGGCCAAAAGGTGTCCTATGCGAATATGATAATTAAGAAAAGTTAAATTATTACATAAAAATATAAGAAAACAAATAAAAAAGTAAATTAAAAATAGAGAGATAGTCAACACTAATGGTTTAAAAAACGGATCGGTGATCTGGATCGGGCACCCAAAAAACCGATTCGGATCGGCGATTCGGCGATCCAGATCGAGAATCAGGGGAATCGATCAGAATACAGCTTAAAAAAAATCCGAAAAAAATATTAAAATTCATTATAAATATTGTTTTTTAGGAATTCAATAAGAAATGAGGGTACTCCATTAAGAACTTTCATGTTTTTGAATGAATATGCGAATATTGATATGTTCTTTCCCTACATGAACCGCCATTCAGCATTTAATTTACATCACACAAAAGGATAAACATAGAATTATCATGGAATAAGTATATCAACATACATGGACTACAATAAAGCATAAAATTAGTAACATACGATCTAAAAATAAAATGATAGACGACGTTGTTGTTCTTCTTGGTCACGCTGGTGCCATTGATTGAATTCGTTTGACAATTCATTGATTCGATCGAAAAACGAATCATCGATATTAGCAGGCGTCTGACTATTCCCAAATCCCCAAGTGTTAGTGTTTTGTTGTGTTCCCAATCCAAAATCCCCGAAGCTTGTTCATCCTTCATGTTCACCTGCACTGTCGTGCTCATCCCTACACTATTGCTGTTGGGACTCGATATGTGAATAATATGGCTGGGATAGGGTGGCCTCAGAATCATCATCTCTCTCATTTTCTCTTAGACCCCCTTCCCACTCTCCCTCATTAGGTGCAATATCACCGACATCTCCGACGAATTGTGGATACGTTGGCTGGCTGCTTCCTCTTTCATGCTGCTCATCACTTTCTTCAAGATCTTCATCACCGATAGCCTCAAGGAACGCTCTCTTGTGCAACACTGGCTCCTCCTCTTCTACTACCCATTAGTCAGCTGTGTCTGTGACAAATATTGTGTCTAAGTCTATCGGCCCATAGTCTTCAAGCTTCCTTCTTATTTGTCGCTCTCTGAGGTTTAAATTATAATGAACGTAGACTAGTTTATGAAGCTTCTCAGAAGCGAGTCGATTCCTCCTAGTAGTGTGCAACCATTGAAACGTACTCCAGTTGCGCTCACAGCTAGTAGCAGAACATGTCTGGGAGAGCACCTTGATTGCTATCCTCTTTAGGTGAGGTGCATCAGTACCATATATCTCCCACCATTCAGCTGGATTAAAATGCAAAAAGCATTGTAAGGGCAAGAACAATTCATAAGATTAAATATATGAATGACCAAAATATGAGCGAGGGGATAACTTGGATCCATCATAGTTCGAGAATTATTTCGAAGGATCCTATAGCATCCCTATACATAGCAACCTAAAACAAATATATTACGTTTTAGTGCATTATTCCTCACAAATATAACAACTCAATGAAGTTCTTACCCAAACATTAAATAATACCTCTTCTATTGCTTCTACTTGGTTTCGATGGCTTCTCTCCAACCTTGCAATAATGTATCTGACCCCTTCTATAATCTTGTGGGGTTGTTCAGGTGTCAAATAGAAAAATTTTGGGTTGAAGTAGTAACCTAAAAATATATAGGTAGAAAAATGTCATTTACAATTTCATAAAAAATTGATTTAAGCTGAAACATTATAATGATATAAATATATATTTACCAACATAATGAATTGGACGTCCAAATTTGGTGTTCCACTTCCTTTCTATAATCTCGATCACTTTGCTAGCAAAATGACACTTCTCCCTAATAGCTGATTTCGCCCTCTCATTACCTTCATAAAGGATACATATAGCTTTCTTTTCAGCATCCACCATTTTTAACACCGTGACCAAAGGGGCAGTGGCCTCTACAACACTGGAACATCGAGACCAGAACCGCCTATTTGAGACTATGTTGTCCACTTTTATACCGGTACTGGAATTCGAGAGGCGGTCATTTAACCACTCTTCACAGGTAAACAATCTCTTTAATGCACCTTCAGATTCTCGAATGGAATCCACAGCTAAGTAATCGGTCGTAAAGCGGATTATGGCAGGCCTGCTTATCTCTTTTTTCTTAGAGTGTTCTCTAAACAGAAATAAAATTTTAGATTGGTTGTATATAAATCTCGACACCAACCTTGCTTCCTCTAGAGTCTCCTTCACAATTTTGATCTCACCGATCTCCTCTAACATAAGATTGATGCTGTGTACAGCACACGGGGTCCATATTAGATGCTTCATCTTATCCATCAACTTGCTGCCCGCAGAAACACATGCACGTGCAATAAACTGGACTACATGCTTATCTCCCACCTCCTCCACTATCTGATCATATAGTCGTACGTAGAAGTTTGCATCCTTCTTTGTCCCTGATACGTCTTTGCTAGACAAAAAAGTTGTACCTTTTGGGGAATTGGCCAAGAAGTTTAAAAACTCTTTTTTGCTAACTTCATTCAACCAACCATCACTCATGAGAGTAATTCCTGTCCTTAGCCAACTCTGTTTATATTCTTCAATCCACTTTTTAACTTCCTCCACCTCTTCATCTAATATTGGCCCACTGAGCTCATATGCCGTCGGGGGTTTTACCCCGGGCTCGACTCTCTGGATTGCACTGACCATAAATATGGGCTATTGGTTGCATCAATGGGAATCCCTTTATCGTAGAACCATTTACCAACATATCTCCCTAACATGTTTCTTGTACCTTTAACCATGCATTTTATGGTCATTTGTTGTGACTTAGGCTTTGAGAGAAATGGGTCTTTACGACCATGACCTGCAATACTGGCACTCCTAAGTAACCTAGAAACAATTTCTTCAACATCTGATTCTCCTTGATATATATTGCCACCAACCCCTCCATACATATTTGAGCTGGGCCCGTCATAGATGCTCAAGCTGGGCCCGCCATGCATATCTGAGCTAGGCCCACCATGCATATCTGAGCTAGGCCCACCATGCATGTCTGAGCTAGACCCACCGGGCATTCTAAACCCACATTCCCTCTGATATTGTTCATGTAAACTCAATCTTGTGGCCATGTCCAGCTCATTATTATATTGCTCTTCTAGGTCATTATTATATTGCTCTTCTGTATCATTCATGCTTGATGGTGTATAGAAACTAGTTATCTCCTCATTCATCCTATGTTTGGCACTTCTTTTACCTTTGTTAGCATTAAGAATTGCCGCCATCTGTTTTTTTACATTACTAGGGACACTAGTGCATGCAGAAACTTCTCCCTTAACCCCTGCCAAGTGTTGCTTGAACCTATGTACCCCACTACTTATCACCCTTTGACAGTAATTACAAATAATTTTGTCTTTTTTGTTGGGATCAAGTCTGACCCCATGTTGCCATGCAGGATCTTCTGCAAATCTTGACATGATTCAACTGTTTTAAGATGTAAAAAGTATAAGATTAACCTGACAGTTCAAAAAGAAAAATAATCACCATGTGTAGTGATAATATGTTGCGATAGTCATGTAGTCATATTTGTTGTTATTTGTTATTGCAAAATACCTTTATTGACAATAATATTTTCGTACATATCAATTACAAACATTCAGGATAATATAATACAAAATGCAAGCTCCAAACATGGCTACAACTCAATTATCAAGAACATACATTTTTTACATTAAAAAATTAATAATAAAAACAATTCTTCACAAAGCCAGCTAACATCAGTCATTCCAACTAAAAAATACATGAACAACAGATAAAAAAAATACAGTTTTGCATTAAAAATATAATAACATGCATTTTATTGCATAAATAATCTATCAACATACAATTTTTTCAACAAAAACTTTAACAATAAGAATTTAAAATATGGTTTAATACCTCATGATAATTAAAACCTTATCACGATTTTCAAATCTTTTCGAAAAATCATCATTTTTCAAAAAATTCGATCATGGAAAAAAAAAGGAGAAAAAAGCACAGCAAACTCAAACAATAAAAATTAAAAATTGGGTTTAATACATCATGATAATCAAAACCTTATCACGATTTTCACATCTTTTCGAAAAATCATCATTTTTCAAAAAATTCGATCATGGATAAAAAGAAATTAAAAAAAAAAGTACAGCAAGTTTTAAAAAAAATCGATCATGGATTAAAAAAAAAAAATCACAAATTTTCAAAAAATTCGATCATGAATTACAAAAAAAAATTCGATCATGGATTAAAAAAAAAAATCACAAATTTTCAAAAAATTCAATCATGGACTACAAAAAATTCGATCATGGATTAGAAAAAATTCGATCATGGATTACAAAAAATTCGATCATGGATTACATAAAATTCGATCATGGATTACAAAAAAAAAAAAAAAACATAAAAAAACAAAAAAATCGATCGTGGATTACAAAAAAAGAAAAAAACAATTCGATCATGGATTACAAAAAATTCAATCATGGGTTACAAAAAAAACAAAAATTCGATCATGGATTACAAGAAAAAAAAACGAACATTTCGATCATGGATTAAAAAAAATTCGATCATGGATTAGTGAAAATTCTATCATGGATTACAAAAAATTCGATCATGGATTACATAAAATTCGATCAAGGATTACAAAAAAAAAAAACAAAAAAAAACAAAAAATTAGATCGTGGATTACAAAAAAAGAAAATAACAATGCGATCATGGATTACAAAAAATTCAATCATGGATTACAAAAAACTCTATCATGGGTTACAAAAAAAACAAAAAACAAAAAATTCGATCATGGATTACAAAAAAAATAACAAACATTTCGATCATGGATTACAAAAAAAAAACAAACATTTCGATCATGGATTACAAAACATTCGATCATGGATTACAAAAAATTCTATCATAGGTTACAAAAAAAAAAAAAAAAATTCGATCATGGATTACAAGAAAAAAAAACAAACATTTCGATCATGGCTTACAAAAATTCGATCATGGATTACAAAAAAATCGATCAAGTATTACAAAAAATTCGATCATGGATTACAAAAAAAAAAAAAAAAAAAAAAAATCTGTTCTTCAAGAGCTATCTTACATAAGCCATTTTAACTCAAAAATCCACCTCTAAGTGAATAAATTGCATCCAATTGAGTACATTTTCTGATAAACCACAATATAAAGAATCAAAACCCTAAATTTTTAACACATTATTTCTAATATATCATGAAAAAAAAATCAAAAGGCGGAAAAAAAAAAAAACAGCGGAATTTTGGTTCAACAGACATCTCTGTGTTCATCTCAAATTTCATGCTGTAATTGACCAAATTACATAAAATTGAAAATTTTAAATCATAATAGACACAATAAAGATTAAAAACCCTACAAATTGAACTCATTATCTTTAAAATATGGTGTGAAATTAATCATATGGCGGAAAAAAAAAAACCCAAACTTCTTACCTGATTTTGTGAACCGGAGCCTTCAATCTCTTAAAAACTATGTTTTTCTCACCGATTATCACAAATTAGTAACAAAAGGTTTTGATGCACAACTTTACGATCAAAATGCCTACATATTTTGAAAGATTCATGCCCTATTTGACATGAAACACATGGAAAGGCGGAAACCCTAAAAATGCAAGTTTCGTGATCCAAAAACACCAAATTTTTCAACCATTTAATCGGTGTAAAAGCCAAATAAAACTGTTTACAGCCTGCAAATTAGATCACATGAAAAAAAAACAAAAAAAAATGATAAAAAAATGACAAATTTTGAAGAATCTCGTGAAAAATACTGTGCAACCCGTGTTTTTCATGGGACTCGCCGATTCCATACAGTGAATCGGACTAGTCACTATACAGAATCGTCCGGTTCTCTCTAGAACCGGACGATTCCCGTTTTTTACAGCGATTCGATCTCTTCATGGCGATTTTCGAATAGAACCTGACGAGTCCGATTCAACTCGGAGTTTTTTTAAACACCGGTTAAGACTCAAAAGAGATAGAAAATAAGTGAAGAGAGAATGACGGATAGAAAAATAAGGACAATTAATGTGAGATATTTTAGGAGAGAGAAAGTAGGAAAAGTAAAGTGGAAAGAGAGATGATCCAACGAGAAACTCATGGGGGAAGAGAGAATAACGGATAGAAAAATAAGGACAATTAATGTGAGATGTTTTAAGAGAGAGAAAGTAGGAAAAGAATAGTGGAAAGAGAGATGATCCAACGAGAAACACATGGGGGAAGAGAGAATGACGGATATAAAAGTAAGGACAATTAATGTGACATATTTTATGGGGGAAGAGAGAGTGACGGATAGAAAAGTAAGGACAATTAATGTGACATATTTTAAGAGAGAGAAAGTAGGAAAAGTAAAGTGGAAAGAGAGATAATCCAACGAGAAACCGGTGGGCGAGACCGTGAAAGGGAGAGATGGAATTAAGGAAGATAAATAAATGATATATATATATATATATATGGAAAAAAAAGTTTGTATAAGGATGTAACCTTATAATGTAGAATTATGGATGCACCTCAAAAATCTATCGAAAAATGTAGTTTTAATGTTGAAAAACCCTTTGATTGATCTTCTCCACATCGAGATGTATGACTATGAAAAATAAAAAGATTTTAAGTCTCAAAAATAGTGTATTTTACAACATATTATTTACACCGTCCATTTTCAAGATTTTCATATGTTTATAGATCTATTTGATTTTAACCATTTTTTAAATTTAAAATTTTACGATCAGATATAAAAATAGATCTTGAGATAGTCATAAAAATATTTTACATCAAAATTATATAACATAATAAAATTTGAAGGTACACCTTACCTCTACAGCTACGGATGCATCCGTATGCCAACAGCACCCATATATATATATATATATATATATATATATATATATATATATATATATATATATATATATATATAGAGAGAGAGAGAGAGAGAGGGAGAGAGAAAATTAAGGAAAAAAAAGTCAGATTTTAGAAAAAGACCTTATTCAAATAAATAATGTAGGGCAAGTGTTTTATTTTTCATTTGTTTTCTACAAATCAGAAAGACCTAAAATTTGGAGAGTATGTACATCTTACTAAGGCGCATCTAATAAAAATATAAAAAAAATTATCCGTAAATAAATTGACCAAAATACCCCCAAAACTTATCGAGGGTATTTTGGTCAATATTTTCATGTAAAATATTTTTTTTATAATTTTGAAAGATTCCCCTATTTTGATGAATATACACTCCAAATTTCAAGTCATTCTGATTTGTAGATAAAAAATAAAATACTACCGGATAATCGTGATCACGCGATGAACTTTGGACGGTGATGGGGGTAAGCGAAATCATTGCTCATTTTCACCTATAGGTATTGCGTAGTATTTTCTTATATATATATATATATATATATATATATATATATATATATATATATATATATATATATATATATATATATATATATATATTTGTAGTTTTGAATTCTATATTTCTCTCAATATTTGAAAAATGCAACTCCTAAACACTCTCTCATCTCTATGTCATGCACCCCTCTTATCTTTCTCCTAAATTATTTTCTTTATCTTGCTCCTAAATCTCGCACTATCATTTTCCTTTTTTCGTTTTTTTCTTTTGAGCTCCAAATTTATCTTTTTTAAAATTTGAAATGGTGCAACTCCTAAAAATTCGCCTCTCATGTCTCATGTCACGCACCTCTCTTTCTATATCCCATCTAACTCCAGTTCTAAAAGCATACTTGTAGCATGCACGTGCGTTGCAAGTTTTATTAAAATGTTATACATGTAATATTTTTACAAATATTTTATAAGGGAAATAAATCTACAAAATCTAAAATGAAAATATAGAATGAAATAAAAATTAAACTAAATTCCATAATAAAATAAAAGTGGTAGTTTCTCACATCAGCATAGAGCGCGAAAGGGATGACATACTTTTCATAGCGAATCAGAGATGAAATACTTGTCATAAACAAACAACAATAATTGAAATACTATTTGATTAAATAGACATAATTTTAGCAAAATGAATAAATTATTTATGTGTTATGTTAAATAACACATAAAATTTTAATATATCAAATTAAGTAACATAGAAAGGATATTATTATGGATATTAATTCAATTATAGTAAAATTTATTACTTATAAAAATAAATTTATATTATATAATTATCCATTTATTATTAAAATAAATTAATATGAGGATTAATATTATTTAATTAAAATTCTAGTCGTATAACATAATTGTTGTATATATGACTAATCAAACTATATTTAATATCATTATACTAAATGAATTATTATATTTTTTAATTATCAAATTTTTAATTATCAAAGTATAATTATTATTTATATACGCATACTGATCACATTTATAATGTCATCATCTCCAAAAATAAGAAAATTAATGTGGAATGTATTTCTATAATAACAATATTATCAATATATAGTTACATTTATAATAATACAATCTAAAATTATAATTATTTGTTTAATAAGTATAATAATTATTAATTATAATTATTTTTTGTTATAAATATTATAATAATCAGTTATCAAAATGTTAATTATTATTGACAAGTATTATTGATTGATATAAAATATATAGAAAAATTATAAAATTTTATCTATTATCAATAAATTTATGCGATTGTAATTTATTAATAATAGAACGTAAGAATCATAATCTCTACTAATAAAATTATAACAAATAATTATACAGTAATAAAATTTTAAATAAATAATAGAAAATATTATAAAATTTCAATAACTTTAAATTTAGGTATATTAATATCTATAATCACGTTAATTATTATGAATATAAGTTTTTATTATAATATATTATTTTTATTAAATTTTTATATTAATTATAAGATGTGAATTAATTATGTATAATTCGCTATTACTAATAAATGATGCTAATACATTATTTATGTACCTGTCATTATATTATTATAATTAATTATTATTATCAAATTAATATTTTGCTAATCACTTAATTAAAATATATAATTATCATAATTGTAAATACTATTATCATTATTTAAATTACTCCACCACAATTACTCAAGCCAAATGATATTTTGCTAATCAATTAATTAAAATATATAATTGAATTGTATACAACACTATAGTTATGAAAGTAAACACAACAATTCGAAAATACTATTACCATTATTCAAATTACTCAACCACAATTACTCAAGCCACATGATATTCTTCTTTATTTCTGATTCGCATAATAAAATATGTTTATAAATTTAATAAATAAAATATAATTACGTAAAATGACAAACAACATAAATAAATATAGTACCAAACTACAATAAATAAAAGAAATTCATTTTGTTACCTAACATTTTCAAATGATGTTTAAAATTTGACAGCGTCTAGAGATCTATGATTAACTGGTATAAACCCACAACAATTAGAAAATACTATTATCATTATTCAAATTAGTCAACCACAATTACTGAAGCCAAATGATATTCTTCTTGGCCTCTAGCATATGCTATCCAAACAACATACAAACCATATTCCAGAAAATGCCAGTAAATACCAATTCTACGATACGCATTTCCACATAATTGAAATCAAAGGGGAGTTCCCCTCTAAATCCCTACATCATAAAAACATATTTTAATTTTAATTTTAATTTATTTTATTTATTTTAAATTTTTTATATTATTGATCCAAACCGATTCAGACTAATTCATACCCACTTTAAATCATCGATCAAAACCTAATCTAAATTTTGGGTAAATGATATGCCCGACAAATCTGAATTTTGGAAACCTTATTGGACTCGACTCCGACAATACCGAGTCGCATTGACGATTTTTCCAGTCCAAAATGGTAAGAATTGAGATCCCTCACAATTTGATTTGACTCGAAACAAAATTCGCGAGAAACATGAAAGCTTACGTATGGAGGAAGTTTTAGTGCCCCTTCTCCTCCCTCTCTCTTTCTAAAAACTCAAAACCCTACTCTCTCTCTCCAATCAAAACCTTTATATATGTCTCTCTTTAGTCATTATGCACATTCAAAAATTTGAATGAACTGATTATCTAACACAAATGCAAATAATACATCTATGTCACAAAGTCATAATCCGTAACTCCATCCTTACACTCCATAATCCATACTATTACCATCCGTGTTCATAATTCATTCTCCATTGCCCATACACATTCAATATTTTTAATTAACGGATCAATCTAACATAAATGTAAAAAGTACATATTTTCTTTTTCACATAAAAACTTAAAACCCCATTTTCCCCCTTATATGGTACTTTTACCCTTGGGCAGGCACAACCCTTGGGGCCTATGCCCAGAAGGGCTGACTAGGCCTGGACAATGTGCCTAGACCCCGTTGACCCAAAGTGACCCCCTAAGTACTGGGTGTATTGAATTAATTTTAAAATACCTATCAAATTGCACATGATTTTGAACAATCAATTTTCAACATCTTTTAGGTGTTTATAAAATTGCTCAATATGTATTATTTTCATAATTTTGAATTTCACAAATATGAATGAAAAGAGATTTTCAAGCCAACATAAAATTCATTCATCTCCGGACAAAATATAGAGGTGCATCTTAGTTCTATAGTATATGAAAGACACTGCTATAAACTTCACACACTAACAAATCATCAAATTATCAAAGGATTTAATATTTTTTCATTTAAAAGAACATGTTAAGGAAATCTTAACAAATGTGAAAAAAAAAGCAAAGAAAAACCTTAACAAAGAGGGAAATCTGACAAAAAAAGAAGCTAGAATTAGAAAACCCCTAGAATAGATATGACCTATAAAAATTAGAACATTTATAGAAATAAAAAAGGCTTTTGTATTCACCTATAAAGTGTGAGATTTGAAATTTTTTCTTTTAAGTTTTCCAGACTTTATCATTTACAATAAATTTAATTTATTTCTATTTTATCAAGATGAGTTCTACTGCTAACAAAATCCCCATAAAATTAATTTATTCTCCATAACTACAGGTGTCTCATTATTATTAAGATCAAAAGCTTTTCCAATGATATGTTTATGTAATTTAACAGCAAAATTATCTATGTGAATTTGCGAGAAGGTATGTCACTACCAAAATCTAGCTCTAAAATGTCAATATAGTAAACTAATAGTAATTTGCAAAGGTTTGAAAGTCATTATACTTCAATTTTAGTAAATTAAATATTTCAAAATTAGTTATAAAAAGTTTTTTTTTCTATGTTTTCATTTTTTTAAATTATGTGTAACAAACTTTCTATTTTATGAAGAATTATTTAGATGTTTTAAACTATGATACCTATTTTTGTCTTCTGAATTTTCAATTTATGATTACTTTTAAATTTTTATTTCACAAATTATCAATTAATTGAAAATAATTACGCTGAATATGCAAAAGAAAGCCAATTTTTTTTGAAATTATGTTTTTAAGTGCAAAAAATTATGCTTAAAAATGATTTATGACTAGTTTATAGTTTTTAATTATGGATTTTCAATTTTGTTAAGAAATTATATCCATTTATTGAGTTTATAGTTTTTAATAATGGATTTTCAATTTTGTTAAGAATTATATCCATTTAGTGTTTCTTCTCATATATCTTCATGCTTTGCTTTCAAATTTTAATTTCAGATAGTAAAATCTGTTTTAAAGTTTTTTAAGCTTCTAAATTATGAATTTTTAAGGCTTTTAAATTTCAATCATCAACCAATTTTCGAGTTCTTTCGAATAGAATTTAATATATAAAAATATTTCAATCTATCAAAATGGTTTATGACTAATATCTACAAATATCCTTATATTCTTTGAATTCTTGAGTTCTTCTTAAAAAACTATGCTGACTCTTTTTAACCAAAAATAGGTAGAGAAAATCATATTTTCTCTATTCATTTTATTTTTAAATACTTTTATATTTTTAACTTATATATTATTATGTTTAAAAGGGTTGCATACAATGAGACCATTAACCTATTACACAAAGAGGTCACAAGAACTTATAACCATCAGATATGAAGTTTGATAGTTTGGGCATCTCACAAGTTGAAAAGATATTTTGAATTTGAGCTTGCTTAACAGAATAAATGAAACCACCCAATTTCATATCCAATGGTTAACATTAATTGTGACCACTTTATGCATAAATGGTCATGTGTACCTTTTGGTTTTCATTTAATTTTACCCCTAAAACTTACAGGTACTTTTTGATCATTTATTTAATTAGATTTTTTATTTTATTTTTATAAGTTCAAGTATTCAACAAATTTAAGGTAAGGGAATACCCTACATGTCGTTAAAAGAATTTTATAAAAAGAAAAAGGAAAAATTTCATCCTTAAATGTAAAATAAAGGTGTATATATGAAATCCTTAAAAAACGGTTTTTTTTCTTAAATGTAGAATAAAGGTGCATATCTGAAATCATTAAAAAATAATTTTTTTTATGCTGATCAATTATCTCATTGATCATCTTGATATCGAGATGCATAGATATGGAAAAAAGGAGATGTTAAATCCTTAAAATAATATATTTTGCAATACATTATTTCGACTAATCCATTTTCAAGATTTTCACAAGTTTATGGATCAGTTTAATTTGAACCATTTTGGAGTTAAAAATATTATAATTGGAGACAAAAAATAGATTCTCGTAACATCTTAAAAATTTTTGACACCAAAATTACATCTTATGACAAAGTTTCAAGGTACACATTACTTTGATTATTTAAGGTTGCAACGTTAAGCAAACCACACCCAAAATTAAAAATAAAAATTATTTTGACATGGTACTACAAGTGAAACAATCTCAGCCATCCATCACTACAACTGGCTGACGAATGGTTGACACGTGGATACACCACTTCACGTACACGTAGGTGTCGCCTTGTGCAAAGTTTTCTCATTAATTAATGGACACAATTATTCAAGATCAGAGCTTTACCATATAGGGAATAGTTGACATTAAAGAGAATGAATGAATTTTACCTTTATAAACCCTAGAGAGAGATCAATCATCTCTGTATACTCTAGTGCAATTATATACAAACCATGGCAAATTGCTCACTTCGCCTAACTTTGCCATTACCCCTTCTCTCTCTGCCTCCCACTCTTTCTCTCTCTTCCAACTTAATATCTTCAATTTATGAGCGCAATTATTCAAGGTCTGAGCTTTGCTATATAAAGAATAGTTGACATTAGGGGGATGAATGAATTTTGCCTTTACAATTTATAGAGAGATTAGTCTTCTTTGTAAATCCTAGTATAGTCATATGCAAACTATGAAAAATTTATATCTTTCCCTAAGCTTACCATTACCCCTTCTCTCTATACTTGCCACTCTTTCTCTCTCTCCTTACTTAATATTTTCAATTAATGGCTGCAATTATTCATGATCAGAGATTAACCATAAAGGGAATAGTTAACATCAAGGGGGATTGTTGAATTTTAACCTTATATACATTAGAGAGAGATCAGTCCTCCATGTAAACCTTAATATAGTCATATGCAAACCAGGGCAAATTGCTTTATTCTCCTCACTTTGCTATTACCCCTTCTCTATGTACCTCCACTCTTTCTTTCTCTTCCTACTTAATCTTTTAATTTAATGACTGCAATTATTCAAAGTCAGAGCTTGACCATATAGGGAATAATTGATATAAGGGGGATGAATGAATTTTACCTTTATAAATGCTAGACATAAATTAGTTCTCTCTATAAACCCTAGTACAATAATATGCAAACCAAGGCAAATTGCACTATTCTCCTCACTTTGCCATTCACCATTCTCTTTCTACTTCCCACTCTTTATCTCTCTTCCTACTTAATCTCTTCAATTAATGGTCACAATTATTTAATGCCAGAGCTTTACCACATAGAGAATAATTGGCATTTGGGGTAATGAATAAATTTTACCTTTATAAACCCTAGAGAGAGATTAGTCATCCTTGTAAAGCGTAGTAGAGTCATATGCAAACCACATCAAATTGAGGAGACATATCAAATTGCTTTCTTCTCTTCACTTTGCCGTTATCCCTTCTCTCTCTACCTCCTACTCTTTCTCTCTCTTCCTAATTAATCTCTCCAATTAATATCCGCAAATATTCAATGTTAGAGATTTACCATATAGAGAATAATTGACATTAAGAGGGATGAATGGATTTTACCTTTGTAAACCCTAGGGAGAGATCAATCCTCTCTATAAACCTTAGTATAGTCATATGCAAACCAGGGTAAATTTCTCTATTCTCATCACTTTACCATTACCCCTTCTCTCTGTACCTCCCACACTTTCTATTTCTTCTTACTTAATCTCTTCAATTAATGGTGCCAATTATTCATGGTCAGGGCTTTACCATATAGGAAATAATTGACATTAGGGAGGGATGAATGGATTTTACTTTTATAGAAACTGGAGAGAGATCAATCATCTCTGTAAATCCTAGAGAGAGATCTAACTTCTATGTAAACCCAAGTACAGTCACATGCAAAGCATGGTAAATTGCTCTCTTCTCATCACTTTGCACTTACCCCTTCTCTCTCTACCTGCCACTGTTTTTCTCTCTTCTTACTTAATCTCTTCAATTAATGGCCACAATTATTCAAGGTAAAGCTTTATTATATAGAAAATAATTGACATTAGTGGGAATGAATGAAATTTACGTTTATAAACCTTAGAGAGAGATCAGTCGTCCCTGCAAACTATAGTACAATCATATGCAAACCTTCGCACATTGCTCACTTCTCCTCACTTTGTCATTCCCCCATCTCTCTCCACTTCTCACTCTCTCTCTCATACGACTTAATCTCTTCAATTAATTGTTGCAATTATTCAAAGTCAGAGCTTTATTATATAGGGAGTAGTTGACATTAGGGGAGATGAATGAATTTTATCTTTACAAACCCTAGAGAGAGATCGATCATCTTGGTAAATCCTAATACAATCATATGCAAACCATGACAAATTGCTATATTCTCCTCACTTTGCTATTATCTCTTCCCTCTTTACTTCCCACTCTCACTCTTTGTACTTAATCTTTTCAATTAATTGTGGCAATAGTTCAAGGGCAAAGCTTTACCATATAGAAAATAGTTGACATTAGGAGGGATGAATGAATTTTACCTTTATAAACCCTAGAGAGAGATCCAACTTCTCTGTAAACCCAAGTACAATCATATGCAAACCATGATAAATTGTTCTCTTCTCATTTTTTTGTAAGTACCGATTCTCTCTCTACATGCCACTCTCTCTCTCTCTTGCTACTGAATCTCTTCAATTAGTGGCCACAGTTATTCAAGGTCAAAGCTTTATTATATAGAGAATAATTAACATTAGTGGGGATGAATGAAATTTAACTTTATAAACCCTAGAGAAAGATCAGTCTTCCCTGCAAACCGTATTACAGTCATATGTAAACCTTCGTAAATTGCTATCTTCTTCTCACTTTGCCATTACCTCTTTTCTTTCTACCTCTCACTCTCTCTCTTTCGACTTAATCTCTTCAATTAATTGCCGCAATTATTCAAGTTCAGAGCTTTACCATATAGGGAGTAGTTGACATTAGGGGGGACAAATGAATTTTACCTTTACAAACCCTAGAGAGAGATCGGTCCTCTTTGTAGATCCTAGTACAGTCATATACAAACCATGGCAATTGTTTAAGGTTTGAGTTTTACCACATAGGAAATAGTTGACATTAAGAGGGATGTATTAATTTTACCTTTATAAGCCGTAAAGAGAGATCCGACTTCTCTGTAAGCCAAAGTGCAATCATATGCAAATCATGGTAAATTGCTCTCTACTAATCACTTTGCAATTACCCATTCTTTCTCTACCTGCCACTCTTTCTCTCTCGTACTACTTCATCTCTTCAATTAAATACCGCAATTATTCAAGGTCAAAGCATTACTATATAGGGAATAATTGATATTAGTAAGGATCAATGCAATTTACCTTTATAAACCCTAGAGAAAGAACAATCATCCCTACAAACCGTAGTATAGTCATATGCAAACATTCGCAAATTACTCTCTTCTCCTCACTTTGCCATCACCCATTTTCTTTTTACCACTCACGCTCTCTCTTCCAACTTAATCTCCTCAATTAATTGTCGCAATTATTTAAGGTCAGAGCTTTACCATATAGGGAGTAGTTGACATTAGGGGGATGAATGAATTTTACTCTTATAAACCCTTGAGAGAGATCAATCATCCTCTATTCAAACCCTAATTCAGTCATATGCAAACTATGACAAATTGCCCTTATTTCCTCACTTTGCCTTTATCCATTCTCTCTCTACCTCATATTCTTTCTCTCTCTTGCTCCAAAATCTCTTCAACTAATGCATGCAATTATTCAACGTCAAAGCTTTACTATATAGGAAATAGTTGATATTAAGGGGGATGAATGAATTTTACCTTTATGAACCCTAGAGAGAGATCAATTCTTTCTGTAAACCTTAGTACAGTCACATGCAAACCATGGCAAATTGTGCTCTCATCCTCACTATATCATTATTTATTCTCTCTCTACCTCCCTCTATTATTCTCTCTTCCTACTTCATTTTTTCAATTAATGACCGCAATTATTCAACGTAGGAGTTTTATCATATAGAGAATAGTTGACATTAAGAGGGCATAATGAATTTTACATTCATAAACCCTAGAGAGAGATCAGTTTTCTCTGTAAATCCTAGTACAATCATATATATATCATGAGAAGTTTATGTCTTCTCCTTACTTTGCCATTACCCCTTCCCTCTCTGCCTCCCTATTTTTCTCTCTTCCCATATAATCTCTTAAATAAATGGCCACAATTATTAAATGTCAGAGCCAGGGTTTGAAAACTCGGTGAATCGAATCGGACTCGCCCGGTTCGATTCGGGAATCGGCATACCCCGTGTCGGTTCCACTTCAATACCGAGAATCGCCCGTGTCTAGATAGAACCAGGTGATTCCCAATAGTGAATCGCCGAGTCTGACCATTGACTCGCCCAAGAACACTGGCTGAACAGTATTCTTCACGGATTTCATCTTTTTTTGTCATTTTCTTATCATTCTTCATATTTTTCAGCTTTATAATCGAATCTTGCAGGCTTTAATTTAAAATTTTCAGCCATTTCAATCAATAAAAGGTAGTAAAAATTACCGATTTTGATTAATAAAATTTGGATCGAAGAGTGAGTTTTAGGGTTTCCGCCATTTCACTGATTTCAAGTGAAAGAGGGCATCATTTTTTGTAAAATTTCAGGGTGATTGATCGTAAAAGTGTTGTTCAAAAGTTTTTGTTCATAATTTGTGATTATTTTGGAGGAATACATATCAATTTTGAATTTGAAGGCACAGGTGCACTAAAAACAGGTAAGAACTTTGTTTTCTTTTTTTCCACCATTCTATCAAATTCATTCAATATTTTACAAATAATGTGTCAAATTTATAGGGATTTGATTCGTTATCGTGTTGTTTATCATCACATGTATTCAATTTGATTTTATTTATTCAATTCATCACATGTATTCAATTTGATTTTATTTATTCAATTCAAGCTTGATTTTTGAGAAAAAAAGACTGATGTTTGTGAAAAAACAATAGACTGTTGTTTTTTTTTTTTTTCCGCTATTTTATCAATTTTACTCAATATTTTATAAAGAATGTGTTAAATTTATAGGGTTTTGAATCCTTATAGTCTTGTTTATCATCACATGTATTCAATTTGATCTGATTTATTCAATTTGAGCTTTATTTGATATATTGAATGACTAATGTCTGTGAAGAACTGCGTTTTTTTTTTTTCCTCAATTCAATCGATTTATTTCAGTTTTTAATAATAATGTGTTAATATTATAGGGCTTTGATTCCTTATAGTGTTGTTTATCAAAACATGTATTCAATTTGATGTAATTTATTCGATTTGAGGTGGATTTTTGAGTTAGAATGACTGATGTTAGGTGGGTCTGTGAAGAACAGCCTTTTTTTTTTTTAAGTCATGATCAATTTTTTTGAAAAATCGTGACTTTCCAAAAAATTGTGAAAATCGTGACTAGGTTTTGATTATCATGAGGAATTAAACAATATTTTTAATTTTTATTGTTAAATTTTCAGTTCTAAAAATTGCATGTTGATAGATTATTTATGCAAAAAAATACATGTTATTATATTTTTAATGCAAAATTGTATTTTTTAATTTGTTGTTAATGTAAAAAAATACATTAACAAATACATGCTGTTAAACTGTATTATATTTTTAATACAGTTTTGCATTAAAAATGTATTTTTAATTTTTTAAATTTTTAATTCAAAAAATACATGTTGTTAAACTGTATTATCATGAGGAATTAAAGTGAATATTATTGTTAAAAAATCGTGGCATGTATGATAATTATATTATCTTGCATTTTTCAATTTTATTATTAAATTTTTAATGCAAAAATGTATGTTCTTGATAATTGAGTTGTAGCCATGTTTGGAGCTTGCATTTTTTATTTATATTATCTTGCATATTTGTAATTGAGATGTACGACTTTTTATGATCATTTCAATTGAGTTGGGATTGTGCCCTCTATATTATTGTAAATTTTATTTGTGGCATTGTGAATGACTATATCATTGTAAATGTTTTTTGTGTTAAATATACGTGTAGTGGCATTATGGATGACTATATTATTGTAATTTTTTTTTTGATTCTAAGTGTGACTTATACAGACTTTTTTTTATCTATAATGTTGCATAAATATTTTTTTTCTCAGTAGGAACTAATTCATGTTTGTCGAAATGAAGATTTGTGACAAGTCCATATGTATTGCCATTGTGAATTACTATACCATTGTAAATATATTTTTTATTAATAATAAATCAATATAATTTTTTTGTTCTATTAGTAGTGGTTGATATAAGCTATTTTTATCTATAATGTTACATAAATAAATTATTTTTCCCAGTAGGAACTAAAATAATTTTATCAATAAAAATATTTTGCATTAACAACAAATATAACTTTATGAACTACCCCTACATATTATCACTACACATGGTGATTCTTTTTCATATTGAACTGTCAGGTTAATTTTAAACAATTTACATATTAAAACAGTTGAACCATGGCAAGATCTGCGGAAGACCCTGTATGGCAACATGGGGGCTGACTTGATCCCAACAAAAAAGATAAAATTATTTGTAATTACTGTCAAAGAGTGATAAGTAGTGGGGTACATAGGTTCAAGCAATACTTGGCAGGGGTTAAGAGAGATGTTTCTGTATGCAATAGTATCCATAATATTGTAAGAAAGCAGATGTCGGCATTTCTCAAGGCTACCAAAGGTAAAAAAATTGCAAAGCAGAGGATGGATGAGGAGATAACTAGTTTATATACGCCATCAAGCGGGAATGGTCCAGGAGAGCAATATAATAATGACTTGGAGATGGCCACAAGAATGAGTTTACGGGAAACATATCAGAGGAAACGCGGGTTTAGAATGCCTGGTGGTTATGACATGGGCATGCATGGTGGGCTCAACTCGAGCATGTATAACATGCCCAGCTCAAATATGTATGGAGGGGTTGGTGGTAATATGTATCAAGAGGAATTAGACGTTGAAGAAATTGTTTCTAGCTTATCTAGGAGTGTCAATATTGCAGGTCATGGTCATATAGACCCATTTCTCTCAAAGCCTAAGTCAGAACAGCTGACCCTCAAAGGCATGGTGAAAGGTACGAGAAACATGTTGGGCAAATATGTTGGTAAATTGTTCTATGATAAAGGGATCCCCTTAGATGCAGCCAATAGCCCATATCTTCTATCTATGGTCAATGCAAGCCAAAGAGCCGGGCCCGGGGTAAAACCCTTGATGACAAATGAGCTCAGTGGGCTAATATTAGATGAAGAGGTGGAGGAAGTTAGAAAGTGGATTGAAGAATATAAACAGAGCTGGCCAAGAACAGGCATTACTCTCATGAGTGATGATTGGTTGAATAAAGTTAGCAAAAGGGAGTTTTTAAACTTCTTGGCCTATTCCCCAAAAAGTACAGTTTTTTTGTCTAGCAAAGACGTATCAAGGATGAAGAAGGATGCAAACTTCTATGTACGACTATATGATCAGATAGTGGAGGAGGTGGGAGATAAGCATGTAGTCCAATTTATTACAGACAATGTGCGTGCATGTGTTTCTACAGGCAGCAAGTTGATGGATAAGAGGAAGCATCTAGTATTAACCCCGTGTGCTGCCAATAGCATCGATCTTATGTTAGAGGAGATCAGTGAGGTCAAAATTGTGAAGGAGACTCTACAGGAAGCGAGGTTGGTATCAAAATTTATATATAACCATTCTAAAATTTTATTTTTGTTCAGAGAACAGTCTAAGAAAAAAGAGATAATCAAGCATGTCATAACCCGCTTTGCGACATATTACTTGGCTGTGGACTCCATTCGGGAATCTGAAGGTGCAATAAAGAGATTGTTTACCAGTGAAGAGTGGTTAAATGACCGCCTCTCGAAGTCCAGTAACGGGCTAAAAGTGGATGACATAGTCTCAAATAGGAGGTTCTAGTCTCGATGTTCAAGTATCGTAGAGGCCACTGCCCCTTTGGTCACGGTGTTAAGAATGATGGATGATGACAAGAAAGCTAACATGGGCATTCTTTATGAAAGTATCGAGAGGGCCAAATCAGCTATTGGAGAGAAGTGTAGTTTTGCGAGTAAAGTGATCGAGATTATAGAAAGAAGGTGGAACACCAAATTTGGACGTCCAATTCATTATGCAGGTAAATATATATTTAGATAATTAGAATGTTTCATTCTAAATTATTTTTTTATGAAATTTTAAATGACATTTTGCTATCTATATATTTTCTAGGTTACTACTTCAACCCAAAATTTTTCTATTTGACACTTGAACATCCCCACAAAATTATGGAAAGGGTCAGATATATTATTGCCAGGTTAGAGAGAAGCCATCGAAACCAAGTAGCAGCAATACAAGAGGTATTATTTAACATTTGGGTAAGAACTTGATTGAGTTGTTATATTTGTGAAGAATAATGCACTAAAACGAAATATTTTGTTTTAGCTTGCTATATATAGGGATGATATAGGATCCTTCAAAACTAGACTTGCTAGGAATTCTCAAACTAAGATGGATCCAAGTTATCCCTTAACTAATATTTTGTTCATTCATATATTTAATCTTATGAATTGTTCTTGCCCTTATAATGCTTTTTGCATTTTAATCCAGCTAAATGGTGGGAGATATATGGTAGTGATGCACCTCATCTAAAGAGGATAGCAATCAAGGTGCTCTCACAGACATGTTCTGCTACTGGCTGTGAGTGAAACTGGAGTACGTTTCAATGGTTGCACACTACTAGGAGGAATCGACTCACTTCGGAGAAGCTTCATAAACTAGTCTACGTTCATTACAACTTAAACCTCCGAGAGCAACAAATAAGAAGAAAGCTTGAAGACAATAGGTCGATAGACTTGGACATAATATTTGTCACAGACACAACAGAACAATGGGTAGTAGAAAAAGAGGAGCCAGTGTTGCACAAGAGAGCGTTCCTTCAGACTATCGGTGAGGAAGATCTTGAAGAAGGTGATGAGCAACATGAAAGAGAAAAGCAGCCTGCCAATATATCCACAATTCGTCGGAGATGTCGTTGATATTACACTTAATGAGGGAGAGTGGGAAGGGGGTCTAAGGAAAAATGAGAGAGATAATGATTCTGAGGCCACCCAATCCTAGCCAAATTATTCACATATCGAGTCCCAACAACAAGAGGGTAGGGATGAGCATGATAGTGTAGGTGATCAAGAAGTATTGACAAGCTTCGGGGATTTTGGATTAGGACTACAACAAAACACTAACACTCAGGGATTGGGGCGTAGTCAGGTGCCCACTAACTTGGATGATTCGTTTTTGGAACGAGTCAATGAATTGTCGCACGAATTCAATCAATGGCACCAGCGTGACCAAGATGAAGAACGACGCCGCCTGTCATTTTATTTTTAGATCATATGTTATGAATTGTATGCTTTATTGTAGTCCATGTATGATGATATACTTAATCCATGATAATTCTATGTTCATCCTTTTGTGTGATGTAAATTAAATGGTAAATAGTAGTTCATGTAGGGAAAGAACGTATCAATATTTGCATATTCATGGGTTTTTTGGATGCCCGATCCTGGGCACCGATTCGTTTTTAAACCACTGGCTGCAATTATTCAAGGTCAGCAGTTTACCATATACGGAATAGTTGATATTAAGGGGGATGAATGAATTTTAACTCTATAATCCTTAGAAAGAGTTCAATCATCTCTGTAAACCCTAGTATAGTCACATGCAAATCATGAAAAATTGCTCTCTTCTCCTCTCTTTGCTATTACCCCTTCTCTCTCTACCTTCCACTCTCTCTCTTCTTACTTAATCTCTCCCATTAATAGCCACATTTATTCAATGTTAGATAATTACCCTATTGAGAATGATTGTAATTAAGGGGTAGGAATGAATTTAATCTTAGGGCGAGATCATTCTTATCTGAAAACCCTAGTATAGTGGTATCAAACTATGGAAAATTGATATCTTCTACTCACTTTGTCATGCCTCCTACTCTTTCTCTCTGTTCCTACTCAATCACTGTAATTAATGGCCGCAATTATTCAAGGTTCGAGCTATATATATAGTGAATAGTTGATATTATGGGGGATGAATGAATTTTACCTTTATAAACCCGAGAGAAAGATCAGTCATCTCTGTAAACCCTAGTACAATCATATGCAAACCATGTCAAATTGCTCTTTTCTCCTCACATTGCCATTACCCCCTCTCTTTCTACTTCTCTCTTTTCCTACTTAATCTGTTAAATTAGTAGTTATAATTATGCAAGGTCAGAGCTATATTATATAAATAATAGTTGACATTAGGGGGGAGAATGAAGTTTATCTTTATAAACCCTAGAGAGAGATTAACCTCTCTATAAATCCTAGTACAGTCATATGCAAACCAAGGCAAATTACTATCTTCTCATCACTTTGCCATTACCCCATCTCTCTCTGCCTCCCACACTTTCTTTCTCTTCCTACTAAATCTCTTCAATTAATAGCCACATTTATTCAAGGTCAGCGCTATATCATATAATGAATAGTAGACAAAATGGGGGGTGAATAAATTTTTCCTTAATAAACACGAGAGAGAGATCTATTCTCTCTGTAAACCCTAATACAGGCATAAACAAAAATGACAAATTGCTATGTTCTCCTCACTTTACTATTATTCATTTTCTTTCTACTTCCCACTTTTTCTCTCTCATCCTACTTAACATCTTCAATTAATGAACGCAATTATTTAAAGTCGGAGCTTTACAATATATGGAATAGTTGATAATAGGGGGGATGAATGAATTTCACCTTTATATACCTTAAAGTGAGATCAGTCCTCTCTGTAAACCCTAGTACAGTTATATGATGATAAATTTCTCTCTTTTTCGCTCTTTGCCATTATCCATTATCTCTATGCCTACCACTCATTCTTTCTTCCTACTTAATCTCTTCAATTAATGGCCACAACTATTCAAGGTCAAAGTTTTACCATATAGGGAATAATTGACATTAAGGGGGGATGTATTTTACCTTTATATGCCCGAGAGAGAGATCAATCATTTCTATAAACCCTAGTGTAATCATATGCAAATCATGAGATATTGCTTTCTTCACCTCACTTTGCCATTAGCCATTCTCTCTCTGCCTCTGACTCTTTCTCTCTTCCTACTTGATTTCTTCAACTAATGGCCGTAATTATTCAACGTCAGAGCTTTACCAAAAAAAGGAATAGTTGACATTAAGGGGGATGAATGAATTTTACTATTATAAACCCTAGAGAGATCAATCCTCTATGTAAACCCTGATACAATCATATGCAAAACATGTCAAATTGTTATCTTCTCATCACTTTGTCAGTACCCCTTCTCTCTCTACCACTCACTCTCTCTCTTTTCTTAATTAATCTCTTCAATTAATTACCGCAATTATTCTAGATAAAAGCTTGACCTTATAGGGAATAGTTGACAATAGGGGGATGAATGAATTTTACCTTTAACTCTAGATAGCGTTCAGTCTTCTCTGTAAAATGCAAACCATGGCAAATTCCATTCTCCTTCTCACTTTGCAATTACCTCTGCTTTCTCTCCCTCCCGCTCTCCCTCTCTTCCAACTTAATTTCTTCAATTAATGGCACCTATAATTCAAACGCAAATTTGTTTCAAATTCCAAATAGTTGATATTATGGAGGATGAATGAATTTTGCCTTTATAAACCCTAGAAAAAGATCAGTCATCTCTATAAACCCTAGTACAGTCAAATGTAAACCATAAAAATTTGCTCTATTTTCCTCACTTTGCCATTTCCCCTTATCTCTGCCTCTCAATCTTTCTCTCTTTCTACTTAATCTCTTTTAAGTAATAACCACAATTATTTAAGAGCAGATCTTACCAGATAGGAAGTTGTAGACATTAGTGGGGAAGAGTGAATTTTACCTATATAAACCCTAGAGAGAGATCGATCATCTCTAGAAACTCTAGTACAATCATATGCAAACCATGACAAATTCCTCATTTCTCTTCACTTTGCCATTACCCTTCTTTCTCTACCTCCCACTCTTTCTCTCTCTTCCTGCTTCATCTCTTCAATTAATGGCCATTATTATTAAAGGTCAAAGCTTTACCATATAGGGAGTAGTTGATATTAGTGTGGATGAATGAAATTTACCTTTATAAAATCTAAAAAGATACCAATTCTCTCCGTAGCCCTACTATAGTCGCATGCAAACCCTGACAAGTTGCTCTCTTGTTCTCAATTTGCCATTACCCTATCTCTCTCCCTCCCACTCGTTCTATCTCTTCCTACTTAATCTCTTTAATTAATATTCACAACTATTCATGATCAGATCTTTATCAGATTGGGAGTAGTTGACATTAGTGAAGATGGAATAATTTTACATTTATAAATCTTAGAGAGAGATCAATCCTCTTTGAAATCCTTAGTACAATCATAAGCAAACATGGCAAATTACTTTCGTCTCCTCACTTTTCCATTATTCATTTTTAATCTACTCCCACTCTTTAAATCTCTTCCTACTTAATTTTTTCAATTAATGGCTGCAACTATTTAAGGTCAGAGCTTGACCATATAAAGAATACTTGACATTATTGGGATGAATGCTTTTTAACTTTATAATCCCTAGAGAGAGTTCAGTCCTCTCTGTAAACACTAGTATCGTCATATGCAAACCATGATAATTATTCTCTTCTCATCACTTTGTCATTATCCCTTCTTTTCTACCTCCCACTCTCTCTCTTCCTACTTAATTTTTCTCATTAATCATCACAATTATTCATTGTTAGAGAATTACCATATCAAGAATGGCTATAATTGAGGGAGATTAATAAATTTTAGGTTTATAAACCCTACGGAGAAATCATTCCTATCTAAAAACCCTCGTATAGTTGGATCCAAACAATGACAAATTGCTATCTTCTCCTTACTTTGTCATTACCCATTATGTCTTTGCCACCTACTCATTCTCGTTGTTCTTATTCAATCACTGCAATTAATGGCTGCATTTATTCAAGGTTAGAGCTTTACATATAGTGAATTGTTGACATTAGAGGAGATGAATGAATTTTACTTTTATAAACCCTAGGGAGAGATCAGTTATCTCTGAAAACCCTAGTATAATCATATGCAAACCATGTCAAATTGCTCTTTTCTCTTCACATTGTCATTACCCATACTTCTGTATCTCCCAATCTTTCTCTCTTCCGACTTAATCTCTTTAACTAATAATCGCAATTATGCTTGGTCAGAGCTATATCTTATAGGGAATAATTGATATCAAGGGGGGATGAATGAATTTTATCGTTATAAGCCCTGGAGAAATATTAGTCTTTTATGTAACCTTAATACGGTTATATGCAAACCAGGGAAAATTATTCTCTTCTCCTCACTTTGCCATTACCCCTTCTCTCTCTACCTCCCACACTTTCTCTCTCTTCCCACATAATCTCTTTAATTAATAGTTGCAATCATTCAAGGTCAAAGCTATACCATATAGTGAATAGTAGACAAATGGAGGGTAAATAAAATTTTCTTCAATAAACCCTAGAGATATATGAGCTATTTGTAAACCTTAATACAGTCATTATTCCTATCTCTACCTTCCATTCTTTCTCTCTCTTCCTACTTAATCTCTTCAATTAATGGCCGCAATTATTCAAGTTCAGAGCTTTAAAATGTAGGGAATAGTTGACATTAGGGGGGATGAATGAATTTCACCTTTATATACCAAAAAGTGAGATCAATCCTCTATGTAAACCTTAATATAGTCATACGCAAACCATGACAAATTTCTCTCTTCTCTACACTTTGCCATTACCCTTTTTTGCCCTGCCTACCACTTCTTATCTTTTGTGACTTAATCTCTTCAATTAATGGCCACAATTATTCAAAGTAAAGTTTTATGATATAGGGAATGGTTGGCATTAAGGGGATGAATGAATTTTATCTTTATAAGCCCTAGAAAGAGATCAGTTCTTTTAATAAACCCTAGTGTAATCATTTACAAATCATGGCAAACTGCTCTCTTCAACTCACTTTGCCATTACCCCTTCTCTATCTGCCTCTGACTCTTTCCCTCTTCCTACTTGATCTCTTCAATTAATGACCGTAATTATTCAACGTCAGAGTTTTACCAAAAAAGGAATAGTTGACATTAAAAGGGATGAATGAATTTTACCTTTATAAACTTTAAAGTGATCAATCCTCTCTGTAAACCTTGGTACAGTCATCTTTGTAAACCCTAGTGCGATTATATACAAACCATAACACATTGCTCTATTTTTCTCACTTTGATATTACCCCTTCTCTCTCTCTCTCCCTCCCACTCTCTATCTCTTCCTACTTAATCTTTTCAATTAATGGCCATGATTATTCAAAGGAAGAGCTTTTCCATATAGAGAATAGTTGACATTATAGAAAATGAATGATTTTTACCTTCATTGACCCTAAAGAGAGATCATTACTATGTGTAAACCCTAGTACAGTCTTATGCAAACGATGAAATATTACTCTATTATCCTCATTTTTCCATTTCCCCTTCCCTCTTTGCTCCTACTCTTTTCTCTCTCTTCCTATTTAATCTCTTCAATTAATGACCTCAATTATGTAAGGTCAAAGCTTTACCATATCGGAAATAGTTGCCATTAGGGGGATGAATGAATTTTATTATTATAAACCTTAAAGAGGGATCATTTCTCTCAGTAAACCCTAGTACAGTCATATGCAAATCATGACAAATTTATCTCTTCACCTCACTTTGCCATTACCCCATCTCTCTCTACCTGCTACTCTTTCTCTCTCTTCCAACTTAATCTCTTCAATTGATGGCCGCAATTATTCAAGGTCAAGGCTTTACTATATAAGGAATAGTTGACATTAGAAGGATGAATGAATTTTACCTTCAGTCCTCTTTGTAAACTCTAGTACAATCATATATAAACCATGACAAATTACTCTCTTCTCCTAACTTTGTTGTTATCCCTTCTCTCTCTACCTCCCACTCTTTCTCTCTCTTCCTATTTAATCTCTCAAAGTAATGAACGTAATTATTCAAAGTCGAAGCTTTACCATATAGGGAGTAGGTTACATTACGTGGGATGAATGACTTTTTCCATTATAAGCCGTAGAGAGAGATATTTCCTCTTTAGAAACCCTAGTACAATTGTATGCAAATCATAGCAAATTACTCTCTTCTCCTCACTTTGACATTACCCTTTCTCTCTACCTCCCACTCTTTCTCTTTCTTCATTCTTAATGTCTTCTACTAATGGCCGCAATTATTCAAGGTCAAAGCTTTACAATATAAGAAATAGTTGACATTAGGGCGATAAATGAATTTTACGTTTATAAACCCTAGAGAGAAATATTTCATCTACGTAAATTCTAGTACAACCATATGCAAACCATGGCAAATTGCTCTCTTCTCCTCAGTTTGTTATTCCCCATTCTCTCTCAATCTCGATTTTTCTCTCTCTTTCTATGTAATCTATTTAATTGATGGCTACAATTATTCAAGGTTTGAGCTTTACCATATAGGGAATAGTTAATATTAGGGGGGGATGAATGAATTTTACCTTTATAAACGTTAGAGTTAGATTGGTCATCTTTATAGACCTTGGTACAGTCATGCAAAACATGGCCAATTGCTTTCTTCTCGTCATTTTCCTATTACCCCTTCTCTCTCTACCTCATACTCTTTCTCACTTTTCCTACTTAATCTCTTCAATTAATAGCCACAATTAGTAAAAGTCGGAGCTTTACCGTATAAGGAATAGTTGACATTAGTGAGGATGAATGAATTTTACCTTTATAATAAAGAGGTATAAGTACTATCTGTAAACCCTAGTATAGTTGTATGCAAACCTTGGCAAGTTGCTCTCTTCTTCTCAATTTGCCATTATCCCTTCTCTTTGTACCTCCCACTCTTTCTCTCTCCTCCTACTTAATCTTTTAAATTAATGCTCGTAATTATTCAAGGTTGGATCTTTACCAGATAAATAGTAGTAGTTGACATTAGTGGGGATGAAAGAATTTTACCCTTTTATACCATATAGAGAGAACAATCCTCTCTGTAAACCCTAGTACAATTAATATGCAAATAATGACATATTGCTCCTTTCTCCTCACTTTGCCATTACCATTCTTTCTCTACGACCCACCCACTCTCTCTCTCTCTCTCTCTCTCTCTCTCTCTCTCTCTCTCTTCATACTTAATCTCTTCAATTAATGGCCGCAATTATTGAAGGTTAGAGCTTTATCATATAGGGAATATTAATATTGGGGGGGGGGGGGGGGGGGGTGTGTGAATGATTTTTACCTTTATAAACCTTAGAGAGAGATCGGGCTTCACTGTAAATCTTAATACAGTCATACGTAAGCTAAGGCAAATTACGCTATTTTCCTGACTTTGTCACTACCCCTTCTCTCGCTCTACCTTCTATTCTTTCTTTCTCTTCCTACTTAGTCTCTTCAACTAATAGCGGTAATTATTCAAGGTCGGATATTTACCATATAGGGAATAATTGACATTAGGGGGTGAATGAATTTTGTCTTTATAAACCCTAAAGATAGATCAATTATCTTTGTAAACCCTATTGTAGTCATATGCAAATCATGACAAATTACTCTATTCTCTTCACTTTGCCATTACCTTTTCTCTCTCTGCCTCCTAGTCTTTCTCTCTCTTCCTAGCTTTTGCAGACCATGGTTTGTAAATCATTGAAAATGTATTGCAAACGCAAACCATGGGTTCTAGCTTTTGCAATCAGATCTTATTACATTGTCGGTGAAGTCTATCTTTAGATTCAATAGGTTTGTAAATCATTGAAAATGTTATTCTTCTATCACTACTTTTCTATGTACCATCAATCTCTACTTTGAGATATGTCTCTCTGATGAGCCCTAAATGGTTTGTGTCGATCATGGCATTACCAGTCCTTCGGCCTATAACAAAATAATGTTTAAGAATCAAGATATACGATGGGTGGCTGTCAATAATGACATTGTGTACTGCATTTTAGAATTGGACAGTCGTTGTTGCTTTGCCACTAGAAATCCCTTAATACAAGAGAATTTCATTCCAGAAAAAACACTACTTCAAGTGCATGATTTTGGATTTTTCTTTGACCCCATTATGTAGAACTTCAAGATAGTGATAAAATTTATGCATCAATCCATTTATCGAGTGCTACTTTTTTAGCGCCTGTCATATATTTAATTCATCAATGGAGGGGGGGGGGGGGGGGGGGGTTGAATGGTTGATTTTTTCCTTTATAAACTTTAGAGAAAGATCGGTCCTCTCTGTAAATCTTAATACAGTCATGCGCAAGCTAAGGCAAAGTGCACTATTTTCCTGACTTTGTCATTACCCCTTCTCTCTCTCTACCTTCTATTCTTTCTTTCTCATCCTACTTAGTCTCTTTAATTAATAGCGGCAATTATTCAAGGTCGGATATTTACCATATAGGGAATAATTGACATTAGGGAGGTGAATGAATTTTATTTTTATAAACCCTAAAGATAGATCAATTATCTCTGTAAACCCTAGTATAGTCATATGCAAACCATGATAAATTAATCTATTCTCCTCACTTTGCCGTTACCTTTTCTCTCTTTGCCTCTTAGTCTTTCTCTCTCTTCCTACTTAATCTCTTCAATTAATGGTCGCTATTATTTAAGGTCGGAAGTTTACAATATAGGGAGTAGTTGACATTAGGGGGATGAATAAATTTTACTATTATAAACCCTAGAGAGAGATCATTCGTATCTTTAAGCCCTAATACAATCATATGCAAACCATGGAAAGTTGCTCTCTTTTCCTTACTATGCCATTCTCCCTTCTCTCTCTAACTCCCACTCTTACTCTTTCTTCCTACTTATTCTCTTCCTTCCTACTTATTCTCTTCAAAACTCTTGGAGCAAGTGGATTCCTCTCTTCTTTTCTAGAAGAAATGGGTTCTAGCTTTTGCAACCTTCCCGATGATATGAAGATTAGATCTTACTGCATTGTCGGTGAAGTCTATCTTTAGATTCAATGTGGTTTGTAAATCAATGAAAATGTTATTCTTCTATCACTACTTTTCTATGTACTATCAATCTCTACTTTGAGATATGTCTCTTTGATGAGCCCTAAGTGGTTTGTGTCGATCATGGCATTACTAGTCCTTCGGCATATAACAAAATAGTGTTTAAGAATCAAGATATACGATGGGTGGCTGGCAATAATGGCATTGTGTACTGCATTTTAGAATTGGACAGTCGTTGTTGCTTTGCCACTAGAAATCCCTTAATGCAAAAGAATTTCATTCAAGAAAAAACACTACTTCAAGTTCATGATTTTGGATTTTTCTTTGACCCCATTATGTAGAACTTCAAGATAGTGATAAAATTCGTGCATCAATCTATTTATCAAGATGCTGCTTTTTTAGCACCTGTCATATATTTAATTCATCAGAGAGATGAAGGTCACCAAGAAATCTAACAAAACTTAAACTCCATGAGCTATCATTGTTAGTTTGCATTGGCACCAATTGCTATGAACTTTCTTTGGATAGACAAAAAAGGTGTTTTTTAGCATGTTTTGACATGGAGAGAGAGGAATGCAGTACAATCCATATTCTACTAGGAATCGAACTTAGGCCTGAGTGGTTTGTAGTTGATGTTAGCAATGTTGCATCATCAATGTCAGAGCTTTTTTCTAACTATTTGGGGTTGCTTATACGAATTATGATCTGCAATTCTGCTCTATCAAGGGTCATACCCTCAGTGAGGCTATAAGTCGGCATATCTTTTCTCACTACTTCTAATAATGTCCTTTTAGGGCTACCTAGGCCTTCTACTTGTACTAACTGCACCTCCTAATAAGTATTGTACTGAGTCTACACTGTATATGCCCAGCCACTTAAGTCTACTTTTTCTCATCTTATCACCTATTGCAGTTGTTAGCAATGTGACATCTCAATTTCAACTCCTACAGTTGAACTATCCAAAAAAAAGAAAAGAAATATTCATAGTCCATTAAGGCTTATAGATAACTGCTATTACAAAATCCAATAGAGGGATGACAGGCTTTGTCTAATACAGATAACAAAAGATGTGCATGCACAAGCACATAGCTGGATTAGAGAATAAGTGGGTGCATGTGATAAAAGCTGATTTGAAGCAGTTGGATTTCAACAATTTGGAGTAGTTGGGGATGGGGATCAAGGATTTTTCATTGTGTTAGATCTTTGGATTCGTGACACTATTTTTGGGTATCCATGTTACAAAAGAGGTAGTTTTGAGGAGTTCATTTAGATGGGACTTACATATAAAATATGATATAAAGAGTGGTCGGTTAGGCAAAAGGGTAATTAACGTTAATGTCCATTGCATTTCAAATATCGATCAACCATATTCACTAGTAAGATGAAAAAGAAGGGAAACTTTAGGTAGTCCTATGGTGGGGTTACTCATCGCTCTTTTTATGTTTTTTATTTTAGTGATTAAGTTCATAGAAGCATTGGGTATGTCGCTTGTGTAAGCCTCGACCTTTGCTGTAAAGATTTGGGCTTGAGCTTGGATGGTTAGTAGTTGACATTTGCAACTCTACATCTCAAGTTCGTGAGATTCCTACTGCTGAACTACTCAATAAAAAACCTTTATTGTAACAACTAAGTGTCTTTTGTTTTGTTTGGTTTCTTTTATTTGAAATGTTGGATTGTTTAGAGGTTTTTTCTCATCTTGCATGTTATTTTAATTGTTTTGTTTAATGCTGCCATATTTTAGTGGGGATTGACTATTTTGAAATTTTTGAAAAATGTTGCATGTAAATCTTTATAGTTTATGTTGGTTTACAATACTATACATTTGATTCATCAAGGTTGGTTGATAAAATTATTTATTGCTTTTGGTGAAGTCTACCTAAATGTAGTCCATCTTTATGAAAACTATGTTTTTAAAGTGAATTAATGGAACCTTTCCTATGTGGAAAGAGTTGGATTGATTCTATATATCCTCAAAGTTCTCATAGTAATGACTAAGTAGCTCATTTGATTATAGTTAAGTTTAATTAGTAAATGAACAAAAGCTTTTATGTATATCAATAAAAATACAATTACAAGGTTTATATTGTAGTCCGCTTTTAGAAGGTACTCTCCTTTTAGAAGGTACAACTTTTCACTAGGATTTTCGTTAGAGTGATCTAAAGCTCATCTTGATAGAGTGATCTAAAGCTCATCTTGAAGATTTCCTCAAGTATGCCTCATACTTTATATGGATTCTCCCCAGTTTAGGCGTTCAAGCTAATCGCGATCAGAACTCTGATAAGGAATTGGGTGATTAGTTTTACGTTTGCTTTCTTTATTTTCTAATTAAAAAGTATGTGTTGTAGACTGTTAGAAGTTACAAATTTTCACTGGGATTTGCATTTGGGTGATCCAAAGCTCATCGTGTAGATCTCTGCAAGATCTATGCTTTTATTTTTTATAGATTTTGCTAAGGATTTTGAGCAAATCATAGTTGGAACCCTGATAAGGAATTTAATGACTAGTTCTAGGTATGAATCTTTATTTTTTTTAGTTTCCAAAAAGAATGTTCCATATTTATTTCTCTATTTTGATTGGTTTTGGTCATTTGATTTCTAGAGCTTAGTTTTTTGTTATAAGATTTTTGGTTCACTGATTATAAAACTATCGTAATACGCTAACTTTTAACAAAAGGTTTAGGTGCAATGCTATCATATTCTCCTCTCTTCCTCCGAAACGGCATACTCTTCTCCTTCATGTCCTAAACTGAAGTGAAGCGAATCACCACCATAAAATGAATATATCAGTAAATTATTCAAAATTACCCCCATATATACATAAAAGCAGCCATAAAGTTATATGAAATTTAAAAACCACAACTCATGATATTCATAATTTATAAGATATGCCTCTATGTAAAAAAATGTTGCAAAAGTGCCAAGTTTTACGCCTGTTTCTTCTTCTTTTTTTTAGTTTTAAAATAAATCTGAAGACTTCCCTCGAATCTTCCAAAAAATGGAAGTGCTCCCCTTTTCTCTCCAAAACGAAGATTGTGCCGAAGCGAATATGATAACATTGTTTTGGTAGAAAGTATAGGATTGCTTAGAGCTCCAAACATGACTAGCAATAGGCTTTATCACATGTTATAAATGCATGTATTGGGCCAAGACCAGCATATGAAGTTCAAAAGTTGAATAAATAGTGGCTTCTTTAAACTTAGGTGGTGTACTCCAAAAATGAGGTATCAATTCCTCGTAACCTTGTATCACTGATTCTGCAAGGAATCCCTGATTTTGCATGGTACTGATTCTGCAAGAAACCCCCAATTTCGTGTGGTGGTGATTTCATATAAATTTTAGGTTCCCTTCCTAGTTCTTATATAGTGTGATTCTATACAAGTCTAGGTCTTCTACTCCTTCATATTGTTGATCCTACAAAACCATAATGGGTTCATACAATTTTAGAGCCTCCTCTTTCAGATAGCCGTTCTGTCAGCAATCCCATGTTCATCCTAATGAGCCATTTCCTTCTCACCCTATCCTTTTCTTCCCTCCACGTTTTCATACACTCTTTCAACACCTCACCTAATATATTTCTATTTTGTACATTTTATTAACTCTCCCATGTAATAAGAAGAGGTGAGGAACGAGGTAAATTGGTGAAAAAAGGGAAAGAAAAGACGATGCTTTTAAAAACATGCAGTAGAGGAAGAACAGAGGGTTGCGCCTGTGAAAACGGAGAGCATGCCTTTAATAAAATATTCTAGACGGAGCCTCACGCAAGTAACAAATATTGTTTCATGGCGTGTGATGATCATACTTGTCTTCTACATTCAATCGAAGTTAATTTTACTGATTGGAAGTTTAATTTTTAATGAGAGGGAAGATATTCCTAATCGATATTTTTAGGACGAGATAGACGTATGTTTCTAATTGATATTTCTAGAATCTTAGAACTTAGAAAGATATAATAGAAATTTAGCAATGATGGTTTTGTATGAGTCTCATTAGTGTGCAACTCAAGGACTCATAATTTGTATTCCAATCTGGCTCCCGGGAGGGTACCTGCCAAGACCCATTTGTATCTCGAAATTATACCGAGACAAGAGCGCTTATAAAAATACCATTTACTTTTAATACAAGAAGGTCACAATAATTGATGTCTTTCAGATTTTAAATTGGGTGGTTGTGAGTATATCATTGACCTAACTTGAAAGTCAAAAATAAATTTCTCGAACTTTATGACACACTCCAATCCATCTTAATGCAGGAATAAAATAATAACCAGAATAATAAAAATAAAAATAAAAAAGTAGAGATAATATATCATCTCTCTCGATCTGCAAGAGAGTCCACCCCAAATATCTTTTCGCAATACCCAAATGCTTTGCTCAATTTCAATCTCTCATCTATTACAAAGAAGGGACATTTCTTTTTTAAATACTTTTGGAAGAAAAATAAATAAATAAATAAACCCAAAAAAATAATCTCTCTCCCTCAAATTCACATCTCCCTTATCAAACCACCTTAAGCCTTATCTTAACTATGCCTAATTAATATTTATCTCTAACTAAACCGAAATAATATTTATCTCTTTAAAACCAACTTAATCATTTTCCTACTATTAAAACCAACCATATCCCCAAAACAACTCACGTACTAACCTATTCACTAAACTACTCAGGCACTACCCTATTCACTAAAACAAAAATTAATCCATATAATAAAATAAAATAAAACAAAATAAAATTTTGATAACAATTTTTATTTGCATCATTCTCCCAGGGTTGGGAGAAGCTATACCTTGAGCTTAGACCTTGCAAAGGCTAATCAAATAATTGGTGATGTAGTCCACCATGTGCCTCGGTACTTTTTCTTCAATACACCGATTAATCAAATACTTGGTGCTCATCTCAAAGTAGAACACTGAGATCTCGGGCTCCATCGTGATTTCTTTTTCTTTTTCAAGTTCCTCATAAAAATTGGAAAGATAGAGATGAATACCGAGATCATGTGGATGTTCATCAGATCGTGATTTTTACATCACAATGTGATTGTCACATTCAGGATCGACACTACTAGCTAGTCGTGGATCTCGATTTATCTCCACAATGAAATCTGGTATCAGATCTTCATGGTGGCAAGCATCCTCTTCTCGAATAATAGTATTCTCCAACCTCTGCACTCGCTATTTAGTTTTGCTTATGTCTCTTCGGATACCCTTCAAGGCTATGTTCATGCTCTCATTAATTTGTTGACCCACAAACTCCATGATTTGCTGCAATAGATCATCAATTGTGTTCTTCTTAATTTGCTGACCTACATACTCCATGACTTACGGCAATATATCATCGATTGTAAGAGCAAGTTTTGGCAACATCATGATTGATGGATCTTATGGAGGTAAGATCCATCAATCAATTATTGTGACCCCTTTGAAATAAAGATAACTGGTCTCATAGTATACCTTCAGTTTTTTTTTTTAGATTAGTCATCTAGTATTTTTAAGTGGTTTCTAAAATTTTAGATTAAAAAAAAATCTACCCAAATAAGCCTTTTGACAGATGGAGTAGAAATAAACTATGTTTTCAAGGAAACATAGTATACGTGGTCCACCAATAAAGTTTGAAGCCTCAATTGTGTCATGCCCTATAGCTCTAGGACAAGAGGGTGGATCCAAGATTGGAAATTTAGTGGGTGCACTATACAAACAAGTGGTGACATCGAACCCAAGGTCGTTTGGAGTTTGTGCGTGGCTTGTGCTTGCACACTGAAAACAGCAGCAATACACATTTATCATCACCAAAATGCCCTTTGGGAATTGCATTTCCACATTGGTCATTCACCAAAGATTACTTCTTTTTTTTTTTTGGTTGTTTAAATATTTTAGTCTAGCTTTCACTTGCTAATAAGATTGGTGTGCAAGTGTATTGGGCTAAATAAAATTGTTAGGGATTGTTCAAGAGAGGCCATTTATCTTTTGTACATGAAATCACAATCATTTCCACTCATTAAATTAGATGGCTTGGGGTGAGTTACGAAGTCCGAATTTTTTTTTTTTTTAACTTTATATCTATTCAATGATACTAGAAAAATTTAGAACCGAAAGTGTGAAGCAATTGTTCGAGATCCCTACCTCTGTCAAGTAGTCTGCTGCTGGATTTTCTCTCTAAACCTGAGTGAAAGCGACCACCAAACCTCAACGACTGTATTTAACTTTTTTTCAATTTTGTAAATTATGGGTAAGAGATTCCACAGGCTCTTTGGGTCTCCTCTAATCCATTGGATACTGTCATAAATCTTCTCCGTCGTCTTTCCTTTATTGCCGATATTAAGTCTCTGGAGTGTGTGTTTGAGAGAGAGAGAGACAGGACCTCCAATAAAATGGAATTGGAATAAAAGGAATGTGGCTGCTGGTGGAGGATGGGAAACACAAGGTTTTGGCAACAAAAAAGGATCGGAGACAGGCCTTTGAAGATTTAATTTTCAGCACTTAGGGAAAGTGGCTCCAAAAGGTCGAAGATTAAGGATATGATTACTAGTCATTGATGTAATGTACAGTGGGAGATGAGGTGAATGTATAACAAGCAAACAGAGGTGGTGGGTGGATATTATATTTAGTATTTGCAGGTCCTAAAACAACACTACTACTGTCCAAGAAATGAATATGAAATAATATGGGAATCAAATTCAGATGGTGAATTCTCTTATCAAGTCTGCGTATTCACTTTGGTTCAATGACTGATGGAGATGGAAACAGCCAACTTTTGCCAAGATACAGAAGCTGCCAATCACACATAACATGCAATGTTTTGTTCGATTGGTCAGTCTAAAAAAGCTACCAACGATTGATGTATTAAGAAAGCGATGGAATTTAATTACTAATGTGTGATACTTTGTATGTCTGATGAAGAGACAATTGAGCATTTAATCCTAAATTGTGAATGTACAACATATACATGAGGATGGGTGTTGAGGGGACTAAAACGATCGGCTTCTATCCCGATTCCAGTCAATGTGTTTTCTCAGTGGGAGGTGCCAAATATTTCTGGAACATGGAAATCTTTGGAAAAATTGTCGGCGGTATGGGAAATATGGAAGGAATGCAATAGAAGAGTATTTAAAGGATGAACTTTGGAGATTTGATTGGAAAAATTGGAGGGGTAATAGCAGAAGGGGGTTCTGCAAGGAAAGAGTTTTGGTGAGTATTTAGATTAAATCTGATGTATAAGAGGAGATGATCAGCATACAAAGTCAGGTTGCAGGTGATGGGAACCACCAACAAAGATCAATACTATGGTTAACTTTGATGGGAGCTCATTTGGGAATACGGGAAAGCAGGGATTCGGGGTTGGTCAGCAGCTGCAGTTGGGAAATATCAAACCAGTATTTTGGGCCAATTGGTATACTTACGGCTAACGAACTAGAAGAAAGTTCTTTATTACAAAGATTAAAGTTAGCTATGTATTTTAATCAGAAGATTATAGTCGAGGGGGATTCACTAAATGTAATAAAGTGGTGTAACAAAGAAATGGAGGTTCTAAGAAGGGTGAGGACCTTACACTTTCCCTTATCTTGTCCCATGTTCTAGTAAAGGAGCTGGGCTGTTCATGAATTCTAAAGCGAACCAAGGTTCATATAGCCGACCCCAATTAGATGGACAAAAACTTTGACGATGATGATATGGGGGAGAATTCGGCAGCGAATTTGTTGGCAAATATTGAAGAATAGCGACGGCATTTTGTATTAGTAATGTTTTGCAATATCATGTGTAGAATAATACTTGAAGTTGGATAGAGGTTACAAGAATAATAATTAGTAGTTGGATGGAGGTTATATTCTCAGTAACTGGTCTGTATTAATCTTCATGAAGGAAATAGAAGGTTAAAACTTCTGTCAGAAAAAGGTGGAGAGAAATAGAAGTGGATGATCATTCCAACATCAAAGTAGTTTGACCTGCCAACTTATCCCAAGATTCCCAGCTCACTTTTCTATATACTTCCATGCAAATCAAGACACAAGTTCCACCATGCAATGTTGAATGTGGAGCCCTTGATAGCTAAAGATATGCATGATGGATGGATGGATGGATCCATACATGAGGTCTCATATTTTTATTAAGGAAAATGGTTTGATAGGGCTGCAGCCATATCAAAATAAGTAAAACCTCATTTCATAATTCATCAAAAATTACAATTCAAGTATTAGAAATCAGACTTGAACATATTAGCTATGAAAAAAATTAGTACTTGAAGCTCTAAAAATATGTATATGGTAACAAATTATCTAAACCATCCATTTCACCGGAAAACTAAGTATTCATAAATCCACAAGATTTATACTATTTTTTGAGTTTCAAATTTTATTATGGGTGTCGGAAATTGATTTAGATCCATCATAGAGATTTCATTGACAAAAGTGCATTCCAGATGAGGAGAGGATTTGAAGTGAGGCTTTATTTTGTTTTTATAAAGCCATGCCCTACATAAACTTCATCCCTTAATTAATGTTATGCTCAGTTAGTCAATGCCCCTCACAAATGAGATCTTATGGTTGATGTCCCTTCCCAAACGGGGTCCTCTTCAATGACCTCAAATAAGTGCTCATCTGCCACTGACTTCTAAAGCATAAGCATCAATCAATGAGTTTGTCAACTTCTACTATAATTATGAAGATGCAGCTTGGAGCACAATAAATCACTATCTGGTCCACCTATCATTAATTAAGAGTTGGCTTTCCAAATTTCTAGCTTAAAAGGTTCTATTGTTAAACACTAAAAAAAAGAAAAGGTTCTTTTGGTAGTCCTAACTAATAATGTAGATGTGGACATTCTAACACACCTTTGATTTATGGTGATGATGTTTCCAGGTCTAACATTGTAATAACGTAATCTGAATTATTGAGTTAAAAAAATCAAGGTCAAAGAAAGAGTTAACATAGAAAGTACATTGGAGCACCAGGTGTAACAGGACCACCGAAAGAGATGTTACTATTGTGTGCATGGTGGTCTCACAGTACAAAATTATTCATTTGGTCCTAAGGACAGAGTACCTAGTTTGGGAAAACTTTATGACATTAAAATTTTAAAAACATATCCTGGTGATAAGTTTTTTTTTTTAAAGAAAAAAAAACTAAAAAATAAAAATTGATATTGAACCCATTAAAATCCTAGATCAATTTGTCCATAAAAGGACGGTTAACCATCTCTTTAGCTTTTTCATTAGTCAAGTTATATATTTATCATTTTTATTTTTTATAATAGCTCCAACATCCAAACTAGTGTTCAAAAAATTGAACCGGCCAAGGGTTGGGTTCGAGTAACCGGTAAACCAGTTGGTTCAACCGGCCTAATCGAGCAGGTCTTGGCCAGTCATAAAAGTATTTTAAAAAATAAAAAATACCTAAAAAATATGAAAAATATATTTAAAGCATGATTAAACAACGCACATCCAAATGAAGTTGAACAGTGTGAAAAAAATGAATTTTAAAAAATCGATTTGCGTCCATGGTATTTTCAATGTTTTTTTAAAAAAATGGGAAAATATAAAAAAAAGTATTCATGGCCAAAACACTTTCCAATCTTTTCCAAAATGATAAAAAACATTAAAAAACATATTACAAACAAATCCATTATTTTTTGAAATTTTATTTGAATTTTTCTAAAATACCTTACCGGACCACTAAAACCGGCCAAAACCAGATTGGCCAATGCCCAGCTTCAGTTTGACTGGCCGGTTCTGAGTTAAGCCGACCGAGTTTGCAAACACTTATCAGGATAGAAATTGGGATGCCATGTCTAAATTACTTGTGAGGTTCGTGAGAGAGGGAGAGAGATAAAGATGGGGTTTAAATGGAGGTTGAGAGAGAGAGAGTGAGAGGAAAGGGTTCATAGATGACGGAGAGAGAGATAAAGGGTAGCTTCTCTTGGGTTTGGATAATGGAGTCATTAGAAAAAAAAGAAGAAATTAATATTATAAGTTGGACAATAAAAAAAAAAAGATAGAGCGGAGGTTGGATGTCTTTCCCTTTTCATTTGGAAGGGGTCCATAAATTTTTTATGGATTTAAGGGTTTATTTGAGATCATAATTAGAGGAAGGGGAGCTTATGTCTTTTTAATTGATATTCAAGATGAAAAAGATGAATGGGGAAATTTAGGAGTCAAACAAATGTCCCTATCTTGGTGTTTTGATTGCAAGACCAATGTGCAATCTGGTCCCACGAGACCACCAAATACATTATTATAATTCAACACACCCAACAGTGAGTACTCAAGGCTGCTTTCAAGGTCGGGCAGGAGCATAACAAGGCGTAAGCCTGGCCCCATGTTGTACGGTAGGAAAATTTAGTTCAGACCTGGCCCTGAATGGGCCCAAATTCATGAAATGAGGCCCGAACTGCCAAGACTGAAAAAAATCAAGTTGACCCAACACTAGATAAATATAAAAATAAAATTTTGTTTATTAATATATGCACTAATACTTTAAGAAAAAACTTTCAAGCCATGCCCAGACCGAGCCCATGCCTCGCCCAAAAATATTTATGGCCTACCGGGCCAAGCGCTCATTCCTTAAGATGCAGTCAGAAAATAGCCCCGGCCCAAAATCATGTGGGACAAACTGGGCCCATCGGCAGCCCTATTGAGTACTAGAGAAAGGAGTGAGAAGGATTAAAAAAGTTTAATGACCAACCAAGCTTATCTGTAATACAAAATTTAATGATTAGTATCGTAAAGAAAATCTAAACAAGAAAGAGATGAAGAGAAGCAACAAAAAAATACGAGGAAAGACTGAGCAAGCTCTAATAGAAGCACTATAAATAAACATCTTGTAGAGATGCAATGGTTCAAGAACATGAAACATTATCCAATTGTTCTGCATTTATTATTCTCTAGACCCTATTTCTATGAAAACCCGATGCAGTATAAAATTTATGAAAACCCGATACAGTATAAAATTTATCGGCAAACAAGACCAATAAAAATAACTATTTTTAAGAGAGAAGATTTTGATCTCCATCATTACGTTATGAATGCCAAGATATATGCCAAACATGAAACACTTTTCGACGGTATTTTGATCAATTTTATTTTTATGAATTATTTTTTTATATTTTTATTAGGTGCGTCTCACTAAGATGTACATATGCTCCAAATTTTAGATCATTTCGTTTTGTAGAAAAAAAATGAAACACTATCGGACAATCGTGACCTTGCGATGAACTTTAGACGGTGATGAGGGTAGGTGAAATCACTATTCATTTTCGCCTATACACATTGGGAACATTTTTCCTATATATATATATATATATATATATATATATATATATATATATATATATATATATATATATGGAAAAGATGAGATTAGCCCACTAGCTCATATGAACATATAAGCCTAATGGCTCAGATTGATTCTGGGCCTATCTAAACGATTACGGATGTCTGGCAGTGTTTGAATTTTAGTTTTTTTTTCTATAAATTCAAATCACTTGAAAGTTTAGGCATGTATTGATAAAAAATAGGTGAATCTTCGAAAAATATCAAAAAAATATTTTACACGAAATAAATTGATCAAAATACCCCCGAAAAGTTTTGGAGAGTATTTTGGTTTTTTTTCTTGAATAATTTTTTATATATATTTTTATTAGGTGCACCTTGATGAGAAGAACATACATATACACCTTGATGAGAAGAACATACATATAAAATTTCAAGTGATTTGGATCTGTAGAAAAAAAAAAAAAAAATTCAAGCACTATTGGATATCTGTGATCGTCAAATCGGTTCAAATTCAATCTGAACCGTTGGGCTCATATATTCATATGAACTAGTAGGTTAATCACATCTTTTATATATATATATATACAATTTACATGCACACATGATGCCTATATCAATTTTATATACTTTTCTACCAACAACCATCAAACTACTTCCTACAACCCCAACTTGTATTTTGACAAGTAGCACATAACTTCGAAAGATCTCTCTCTCGCTCTCTTAACTGACAAAGGAGCAATTTCACTTTTAAACAATGTTGTCAGATTTGCTTCGATTCAGCTGAAGTCATCATATTTTCGGCCTAGATCAAAGCGAAGTGAAGCTCTATTGCATCCGCTTCACTCTGCTTTTGGCCGTTTTAGCCCATTTCGATTAAATTTGGTTTCTTTGGCCAAAGCACAAAATTGTCTTTTAAATAATCAATTATGTATTTCGGCCCGGTTCGGTTTGATTCGGTCGAAGAACAAAATTATCTTTCAAAGAGACAATTTTGTGCTTTAGCTCACCTCGGTCTGATTTTGGCAAAGCACAAAATTATCTTTTATAGAGAGAATTTTGTGCTTCAGCCCGCTTCGGTCTGATTCACCTTCTTCGACCGAAGCTTCTGCCTCTTTGGTCGAAGCACAAAAGACAATCATGTGCTTCAGCTCATTTTGGTGTGCTTCATCCTCTTTGGCTAAAGCTCAACCCCTTCGACCGAAGCATATAATTGTATTTTTTTTTAATATTTTGTATTATTTGAATATATTTTTCATATAAATATATATTTTATTAATACTACTTGTTTAAAAATTTTAAAATTTTCTTCTAAATTGACGAGAACACCAAATCGTTTGAAGCGAATCTGACTCCTCTGCTTTTAAAGATCTCTCTCAAAGACGCATAAGAGATGTCCAAATGGAGGGTTCTTTGGACCTTTTCTCTTCCTTCAATTCTATGTTACAAGTGAACGTGATTCCAGAATTCATAAATACAATAATAATGATAATAATAATTGTAAGAGGTGATCACTTTCTCAATTATTGGGTCCTCCTCCAATGAGTAATGCTCAAATAGGCATGTGGACTCCCCCCAACACGGGACAAATAGAATTTAAGCAAAACCCTCATCACTTCACTTTCATTTGTCTTGGTCATGATCGCCCTTGCCGAGGAGTTTTTTTTTTGGTTATGAAATCTGTATTCTTTTTTTCCATGATTTCTTCTCTCTAAAAACAAGTCCGGTAAAACATGAATTAAAAATAAAATAAAATAAAGTAAAAGGTCCAATCGGTCCGAATTGGGCTGGCATTAGCCCTAGCCTGGCCCTTAGATCACAGGCTTTAGCACAGGCCTTATTTTTTTAGGTTTGGATTGATCAGGTCAGCCCAATGTAGGAAAAATTGCACTGTAACAGTTAACCGGAAATGAAGCCAGAAGCAGTTACTTGATATTAACTGATAAACCAGTCCGTTCGACCCGATAAGCCCCAAGTGTTAAAAAACGTGTTAAAAAATTAAATATATTTAAAAACAATTCTAATAAAATATGAAAATCATATTTAAAAGATGATTAAATAAAGCACATCCGATTGAAGTTGAAAATTAATGAAAAAACGAATTTTAAAAAATCAATTTGTGTAGAGAGGTATTTTGAAATTTTTTTAAAACATGAAAAAAATGTAAAAATAAGTGTTAATGACAAACAAAAATTTAAATCTTTACCAAAATGATGAAAAACATTAAAAACTGTCGGTCAGATCTAACCGGGCGATTAGAATTTAAACCTCCCGATTTCTCCTGCACTCAGTGCGGCCATGCTGACCGCGTCTCTCTCTCACATTTGATCTTGAATATCAAGTGTGAGTGCAACGGCTTTGTATCATCATTAAAGAAATTTCAGAGGTCTCTGAACGAAATTTGAAGGAATTGATACATGCAATTTTGGTTTTTTCCTGGTTTTGGAAGGCCTTCTTTTTACTATTATGGAGGATGGTTCCTTACCACGTGGCTGCTCGACCATACCTCATCATCATACACAGTGTCGGTCCACAAATTAATTCAAAAATTTCCCACCATCTCTCAGTTACTTCCCGCCATATTTCCATATCCTTGCTTTTACCCCAAAAACAAATAAATACACAAAATAAGTGAATATATAAATAAAAAAGAGAGGAGCCAAAGCCATTCAAATAAATACATGAAGTAAATGAAAAAATAAATAAATAAAGAGAGGAGCCAAATCCATTCAAATAAATGCATGAAGTAAATGAAAAAATAAATAAATAAAAAGAGGAGCCAAATCCATTCAAATTTAGTTTCCTCTCCAAGGGACAAACAATAGGCAAAGTAAGCCACTACCATTTTAAAACTGTTAAAATGCGCCTTTTAGTTTAGGGCTTGTTCCCAAAATTAAAAAGGAAATTTTGGTGTTATGATGTGTGGTGCACTATGTACGGGGATTAACCAAAGGATGAAGTTTTTATAAGGCCTAGGCTTGATGAAAACAAAATAAAGCTTGATCTCAATTCCTCATCGGGAAAGCACCTTCGACAACGGAAATATCCATGATAGATCTAAATCCACTTTCAACACCGATAACAAATTTTGAAATTGAAAAAATTGTACAAATCTTACAGATCTATGAACAATTAATTTTAGGATGAAATAGACGGTCTAGATAATTTTTTACAATATACATGATTTTTAGAACTTAGAATCCTAATTTTTTTCGCAACTAATATATTCAGGTCGAGATGATCGATGTAAAGGTTTTCCAATGCTTAAATTGTAATTTTTGATGAATTATGAGGTTACTATTTTCCTTAAAGAAATTCATGTAAATTTCAGTTGGACGATATGGATTGGCACTCGCCTTCGCCGTGGTACTTAGCCCTTTGGTCAAATGCGAGGAATTTGGCCTAAGTCATGTACATCCTATCAAATGTAGAAAAGACATCATCATCAAAGTTTTTTTCTAATTATTTGAGATCGGCTATACGAATCTTGGTATGTTATTATATTCTATCGAGTCTCATACCCTCAATAAAATCATAAATCACTATATCTTTTCTCACTATTTCTAACCATATAAAAAAAATAGTATTTTTAAAAAAAAAAAAGTAAAAAAAAAATGAAAAGAGTTAACATACATAAATCATTAGAAAACTAAAGAAGGCGACAAAAACTCTATAAAAGGTGGACTATTGAAAAATTACTTTATGCCTTGAATGTTTAAGAAAAACTAAAAAATAAAATAATAAATTCCCAAACAATCTAAAGAACCATCAAAATCATGTTAAAAATTTATTTCTAACCAACATATTAGCATTTTGTACTTTTTTATAACTTTTAGGAGGTTTTTGGTGCCTGGTAAGTTGGGCACCGATCTCGCCTCACCCCTGGGATGAGTTTTAGTAGAGTTGGCTGAATCTAGAAATGATGAAATTGATCTAAGAAAATGTTTATGAAGGACAACCACCTTATACTGTAAAAGTAACCTTAATAACCCATTAGAAATGAAGAAATTGAAAAACCTTCACAATTGAAGTAATAATATGGAAAAAGAAAAAACAATTTCAAGTCTTAAAATAATGCATATTAGACTATTCATTTTCAAGTTTTCACATATCTACTCGATCTACACAATTTTGAAACTTTAAATTCCATAAATGATGATAGAAATAGATTTTCATCAAGATTTGAATGTGTACGCGCCTTACTGTAATTATTTAAGATTGATGCCTTATATAATCCATACTATTTGATCCAAGAATTATATTTTTTCCAATAATCCTTAGATTATAGTATACCTTCCTTATAAATTTGTCCCCTACAAATATGGGGTATCCCTTAACTTTTATACAACTATGCTTATCCCACTTTTTTATGTCCCTTCAAAACTAGATGAGTTAGCCCAACCTTGGACATGGGTACCCTCCAAATACAGGGAGAATCCTCCAAAGAAAATGATAGCCCCACAATTTGGTACACACTTCAGTTCCATTGGACACGTACTAGGCCTTTGGACTTACTTAGTCATTAAATTAGGGGACCCATCTCTGATATTCACAATTTGGGGTCCTTATGTGTAAGGTAACGCCTTAAATTTTAGGGCCCATGTCCATTAAGGCTGACAAAACTTTAGTCAGAAGTGGAATGAACATAGGGCAGTCAAGTACCTAATATTTATGGACCCATGGGCTAGCCTGGACTTTATTTTCTTTCATATGAGATGATGCTTTCAGTCATGGTCAACTATTAACTCTCTCGGAAAAGGGGTTGGAGTCGTGGTAGCACAGCATCACTTTAGGTACTATGGTGTGGTTTTCATTCTTACTGATACCACTATATTAATACATTTAAAAAACCTAACTCCTAAACTATTTAAAAAAAAACAAGTAGGAGCCTGCTTTCCCCAATGACTTTCACAAAGGTGATGGACCCATCCTTTCCATGTCCCTCCAAGAACACACAACAGATTGAGACAGAAAAAAGACAAAGGAGAGCATATGACATAAAACACCATTCTTGATCAATAAAGTACAAAGAGTCTAAAATAAATGCCGAGAAAAACCCATACTATTTCTGTCTTAAAATCAAAAGAAAGATTAATGCAAATAACAAGAAAAAATAGCTCACTTAGCAGAAACCTAAGGTAAAGAAAGGGGGGAGGGGGAGGGGGAGGGGTAGGGGAGAAGAGAGACAAGCGGTTAATTTGACCTAAAAGAGTGAGAAAACATTGAGGAAGAAAATAAGAGACAACAGCCAAATGCTATTCTAAGGGCACATTTTGTTCTTGTGAAAAACTTCCTTTACATTTTATTCTAGGTATTTTGTTGTGGTTTTCATTCTTACTGATACCACTACACTAATACATTTAAAAAACCTAACTCCTAAACTACTTAAAAAAAAACACTACACTAATACATTTAAAAAACCTAACTCCTAAACTACTTAAAAAAAAACACTACACTAATACATTTAAAAAACCTAACTCCTAAACTACTTAAACAAGTAGGAGCCTGTTTTCCAATGACTTTCACAAAGGTGATGGACCCATCCTTTCCATGTCCCTCCAAGAACACACAACAGATTGAGACAGAGAAAAGACAAAGGAGAGCATATGACATAAAACACCATTCTTGATCAATAAAGCACAAAGGGTCTAAAATAAATGCTGAGAAAAACCCGTACTATTTGTGTCTTAAAATCAAAAGAAAGATTAATACAAATAACAAGAAAAAATAACTCACTTAGCAGAAGCCTAAGGTAAAGAAAGGGGGGAGGGGGAGGGGGAGGGGGAGGGGAGAAGAGAGACAAGCGGTTAATTTGACCTAAAAGAGTGAGAAAACATTGAGGAAGAAAATAAGAGACAACAGCCAAATGCTATTCTAAGGGCACATTTTGTTCTTGTGAAAAACTTCCTTTACATAATTAGATAGGGGAGTACTTTCACAACAATTAGCCTAATGTATATTTTTATATCAATTAACAACTAATTAGTGCGAAAATATTATCACATCTAACCACATGAGAAAAGTTTTTCACGTGAAAGCATTTTCTAGAAAATATTTTCACATAATCAAATGTGCCCTAAAAGAAGAGAGAGAGAGATTGTTTAATAAAGACAACTGTGAGAAAGAGACGGAACTTAATGCATAGAAAGGAAGACTTGGAGGGAAGGTGACAGTTAGAGAGAGTTCAATGTATTCTTAAAGAGTGCCGATATTCATATCTTGAAGCACACTAAAAGCAATACAGAGAGAGAAAGAGAGAGAGAGTTGTGCTCGTGACTATCATAACCACTAAACAGTAAAAGATAATTTTCAGGCTGAATTAAATCAAATGGTACATTATGGGTAAAGATCGTAGATGGAGCTACCTGATTCACGCCCCCATAAACATTGTAGCATGAAACTATCAGTCCTTAGATATGCATTTTCATTCCAAAATTACTACAAAACTAAACAATTCCGACAGTCCAGAGACAGAAACTGGTATGAATCGAAACTACCAAAGCTGTTCTTTTCAAGCCCAATTCAAATAAATTACATCGAACGTGGTAGTATAGAACTTTGGTTAAACACAAAATGCTTGATAAGCCGAGACAGAGAAACTTGCCCGAATCAAACGGCGAGTTAAGCTTGCGGGAACTGAAACAAGGCCATTAGAAAGAAATTCACAGAAATGGAACAGAGGCCATTTCTCAATCTGAATTCCGATAGATTACAACGAAACAGGGCAGTATAGCCCTTGGATTAAACACGAAAAGCTCGTCTAAACTTGAATATAAGCCTGCTTGGCCTGCAACAGAATCAAATCCTAAACTCGAATATAGGCCTCCTTGGCCAGAGACTGAATCAAATCCACCACAAAACCCATCCTCAGTTGCTTCTTGATTCTTTTTTACTCTCCCTGCAATCACTCTACAAACCAGCATTGCCCTTCTTTCTCCTGCCCCCAATTCGGTTTCCATGCTATCATGGGCCTTTCCACTACTCGCTGTCGTTATAATTCCTTCATTTTTGTCAACTTTGAATCCATTTTTTATGATATTACATACATTGCAAACAGAGTTGCAGAGAGAGGAAGAGCCGTTTGTGCCAATTGAGCAAGAAAAAGTGGTGCAAAAGAATCTAAGAAGCTCATTACCATCAGCAATGCATCTTGGATGTTTCTTTGGAAGCTTGTTGGCCTTCGATTTCACTGTGTCTCTGTAATCTTCGAATCGATTAATGGTTTTCTGGCTATTGTGGACTTTGAGGATACGATCGATCTTGCAAACTGGAGTCTCCTTTAACCAGCTTGATTGGAATATGATCTCCACTATGTTTCGGCTTGAATCCTCTGGACCTATTTCTGAGACTGAAAAAACCAGAGAAATAAATCCATGAAAAAAGAAAACAGACAAATCATATGAAACTGAGGTAATCACTCTCTCTCAACCAGAGAAATCTGATAAAAATGAGCTCAAATTAGATAAACTGAATCCACCATAAAGATAACATTTTAAGGATAGTAGATACATGAGCTCTCTATCTCTGTTTAAGTCAACTGAAGCCTAAGTTTTCTAAAAAGAAATAAAAATAGAAAGGGAGGAATTCCTGAAAACTACAAACCCCATTAACAAGTAAGCAAAATTTCCCAAAATCACCACCAAAAAGTTCCAACTTATAAACCAGACACTCCTAATGCAATGGTAAAGCCAAATATATCCAGAAAATCCTCTAATTCCTTGTAAGATTCCACACACAAATGAAGCAGAAAAGCCATATGTGCAGAGAGAGAGAACTCTAACATAGAAGTCCCAAATTCTTTTCAAGTTTCCAAACATGACAGATTAAAGAAACCCATCTACAGAGAGAGAGAGAGAGAGAGAGAGCTTCCATACCAGCATGCTTAACTGCCTGATGGAGCTCAAGGTTCTCAGCTCTCATGAAGATCTCCCCACACTCAGGGCAAGCACATATGCTATTTCTAAGAGAAGGATCCCTGAAAACTCCATTAATGGGGTCAACCACCATGTGACACTCATAACAACCAGAAAGCCTCCTCAAATGCATCCCCCTAAACGAAGAACCACCGTTTCCACTCCCTTCACTCACCACAGAAGTAGACTTCATCGATCGATTAGACGCGTTAAAGCCATCGACTTTAGCAGCCAATCTCTTACTGGAAGAACCCGAAGAGAGAGAAACCTTAGAGAGAGAAAGTGAAGAAGAAGAAGAAGATTTCTCAGGAGATGTCTCAGGCCTGTGCATGACCCTGGTGTTCTCCCTTGAACTGCAGAGAGAAACAGAGCACCCACCCATTCGTTTGCTCTGTTTTTTCACTGTATTTTCCACCATTAATGGAGCCTGGAGCTGCTTACAAGTGAGAATGTTTCTCAGAGAAGTCCATGAAGGTGGCTTCTCTGTACAATTTTGGTTGCTTTTGGCTAGTGGTTTTTTTGGTTTTCTGGTTTCCACCATGGGGGTGCCCTGTACTGAAGGTGGTTTCTCCGTTGAAGTGTGTCGGTTTTTGCATGGTGGTTTCTTGGGTTTTTTGTTTTCCACCATCAGAGGAGCTTGAGCTTGAGTGAAGGGTGGGTTTTCTTTTGCAGAGTGGCAATTTTTGGAGGTTGGTTTCTTGGGTTTTTTGGTTTCAGCCATTAGAGAAGCTTGTCTGAGAGGTGGGTTCTTGAGAGAAAGAATTATATCGGTAGAGAAAGAGAAATAAAATGGATTATGTGAAAAGAGAGAGAGAGAGAGAGAGAGAGAGAGAGAGAGAGAGGCTATAATGAATTATGTGAAAGGTGGGTTTCTTCTTGAGAGAGGGTGAAATATAGTGGATTTTAGAGAGAGAAAGTAAATGGAAATGACTCAGTGAGGCATAGAGAGAGAAATTATGAGGTGGGTTTTATTGAAATGGAATTTCATAGAGGGCCAAGGCAGCTTCCTTTTTCCTGGACTGGTCTTATTCTCTCAGCACATGAGCATGGAAGAATTAATATTATATATACCAACTAATTAATTGTTTGCCTGCAAATCACTCCTTGAGATCATGGTGTTGCAGAAGAAATAGACATAAAATACTTATTAATCAAAATGCACATATTCCCCTGTTCTATAATTATCAATTTACACTGGATTCTAGAGAGAGAATCATTCTAGACAGAGAGAGACTGGTTGTTAACAGCTTTATGCCTTTATGGATGACCCTGATTTTCCTGTGGAAGAGAGAGAGAAAGAGATTAATGTTAGTCTTCCAATGTGTCCCATGACTCCGGATCAGAAGGCAAAACTATATATTAACTCTAATAAGGTTGTTTATTACTAAGAAGAGTACAAGGATAAAATATTTACTTAGCCTTTTTTAGAGAGAGAATGCTTCTGACCTTGCTCTTCACAGACAGAGAGAGAGAGAGCTCAGGGCTCTGAGCCTTTAGAGAGAGAGAGAGAGCTTATGGCTCTGAACCTTTAGAGAGAGAGAGAGAGCTTATGGGTCTGAGCCTTTAGAGAACGAGAGCTTATGGGTCTGAGCCTTCAGAGTGAGGCTATATTTATCTGCCGCTTAAATGTTTTTAGAGAGACAGAGAGAGAGGAGAAAAGAAGACCTTGATTTCCCTGAAATCAGAGATTAAAGTAAGTAAGAATTCCAAAGAGCGCCATGTCACCTGGATAGATTTTAGAGTGCAAAAAATTGGAAATATTGTAAGGGATAAAGTTTCTATAAGGCTAGGCTTTATGAAAACAAAATAAAGCCTCCCCTCAAATCCTCTTTTATAAATCACTTTAAGCAATGAAACTTTTTATGATGGATCTGAAATCAATTTTCAAGAATGGCAATAAAATTTGAAACCCAACCGTTTCCCAAAAAAAAAAAAAAATTGAAGCTTAAGAAATAGTATTGATCTCGCAGATCTATCAACACTTACCTTTTTAGGGTGAAATGAACAATCTAGATAATTTATCGTAATAAATGTTATTTTTCAAACTCAAAATCTGAATTTTTTTTACAACCATAATATTCACACAGAGATAATTGATGTAAAGGCTTTTCAATAGTCGGGGCTACAGCTCTATCAAACCATTTTCCTATACTGGTGGTATTTATGCATAGCAATGTTTACAATTGGCCTCCCTTTATTGGAAGTTTAAACTTTCGTTAAATTTCGGGATAATTTCGGACGAAATTAGGGACGCGCCTTGGCCCTTTTTTTTTTTTTATTCTTCTGGTTGAAAGGAATATTCGGCTGGTGAAAATAATAAATGAAAAAAGGGGCCCAAATTTGGGGAAGGGCATATATATTAAAGCCAAGGTTCATTTACTCTTTTGTTTTTGACAAATCAATGTTCATTCGCTTCTTTGGGTAAAATCTTACTTAAAATTCATTTTAGCACCTCAAATTTTTATTTATCCCATTATATCTAGAAGACCATTTACTTTTGGATAACACCATTAAATGTGAATTCTAAAAGATCAAAGTGTGTCATGACATTTAAATTTTTTTGTTTTTTTTTACCTAATCGATGTTGTATCCCCAACCACTACATCTCACATTAGCATCAGTAATGTTTATGACATCTTTATATAAAAAATAAATGGTTTTATTGTATGCATTTTCAGTTCTAAACATAGATAGAAAATTTTCAAATTTTATTTATGATTTGTTGAAAAAAAAAATTACATTCATCTTTTTTTCTTTTTTTTTTGGCCAAAAGACAGTATTTGAAATAAAGCTCCAATTTTTTTAAGAGTGGTATATACTAAAACCCAAGTCTCTCTCACTGAAGTTAGAGCAAGTCCATATATATTATTTTTTTAAAGCTGATTCAATAAATTAACAAATGTTATTGTCAACATTATTAAATAAAGTTTAAGTGTTATTTTCATATCAATCCTGCCCAATAATCAGAACCCACGCTTTTGAAATCTGAGCCGTCCATATGGTTCTCAGATGGCCCAACTTTTGTGCTATAGTACTCGTGTGATTTAAGATACAATGATAAAGGTGTCACGTTGCTCTCACATGGCCATGCACCTTAGCGGTCGAAATTTTCGATTGATTTCGGATGATTTCGTGCCTCCTTTCGTTTTGCTTGTTACGTTTTTGGTCTGAAGCTCAATCTAGGGGATCTACTGGTGGCAATTGGGTAGGGTTGATCCTGCTACCCCACGGGTTGAACCGATATGGGCCTAAATCTGGATGCAAAAATTAGACCTCATGGGTTAAGTGCAAGTTCTGGGTCTGGGCCTATATTGGATTTTACTAGGTTACGTCCGGTCGAGTCAGTTCCAAATAAAGGTGGCAATGGATCCTAGTCTAGTCAACCTGGTTGTAAAAATTAGGCCTTGGCCACAAACTATGGTTTGAGAGGAGGGCCAGGCTGATCTTAGGCGAGGGCCAAGACAATGTCAGCCTCGCTCGCCCGGCCCGGTTGTTATTTCTTTATCCTTTTTATTTTATTTTTTAAATTTTTTTTAGTCTAGCATGGCTCCCGCAAGATCAGGGCCTCTTTGGCCCTGGCAGGCCTTGGCCAGCCTTGAGGGACAAGGCTGGGCTAGGGCTAGTGCTGGCCCTGCTCAGACCTAGCCCATTGCTAGCCCTAGTTCTAAGTCAAGATCGAACCAACAGCAACCCAACTCAACGTTAGTATACTACGTTTTTTTTGTCCAGACCTAGGGTTGATCCATGATTGGTTTGGATCCAGCTAGAACACAGTCGAGTCAAGTCACTCTAGCTCAATGGCTCACATGGGCTATAGAGGCTTGGCAATCAAGTAGGTCAACCTAGCAGGTTGACGCAACCCAGTTCAATTTGGATCTCCGTTTTTTAAACCTAGTGGGTGAGGTTTGGTCGAGAAGTATGGACCTGAAAGTGTTAATCAAGTTAGATCGAGTCCCAGAGCTAGCCCTACTTTGTGTATTCAATGTGTAACATACATATCTCATATAACCCCAACCCAAAGTAATGCAGTAGTTCAAGTCTGGGTCAGACCTTGTATTGTGGATCCGACCTGTTTATAACCCTAAACCCCATATCAAACCTTATTTCACTCAAGGACTGGGGGTCTTTGATTGATTTCGGATGATTTTGTACCTATTTGGTCGGGCAGGGCCTCGGCCAGCCCTAAGGGGCAGGGCAGGGCTAGGCTAGGGCCAGGGCAGGCCCTACCTAGGCCCAGCCCATTACCAGCCCTAGTTCTATGGCAAGGTCAATCCAACCGCAACCCAACTCGATGTTAGTATATGTTATGTTTTTTTTTTTTGTGTCTAGACCTAGGGCTGACCCACGGTTGGTTTGGACCTAACTAAGACACAGTCAAGTCAGGTCACTCTAGCTTAGTGGCTCCATGGGCAACATAGGCATGGCAATCAAGTAGGTCGACTCAAACTAGTTGAATTTGGATCTCTATTTTTTAAACCTGCTGGGAGAGGTTTGGTCGAAAGTATGGACCTGAAAGTGTTCATCTGGTCGAATCAAGTTTAAGAGATCTAGCCCTACTTTGTGTTTATCATGTATAACATACATATCCTATATAACCCCGACCCAAAATAATGCAATCGGTCAAGTCTGGGTCAGAACTTCTAGTTTGGGATCCAACCTGTTTACAACCCTAAACCCTAAATCCCATATCAGACAGAGACTGGGGCTCTTGAACTACATTCACCTCTCATTGAAACACTAAAACTTGCACATAGGTTCAAATTAATTAAAATTTAAAGAAAATAAATTATATAAATACACAAAAAAAACCCAACTACTTTTGAATTGATTCCAAAAGGGTACCCATCAAAATACATATCGCGACATGGCACATTTGAAAAAAGGAAAGGTATTACATCGTTGAAAAATGAGATATATTTTATAAATTTCCCAAAATCTAAAACTATTTTTAATTTTTAATGTATGCGGGCTTCTTATTAGTTATTACAGCTTTGAAAATGGTTATACAGCAGTGATTTAAAAAACTCTAGGTCGGCATGAAATTGTCTAGTTCAACCTAGGAATCGGCACCCATTTTAATTCTACGTGTATAGAGGAAAAAGGCCGAGTCTAGAAAGGAACCAATAGTCTTGCACAATAAAACAATGATTCTCCTACTAAAATGATAATTTGATTCGAATTGTTTTTGGCCTGTTCACTATTTTTTCACATTTTTTTTCAAGGGTTCACTGTTTTTTTTGCACAATAAAATAACGATCCGGACTGTCAATTCACCAATCCATGGTGGTTTTTGGGGTGCTCAATCCGGGTCACCGATCCATATTTTAATCACTGGTCTAAAGAAAATTGAATAAACAAGTATATAAATAGTGAGGCCAAAATTGGGGCATAGGAACCAGAAGTTTTGATTGAATACAAATTGGAAGGTCCGGTTGTGCAAATCTAAAACCAAGATCATTAATACGAATGTGAGAAATTCAACCAAACCGTTTTCCAAGGAAACAGTGGAAATTCCTATGCTTCATACCCATAAAATCTCACTTCCCAACCATGCTTTCTAATTTGATTTGTTCATTTAATTAGCTTATTTTATGTTTTTGGGTCAAAGTCCCATTCCCAACTGTGCTCCTCACTTTAGTTTAATCACCACTGTGGTTTATTTAAGTAACCCTTTATCCAATGCAAGCAAAGTTTGAAGTTAGACCTCTTTCATTGGGCCAACTATTTGAATCCCACGCTTACCAATAACATTCTGCCCTAATATATGAGCAATAGAGAGAGAGAGAGAGAGAGAGAGAGAGAGAGAGAGAGAGAGTAAAGCAAGAGCATACCAAGAGAAAATTAAACAAATTTTTGGTCAAATTACAGCCTGGAGAAAACAAGTTGCAGACCAAAAATTGAAATTCAGAAGCTACTCAAATATTGTTATAACATTGTTCCATGCCAAAGCTCTTTTTATTTAACCATATTCTCACAAAAAAAAAAAAACAAAAAAGAAAAAGAAAAAGAAAAAGAAAAGAACAATTATAAACTGGCCGCATCCTTGCCCTAAACAGAATACTCACGATACTTTTTGACGTACCCAACTGACACAAAAGTATATCTCTAAAGCAAAAAGGAAAAACAGATAAAGAGCTTTTTTGCAGGTATAAAGAAAATAGAAAAAAGAAATGCGCTCTACCATAAAGGAATAACGGTCACTATCAAGGCCACTCAAGAATCACAGTTTACAAGAAAATTGAGGATATTTCTAATTTTCAAAAACACAATAGAAAGGCCAGAAGTACTTGACTCCATACTAAAACGCCAAGAAATTCACAGGATTCCGATCAAACAAACCAAAAACAAGAAGCAAGCATACAGAAAAAGATTGTTTACTCTTAATTTAACAAATACAAGAGGCCTAAAGGCCGCCTTCTAGTCACCCAAAACAAAGAGACCTCTTCTCTTTCTTCTCTATATTCCTATGGTATTTGGCTTACGAATCACGAACTAATTTGGTGCTGAATCCCTGTGTTGACTACCTTGAGAGTCACTTGCTGCATTAGAAAACATGTCCATAACAGACCTCCAAGCACCTGCTGCTTCTTCAGGTGTATCCGAGGCCGTAAAATTGAGGCTTATATTCCCATCAATTCTGATTTCAGGCTCACCCGTCTCTTCTTGGTTTGAACCTTGTGGCCTGGTCTGCACATTATATGCTCCAGTGGCCATGTTCATGAGCATGGATGCTAAATCAGTAGGAAGGGGACCATTGAAAGGCATTGAAGGAAATGGGATACTCCTGTTTCTCGGTCTGGCAGATTGGCCATTGCGGACTTGGCTTTCGCTTGGCCCTGCACCCTGTAAATCAAAAGAGAAAAATCACAAAAAAATTGGAAATTGTGACAAAATATGAGTTGAAATAGAAGTAAGAGGCATAAAAAATAATTCAGTGAACCCAAAATGTAGTGCCTGCCATGTAAATAGAGAAGGTATATAATATGATGCATGATAGTCCAAAGGGGCATCCACCATCTTACCTGGTCCCACTAGGACACATACAGGCAGATAGATAATCTACATCATCAGTCACTAGGATTGTCCGTAGATGACCCTTGGAGAACATGTTCCATCCTCAGGAGATTTCCAGGATATCCAGACAGCACAAAATCATGACTCAAGAACACATGGTTTTCTTTTCACGGAGAATTGAAGGAACATCAAGATGATTTTGAAACTAGGAGCTTAGAATATGCAGTAACTACAATGTCTTGGGCACTACAATTTATCATATTTTGGTTCCAATTCAATCAATATTTTTTATGATAATCATGTTTGTGGGAGGTATCATAAAAGTATAGAAGCTTTTCTAGGTGCTTGGCTGAGAGTGTTACAGCAACATTGACAAGGAAAGGATACAGGAAACAAATCCAAATAAAGTACATCTCATTATTTGCATGAATTAGATCTTATTAAGGCAAAGGCCTCAGATCATGGCATTTCAGGTGTGTTTTGACATGCCTTAAACCATGTTAAGAGAGAAGTAATCAGGCAATGTAAATGCAGCCCTTTGACATAGCAACTTCATGAGTATGACAATTACCTGATTTCCTTCCCTTCTAAGATACTCCTCTTTCAACTTTTCCTCAGCTGCCTGGCACAAACATATGGGAAATAATAAATAAGCAACCATAGGCAGGAAGTACTCATGAAATTAACATCAACCAAAAAAAGAAACAAACCTGAATGTTGTCTCGAATATGACTATTGTTAGGATCTAGTAGCAAGGCTGTGTAAGAGGAGATTATAACTTTAGTATCCTGATTACATCAAATCCAAGCAAGGTAGTCTATATGATAATGATCAAGGAAATAGCACTCCATTACCAGAAAATTGCTAAGTCTCAAGACTTCCCATGTTATACTAAGAGCTGAATAAATAGGCAGGATATCAACTGAATGTACAACTGCAACCATTTTTTGCAACCAGGAAACATTTTACCTAATTTTGCAAAGTACTAAATCCTCACCTTAGGAGTGTAAAATTGAAATTAAGGTTATCCTGAATTGAATTGAACAAAGCTACAAAATCAAGAGTCAGATCCAAGTATGAGCATCAGAAGGTTAAGATTTCAGCACACTAAAAGGCTCAAACATATCTGAGATCTGAACAAGTTTCACATGCGTGATCCAGAATAGGCTGAATAATTGTTATCGACCAATTTCAGGTCAGTGAAAGACTCCGTATCAAAGATTTTACAGGGACCCAAATTTCCAGAGACTTTTCTAACATAATTCACATGAGGATGTATGGATGTCATACATGCATGGATGTGGTTCACCCCATCTTGCCCTTCATATCCCTCGAGTTTCATCAATATATTGAATAGATATTTCTATAGGGTTGAGAGTGAGGATTCAAGAAGGTGATTTCATACAAATCATATATGTAAGTGTTGACTGTGAAAATCTGAAGAGAGAACCTTTCAGGTCCCTTCTTGATTTCACTATGAGCTTATAACAATCCTAAAGAAATGGGGTCCTATCAAATTATGACCTACAGGTGAGCTGGTCTCAGAGACGAGACTAACCCCTCTATAGGTCACTGGCCGAGCCAGCTGACCATGTATGCCAAGAGATATAATTGTGAAAGAAAACTAAAAAAAAATGGAATAAATACTAGGAGATAAATAAAAAGAAGTAAAGAAAGTCGCTTACTCAAAGCCAGGCCTGTTGGCCCAGCACCAGGAGTAGGAACCTAGATCAGACTGCTTTGGATGTTTTTGCCTTCCTTTATTTGAGAAATGCTTGCTGAAAATGTTCCTGGATGGTTGGGTCCATGGCTGGGTTAGGGTATTCCTGGATGGTTGGGTCACATGCCTGGGTTAGGGGTCCTCCTAAGTGACTAAGGTGAGTGAGGGTGGAGTATATAGGAGCATCTAGTTTCCCAAAGAGCTTACCTCGTCTCTCTAAAATGTCCTGCCTACTCACCGGCCAAAAGTTATTCTTTCAGTCACCAGTAATCCTAAGATGTCAAAAATCCTAATATTCAGATGCACTGATAGGTGTCCTAGTGCCAATGGGAGCAGCTTGTACATCCTTCCGGATGAGCATTGTCTCCTCATCCTTGTCCTGAATCTTGTGGTTCTTCAATATGTTGAGAAAATCCTTCTTGCTGACTTGGTCTTTATGGTCCTCAATAACGCTAGCCTTCTCCAAGAAACAGTCCTTAACCATGGTAAGACTAACCGTGATAGAATCAGAAAGGTTCACGATCGCCTAGGCCTCAGCCTCCCTTTCTGGGTCAACGCGCCAGCCGCCACATCAGTAGCCAGAAGACCGACCACATGACAAAGGAGCTTGCAAGTCATCAAAATTTTCCAGTAGAATACCCATCTCTTGTCTCCTCTCCGGCTTCAACCGCCAATTCTTTCACTTCAATCTCTCCAGGATCGGGTTCCTCCAGAGTTTTGGGAGCCATGGGATAAGAATTTGAGAATAAGAAGAGGACGATTACAAGACCAGAACAGGGAATTTGAGGGCATTCAGATGAGGTGTGAAGTATTTCGCCCTGAAACACCCTTTTATAGGGAGTTTTTGAGAGAGACTAATCAAAATAGCTGGGCAATTGGAATTAGCGACACATTGCATCGTGCGGCTAGTGACCAGTGATGCATACTGCATCGCAGTCTTCATCATGAAGCACGAGAATCATTACAATTTTAGAACTTATATAATGTCCTCAACATGACATTAAATTGTGTGATCCCGACCTCAGCACAATGTTAACTGCGTGATCCCGTCCCAGCACGATGTTAAACTGCGGGATCACATCGCAATGCGAAATGTGCCACACTATATGTTACAGCAATGCATACTGTGTCACTGAACCTACAGAACCCACCAACAGTTGTTGACTGTGTTTTGGTGCCTAATCTTGATTTTCCACGTGGATTTGAACTCATGAGCGGGTTTGAAGTTAATCCTCCATAGACGGTCCAATCTCATCATTTTAATGGGAATATTAAAATTCCTGGTGATCCTAATGAGTATAGTCCACAGGAAGGTGGTCTGGAGATGTACCAGGTCGATATGGCCCTCATGGTTTGATTTTAGGTATTCTGGGGTCTACTTTAAGGACTAAATTGGTCTAAGGTTATGCTTGGGGGTTAAGGGCCTAGGAATAAGGCAAAATTTTAAATCTGGTGTCTACAGAAAGCCACAGAAAAATGTTCCTAAACTTAATCCCTCTTTGCTTTAAGCTTTATACCAACCCAAATATCCACTGCTAATATCCAAGGTATTCTTTGTTATTGTTTCATGTAGGAAAATCATGCTGGACCGTTGCAGAATTCCAAACTTGTTCTAAAATTTACACAAATCTTCAATGGCCAATCAACTTAGAGTGATCGATGAATTGCAGTAGCCAAGAGTCACTCTACAATTTAGACAAATGGCCACATCCAATGGCCATACTAGCCAAAATATCATGGCTGCAGACCAAAGAAGTGTCAAATAGTCTTAATGGGAATATGAGGGAAAAGGAAACAACTCTGGTTTGGCTGCTTAGATCACCAATATCAAATTAACTCTGGGTAACGTTTAATCAGTTCGTTTCCTTGTTCCCCAAGGGGTTTGGAAGTCAAATAGAGAGGATATATACATACTTCTCATGGAACAACAATGTTAATGAGATAAGACTACTCTACTTAGTGCAGTGGAAAGACGACTATATACCCCAAGATAGAGTGTCTCTGAATATGATGGATCCAAATAGAAAACCAAGCTGTATTATGCAAATGGATTGGGCGTTTTTAACCAATCCTACATCATGAGTAGTGCTTAAAAACTCAAGAGAGTCGACTTGGGACTTGCCCGAGTCGACTTGCCTCTGGACCTGGGCGAATCCTATTGAGATGCCATGGACTCATCCAGGCCCGAAACTATAAGGTACTTGCAATGCAATTTTATAATAGAATCAGTCGAGTCTTCTTGAGATTTGGCAGAGTCAGCTAGCCTGAATAGTGCTCGGGACACTGGTGAGTCCCAACCTGAGCCCCTGTTTTAAGCACTGACCATATGCTAGGTCGGTTAACATTTCTGAAGCCCGGACAGCCATCATAGCAGTCAACGACGGCATGAAGAACGAACTAAAAATAATGTTCAGTAATTGAGGATTGTGGCATCTAATGTGATAATATCTGGGAACGATGGTTCTGGCCAGAAATCCAAAGCGGAAAGCCAGAAGCTTCCTATGAGAGCCTTTATTGCACACTTGGGACCTGGATCAAAACCAGAACATTCAAGATTCCACAATGGAAGAAACACCCAATTTATTGCAACATGTTCAGAAGGCTTACATTACGAGTGATGACGGGAAAGATAAACTTGTCTAGGAATTAGAGATTTCGGGAAGCTTTTGCTTCAGACCTACATACACCAAGCTGTTAGGTGGAACTGGGTTTCCGAATAAAATGGGTATCGAAAATTAGGCTCCAGCTCAAGTCCAGGCTTTGCTAAATGAACAAGATACCCGCTATAAACCATCTACATCACAGGAAATTATATATCCATGCAGATGTGCCAGTGCAACACTTGTTGGTTCAGTAATACAGTTGACAAGTTTGGTCAGGTATGATAAGTTCCTCATATTTGGTCTGGATCATGTGTGGATGCCTTCCTGGTGTGCTGTAAGCATTAGGCAGTACAAGATGAAAAATTAAGGGACAGGCTTATGGTGGTGCGAGAGAGAGAGAGGACAGAGCTTTTCAACCAGATAGCGCAAAATTACTCGACATCACAAGACAACATTTCATGAACTAAAGTGAGACCAGGGTGCAGGGATCAAGAAGAAAGAGTTCACGGCAAACTGGAGCACGTTTATACAAAATGTTCAGAGACAGTTCAAAGAAATGTCCCCAGTAATATGGAGGATACAAGGATTCTTTGAATAGAGCAAAGACCTGTTATTCGATCAACTGAAGTATTGCAGGCTTCTCCCATACACCAGGCAACTCAGTTGCAGTAATTTGGCAAAGACAGGAGTTGGTAGGAGCAGGATGGTAGTCCTGAACTGCCTGCACCCATAGGCAAGCTACTTTCATTGCTCCTTTAATTACAGCTTGTAATTAACCCATTTTTTATGAATGAATTTCTCAATTTTCAAAAAGACTTTTTGTGCTTCCACTTTCTGTTCAATTCATTAGGGCTAAGGTATCATTGTGGACATGCAGAACAAATAATATACATTCAAAGGCATAATCAAAAGCCTAAACACAAACCTAATTGACACATGATTTCGTAAAACATCTGATTTGTATTTCCCAGAAATTATCAGATTAAGCTTAGCCTAGTAGTGCAAATAAATCAGAAGAATTGACAAAATAAACCAAGAGACAGGTGATTATAACTGTAAGAAAGAATAGAGAAACAATAAATGGCTATAATTCTTGTCCAACCTTTAGCAAATCCTTTGTTTATGGCATCACTATAGTTCCCTTGAGCATAATATGCAAGACCCAAACGGCTATAAGCCTTGCTGTAATCAGGATCAATTTCGATTGAGTTATAGCAGTCACGAATGGCCTCAATATATCTATGGACCTGGGTAAATGCAGCTGCCCTGGCATCCATAAAGCATCTATGAGCTCATAGATGACTAGAAGTAAAGAACCTCAAATATGAAGAGGACAGTTCTTACAGTATATACGAAGGGTTTGCAGTCTAAAATAGAAGCATATAAAATACATAATTGAGCGATCATAAGTCAATAGTGAAACTCAGAGGCACTTAATAACACATTAATCAAGTATTATAGACCAGAAACCATGTTAACAAAAAATCCACATAAAGAACTCAAGATATTTGTTATCAATCACCAAATGCCAGCTAGCTAAAAAATAGAGTTAACTGCAGTTGACCTTGGGTATCAAAATCAATGAAAACAAAAATTGGCTTTTCAAAAGCGAGCTAGTCATTCGTAAAAAACCCAAAGATCCACAATGTATAAAGAGTGTTTCATGAGATCATAAATACATGACTACATGTATTGGCTGCAATGATTCAAAAAGCGGACCGCCCAGCGCCTAGACGGTCTGAAAGGCCTGGGCGGCCGCCCAAGGACGGAAATTGATTTCGATAGCGGCAATTTTGGTTTTTTTGTTTTAAGGGCCAAAAATTAGGGTTTTAGGTTCATTTGAACCCTCAAACTTGTTGGAGCCAATTTTAGAGAGAGAAAACCCCCAGAAATCTAGTTTTTGGTGAATTTTTTAGGATCGAAGGGTTTCTCAAAGTTAACAAAATTGATCAAAACATCACCCATTGATATTAGATTACTTTTTGATGTTTTGCAAAGTTATTAGGGGGTTTTTGAGAAGATTTTGAGTATTTAGAAACATCTTTGAGGTGGAAGTTTGAAGATTGAGCAATCAAATTCAAAGAAAGTAATTTTTTTTATTGCTTTAGTAATTTGCATTATCTTTTAGATGTCCTCTTCGGGATATAATAGGAGTAGTGATCCCGGTTGGAAATATGGCTATAACTCATATCCTAATGATAAGAATTGCATAAGATGCAAGTTTTGTGAAAAGGATACAAAAGGGGGCATAAACTGGTTCAAGAAACATCTTGCCGGTATCTGGGGGGACGTTGCCCCATATAAAAAGGCTCTTAATGCTGTTAAAGAGGAAATAAACAATTTTTTGAACATGGTGAAAATGAAAAAAGATGAGAGATTTGCCTCTATAGCAAAGATTAAGTCTGGAGTTCGGGTCAATTTTGATGATGATGATGATAGTGATGAGAAAAGGGAGGGATGTCAAGAGGTTGAGCAATCCATTATTAAGGGAAAAGGGAAGGGAGTTGTAATTACTTCTAGTTCTGAGACTAAGAAGCCTCGGGTTAGAGGCCCTATGGATAGTTTTTTACCTCGACCTGACCTTAAGGTTGCAGGAGAGAAAACAAAAAAGCAAACCACCATTGAAAATAGAATCAAGAAGGAAGAGAGAGATAGAACTGCGTATTATCTTGCTACATGGTTTTATGAGGCGAACATTCCTTTCAATACCGCTCGCTTAAGCAGCTTCTATGCTACGATAGAGGCAATTGGCCAATTTGGCCCTGGGATGAAACCCCCAACCCCATATGAACTTTCAGAGCCTTTTTTTAAAAAAAGTAGCGAATGCCACGAAGGAAGCTATAGAACTTAAGAAGGATGCATGGGCTCAGTATGAGGTTTCTATTATGACTGATGTTTGGAGTGATAGGAAGAGAAGAAGTCAGATGAATTTGCTTGTGAATTGTCCCGCAGGGACTGTCTCTTTAAGGTGTATTGATGCCTCTGATCATATCCATGGTGCCCATTACATATTTCAAATAATAGAGAAGGGAATCAAGGAGGTTGGGGAGTACGTTGTTGTACAGGTTGTCACAGACAATGCGGCTCCTAATGTTGCTGCCTCTAATTTGTTGCGCATAGCTTATCCTAGAATCTTTTGGGCATCATGTGCAGCACATTGTATAGACTTCATGCTTGAGGCTCTTGGCAGTTTAACCGAGATATCAGGTGCAATGAAGAAGGCCAAGTTAGTTACAAATTTTATTTATAGCCACCATCTCACCCTGAGCGTGATGCGTACCTTTACAAAGAAGAAAGAGATTGTGAGGCCTGAGGTCACGAGATTTGTGACTTGGTACTTATGCCTAGATAGCATACATTCGAGGAGAGTGCCGTTGAGGCAAATGTTTATCTCGGATGAGTGGAGAGCATGCAAGTGGTCTAAAGATCAGGTTGAGAAGAAAGTGAGAGATATTATACTTTCTAAAGCTTTTTGGAGAGGGGTGAAGGGTGCTCTTAAGGTATTTTTTCCTCTTGTCAAAGTGCTTTACATGGTTAATAGTGACAAGCCTTCTATGCGCTACATATTTGATGCTATGGAGAAATGCAAAAGACAGATAGCCCAAAATTTCAATGATGAAGAAACCCGCTACGAGCCTGTTTGGGAGATTATTTATGAAGTGGGATAGGCAGCTACATCGGCTATTGCAAGCAGCTGGTTATTATTTGAACCCAGCTTTTTTTTATATTGACAAGGATATACAAACAAATGACACAATTATGAATGGATTTAATGATTGTGTAGAGGTGCTAGTCCCTAATCCTGATATGCAGGATATTATATGTGCTGATGAGCTGATAAATTACAAGTGCTCATTACAGTCTTTTGGGAGTCCAATGGCGATGAGGCAAAGGACCAAAATTAATCCATGTATTAATAATATTCTTAAGTTCATCTTCATCAAGTTCAAGTGATCAAGTAATTATATTATTTATTTATGAATTTTTTCTATATCTTTGCAGCCCATTGGTGGAGCCAACATGGGTGTAGTTCTCCAAATTTACAAAAGTTGGCCATTCGGATCTTAAACCTAACCACTTCTTCATCCGGTTGTGAGCGCAATTGGAGTACTTTTGAAGGGGTAAGGCCGTAAGGGTAATTTGTATAATTTTATAAATAATACATGAACCATAGATATTAGATTTTAAATAGTTTCATTTGATTTTGTTAGATTCATACAAAAAAAAAGGAACAGGCTTGAATCAAAGAGGCTCAATGACCTAGTCTATGTCAAGTACAATTGATTCTTGAAGGATAGGTTTGCTAAGAGAGATAAGAGAGACCTTATTAGATCAAAAAATATGGACCATGCTATGGAGTGGTTAGTTGATGATGATGAGGTCGAGGGGCATGAAGGATTGACATGGTCATGGATGCTTCAGGGACATCAGCTGACCCTCCTAGGGCCACTAGATCTTCTGCGCTGAGAACAAGGATGGTGGAAGAGGAGGAAGAAGACGCTGATTCAGAAGAGACGGAGGAGGACGGGGACGACCAATATGTCGAGGAGGGTGACGACTCTGTCGACTCCGATGAATATGATGCCAATGCAGCTGACCCAAGATTTTCTGATGATGAACGAATGATGAATGTTGATTGTTGAATAATTATTAAACTTTGAAATTTGAACTTTGATTAAAGTATTGTGCATTGAACTATTGAAGATTCTTTTGAGTCTTCAAGTATTACTTTCATAGTTTCATAATTCAATTTTGTTTTCTTCCTCATGGTGGTGTACTGCAGTACTGGTGTGATACTATTTGATAACTTGGTTTGATAATTTGGTTGGTTATAAATTTTAAGTTTTAATTGGATATGGAGTATGAACCGACTTATGGATTATGGTTATGCTTATGGAGTGTGTGCTAAATGCTAATATGTAGTACGATTTGAATTATGTACTGCAATACATATAATTGATACTGACATAACTACACTATAAAATATTTATTTGGATTCAACTGGGCCGCCCAAGTTCTGGGCGCCCGCTTAGGCGCTGGGCGGCCTGGACCCTCCGGAGCGTCTAGGACCCACCTAGCGCTTTTTGAAACACTGAATAGCTACAAGAGTACTCTAATCAGGCAGCACTCCATTCCCCAAAACCATTGCTTCCATAGCAATTGCCCTTGTCTCCCTCAAAAAGATGTTTGTAAGTAACTAAGCTTGGAAGGAAAAGAAAGAGCCAAATCTAAGACTTCTGGGAACCATATAAGGACTGAATAATGCAAAATGGATCGTTGCCTCGAAACTTCATCCAACCTTCACTAAACCTTGGTCTTGGACCATTGGCTACATGGCAATACCAAACACCAAAATCTAATTGGCAATCATCATAAATATATGGCAATACCATATTAAGGAGACTTCTACACTGTGAGCTCTCGACAGCCCCTCACATGAAAACCTTGTACATACCCTGCTATGCTTTTTCCACACATTAATACAAATGGTAGGATACTCGCTCAAACCCCTTGAGAACTTAGCAAAGAAAAGTACAAATAAAAGTCCCAGATTCATAACTGTAGTCAATTTATCATTAGCATAGACAAGATGCCAAAACAGGCCATATTCAAAGAACTTTGACCAACATCTGTAAACATTTGGGCAATCACAACAAAAGTATGCTAATTTCAGGAATCTTAATAGATTGGACAGACCTTAAGTAGAAATTTGGGACATTTATTTGGTCGATTTGGCCAAATTTTGGGCCGTGAAGTTCAGAGAAAGCCTATAATTAGAATTTCAGGTCAATGAAAATTTTAAGTTGATACATGTTATTTTGAATTTACCAATTCTTGGACTGGGCTCACATCTTGCTTCCCTCAATTTCATTTCCTCTAGGAAATTCAGGAGGCACATGTTTTCAGTACTCTACATTACACAAGGCACAACTTCCATCTATTTATCATGCACTCAATGCCAACAAGTGGCCAGCCTTAAATGAAAGACATTATGCCAAAGTCCTGCTCCTTTATATGAGGACATGTATGAATTGCATTGTTTCTTATCATCCTGTCCAACACTTCAGTTTATCTTTTTGTTTTTTTTTCTTTATATAGGTATCCATGGTTTGTACAAGAACAAAATTAGAAACCTGGACCTCCCAACAATACAATGCATACTTTTCTGCTGGATTATATAGGGAACATTACCCACATTTCTTTAGAGAGAGAAATGTGAAATCATAGAGAGAAAATTGGTGAGGCTCTAGGAAGGAAGGAAGATAGCACTAGGAGGACGATCATGGAGAGAGAACCAAGGAGATCACAAGCTCAACTATAGGAGAACATTTGCACCCCAAAATCCACTTCTGTCTCCTAAATTTAGTTTTCTTTCATATCCTTTTATCCACTCTTCTTTTTCTTCTTTCTTCATTTGTATTCTCGGCTTCTCTCTTTATCTGGTTCTGTTTCTTATTCTATCTCTCCCTACTGTTGCGTTTACTTTCTCTCCCTATGTGGACTAACACTTTCTTCCGCTCTCTAGTGTGCTGCTTGGTGCTCCCTCTCTCTCTCTCTCTCTCTCTCTCTCTCTCTCTGCTGGCTTTTTCTTCTCACTTATCTTGTCTCATCCAATCTCCCCTTCTATCCTTTTAGAAAATCCACAATCTCTCTTTATATTTCTCAGAAAAGCTCTATTCGTTCCTGTTCTAGAAGAAACCAAACCTATATTCTCTTTACTCACTATCTAGACCTTTTAGTACCTGAAATTCTGGTCCGCACTTCTCCTCACTCTAACCCTCTTTAAAATCCATGTTTTTGTCTTTATTCTTCTTTGCCTAAACCCATTAAAAACCCCTTCTTTTCCCATACCCACTGAAAAATCCATATTTTTGGTTCTCTCTTTCTCTTTCTAATAACATTCCAAAAACCCATGTGTTCCATCCTTCTCCATCTATCTAAATTACTTCAAACTTGCTCTTTCAAACCCCTATTTATTTATCCATGAATCCACCTTTGAAGCTTTTATCTTCTCTCAACCCCTCTTTATTTATCCATGAATCCACCTTTAAAGCTTTTATCTTCTCTCTCGAAAAACCCTTGAGTCACTTTTAAGCTAAAACCACTTTTTTAACCATCTTTTTAGCTCTCTGAAGTCCCTCAAAACCAATTCTGTGAGTTCTGCATCATACACAGCCTACACATATTTCCTCATACAAACCTGTCTATATTCTGTTGTCCATACATCACCCTTCTTAGACATCTCTAGACTACTGCTATTTATATATAACCTGGCCATTAGGCTTAGGAAACCATACACAACCTTTCGATTTTGCTCTAGTCTTCCAGATATCATACACAGCTTTCATATACTCCATATCCATTCACTCACAAATCTAATATTTTTATTGTATACCGGAGAGAGAGAGTTTTCCGAAGTTTAGATTCAACGAAAATACAGATTTAGAGGTTACTTGAATCACTCCGAAAGAATGGAGAGGCGGTGGCTGAAGTGCTGCAAAGAACTAAATATCCTGTGCCCATTTGCAAAAATTTTGGGGTAGAGAGGGGCAAGGTATTGCAAGATTTCGGGTAGAGGGAAGGGCAAGGTACATTTGTGAAAGCCTCCTCCCTCTAAACTTTGGAACCCTAAAATTTCTTTGAAAAGGGGCTTCGACCAAAATGCCTTTAAACATTAGGCCAATGTCAGAAAAATGGCTAGAAAAAAAAGAAAAAGAAAAAATGGTTCTGCTAGGAGACATTGTAGAATCAACATCAGCTCAGACCAGCCGATCCATTGGGATTGATGCAGATATTCCCAGGTTCCATGGGCCTACCAGTTCAGAAACCCTGGTCCACTGGTATGGTCCTCACTTCCCTATGTGACTGATCGAAGTAGCCAGTCCAGTCTGGTCTAGATAATGCTGACAACGAGACCATAATAAAAGCCAACAAAGGAGTACAGCAAGTATCAAGACAATTGTTTTGCCCACGGGCTTGAACTATAGGTACAATAAAGCCTCTAATAATTTATATTCTCAATAAACATGATTTTATTAAATATTAGAGGCTACAAATTAAGATTATCTCACAACTCCGAGATAGACATTTCTAAACATGAAATATCTGACTTCCATGCTATACAACCTGCATTTCGTATTAAGAAGATAATAGATTTTATTTTGCTATTTTCTATTTAAATCACTTTAATTTTCTATAGATTATTAACTCCCTTACTTTTCTTAGATATCAATACAAGCTAGCATTGTTTTTTGCTTTATTTCGATTTGTTTGACTAAGGGTATGGCCCTTAATAGAGCCGAACGCCGAATCAGGATTCGTGTAGCCGAGCCCAAATAGTTGGGAAAAGGCTTGGAAGATGATGATGGTGATGCTTTGGATTATTGTACGCTTTATAGCACAGTGTATCCTTTCCAACCTCAAAATAATAAATTAATTATTGAAAGGTGTGACTATGTCGAGGTCAAGGTATTAAATTCAAAAAAATTCCTTTTACTTTTATTCCAAATACCTGAATTCCACTTACATGGGACATAGTATGTTGCTGTGAAATTAAAACAATGCTCTAGATACAACCTAAGATCTTTATTTTCATTGCCAAGAGAAATAGAAACTATCCATGAACTTTAAACTAACTCCCACTATTATTTTTAGCACAAAACAAGATCCTGAAAATTTACAGAAAATAGGAAGTAATAGTGTAAATTAAGTTAAACTACTTGAAAAACTTACTGAAAGATGCATGGAGTTATCCTACTAGGACTTGGTACACCCCATGCCCAATTCCTTGATTAATGACACATTTTTTGCCTTAAGGTGTTGCTGGAAATTCTGAGATAGAGATGTTTTACAGGTAATACTTCTTTCTCTAAGGTTTTAGAGAGCTCAAAAATATATTAGGATTTATAGAAACCCTATGGGAAGAAAATATAGCTGATCTTGGGAATTGATCTCTCTCTAAGGTGGACTTCTCTCTTCTTTCTTCAAAAAATACAGCAAATCTCTCTTGCTCTAGGGTTTCACTATAACACCACCTTTATTTTTCTTTTGGGTGGCTTAACCCAAAAAATATAGAAGGAGAGAGGGTGGCGTGCTCCCTATGGTTAAAACAAGAGGGGTGCCTGTGACTTCCAAAATTTTCAGAGAGAGAAGAATAAAAAATAAGTTGTGATGGAGAGAGAGAGAGAGAGAGAGAGAGAGAGAGAAAAGTGGCATGAGAGAGAGAGGGGATCTAGTCTTGGAAGCGAGAGAAAGATCTTGTCTTCTAAGAGAGGATTCAAACTAGATCTTTTTATAGAAAGAACTCTATATCCTAATATGAATAAGACTCCTTCTAAATATTTTTTTATCATGTTTACAGCTAAAGCTTAAGGATAAACAGGAAATTTGTTGGGTGAGAGATTTACTCAGAGCCATCCATCCCAAAAATTTGCAATCATGATTTTGGGTGTAAAGATGGGCACATTATCCCCTTACATTTTGACCCAATCCAACTCCTAATTAAAATTAAAATATAATCAAATTTAAACATTATCTAGATCTCCCAATATCTAAATTTTAAATAAATCCCATTAGAATAAAAATTAAATTTTATTTATTTAATTCAAATTTTAATACTTCAACCAAATCAAATAGCAAAAACATGGAGTGCCCACCCCCTTTTACTAATTATGTGGCGTGCGCCCCCCACCCCCCCACCCCCCCTTATTACCAAATAAGTGGTGTGCCACTATTTAAAATTTGAAATAATCATTTTTTTTCTTTTAAGAAAATGGGTTGGACCCCCTTGTTCCAATGGCCCCCATTGGCATGGCCCCCATAGGGGCTTAGAAATCCTATAATAGTGACATGGCCCCCCAAGGTGCAAAGGAAGTGGTGTGCCACCATAGGAGTGCATGTGGGCCCTAACATGGGTAGCACACATGTGGGGGTTGGATCTTGGTCCCCACATGTGCTGTGTAAAATTCTGAAATTTTAAAAATATCCTTTTGATGAAAGATGTGCATAAAAAATATTTTAAAATTATGAAAAATATTTAAAATTATAAAACTATTTAAAATTATAAAAATATTTCTAATACAAAAATAAAATATACTAGGAGTGGACTGGTATCAATGGGTCAAAATAAATGACAATCAGGGCACTCCACTTGCCTCAAAAACCATGATTCGCGACTGTTCTCTTATCCAACCTAACAAAGTCCCATAACCCACAGTCTCTTTGCAGCGGCTCGTGATTGACTTGTCAAAGTTGGATAATAAACAGTGGGCCCATGATCCTGGAATGTGGATTTCAGTCCCCTCTTTAAGAGCAAGTTTAACACCTGTCACCACAATGCAAAGGGGACTCTCTCTATGTACATGTACATGTATCCCTCTATCTGGCAGCTTCTCATGCGGCTGTCATGTGTACATGACGTGCGAAAGCTTGTTGAGGTTTTGGCTCTTGCCTTCTCGTGGCCTACAAACGAGATCCATGGGCATCTCTCCGACCTCAACAAGGGATGACACACTGCAAGCCCTTCTCAATAATGCCACATGCCCAGGGGTAAGGGTTTTGGACTTGACCAGGGCCATAAACCGCCCAACCCTTGGTCAGTCAACACACACTCCCTTTGAAGTGCATATTCCACTATAAATATCATTTTTACAAGCTCTCTAGACCTTTAAAGGCCACAAAACCCAACAATTATTATATTATTTTTTATTGTACTGATTTAATTTCTTTAGGTACTAACTCCTTTGCTTTTCTTAAATCTCTGACAAGCTAGTAGTTTTTGTTTTCTTTTCCCAAAAATTATTTTATTATTTTTTATTGCATTGATTTAATTTCCTTAGGTACTGACTCCCTTGCTTTCCCTCAATTTTTTCTCTTAAAGCTATATTTCTTATACTTACAACTTTAAGTTCAGGAACAAAAAGAACTAACTTGTCCAAAAATTATAATAATTTATACTGCATTGCAATTTTAAGTTTTGTACAGATTATTAGAAATTAGAGTTTGTAAACGATCAACAGTAGAAACAACATTGTTCCCACTACTTTTGATAAAGTATTAGAGGTTATTAAATATTAAAATATAATTGCAAGAGAGTCTACTGCAGCTGATCCCAATTAATTGGGAAAAGGCTAAAATGATGATGATGATGACGACAAGAGAGTCTACTGCAGAGGAGGATAGAGTTTCATTTTGGACAAAGTAGAGTTCAATAGTCTAATTTAGCCTAACCTGTCAACAACAAAAATGAAAAATAAACAAAATACAGATACCTTTTGACAACCAATGTAATAATGCCCAATAGGAATATCTTGAACCACACCAGCAAACACATATTCTAACCCAGCTGAAAAAGGAAATCAGTATTTACCTGTTACAATAATAAACAGCATTGCTCCCACAGAGCGCAATGGCAAAAGTATACAATTCAATGGCATTGGTGTATAACTTAGATTGCATCGCCCGGTTTCCTGGGAAAGCATTGGAAGACAGCAGCATGAATACAATGCAATACACATGCAATGGGCCGAGAAAAGACACATGCATCCCAAATCATATACCATTTATAAATGCAAAGAAACATGCAGGCACAAAAACTGACATATTCAAACTGTCAAATCTTTCAAACAGAAGTAGAACTTCATCACCCATAGTGACAAAAAAAGCATTACCTAGTGACTTTAATGCTTCAGCCAGGGCTTTGGCATCAAAGTGTTTGCAACCAGAGCTTTCCAGTTCCTAGAAGATACAATTTGACCATATCACGTATATCTCATAGAAAGAATAATGAATGCATAGAACAAATATAAACAAATATCCTTCATAAATTATCAGATTACCACAATAAAATGTAAAGCTTATAAATCATAATGGGTCACCACCAAAGGGACAGCTACAACTCATCTAGCCTTCATTCATCAACTAAAGTTACTTTACTAATAAAAGCTAATAGAAACACAATGTTGAAACATGAAGAAATTTCTCTCTTGGCAAAGCGGAAGAGTTGTCCTTTCCAAACCTTCATTTCACTAAATTAAGTCATACAACTATCATGGGGGATCTCCATTTCAAGGATATAGGCCAAATGGCCAGAAAAGGAAAAAATAGACTTTCTATTTTACCAAATTGTCAAGTTTGTACAAAGGGGATTAAAGATGGTTTCCATGCTTTGTTAGTCTAGAGACTGAAGCTAGTTACTTTTTTCTATTTTTCCGGTATAGCTTATGAGGACAACACAATGTCTAGAGTTCCATTCCCACCAGGTCCGAATTTAATTTAAAAAAAAAAAAAAAACTGATGAAGCCAAAGTTTTGGAATCTTCAATAGAAGCAAAAGAAGATAACATAGGAGACAAGGTCAAAACCTTCAACATAAAAACATAGGATGCTTCAACATTGAAAAGCACAGTCAAACCCTGGACTAGGTTTGAAAGGTGCCATAGAGAAGAGTCCTGGAGGCCAATTATAAATTAACTGACAATATATACATATAAAAAAAAAAATTATACATAAGGAAATTTTTTGGTGGTCCTGTAGGACCACCAAAACTAGTGAGCCGCTACCTCATTGGCAATCCATTTATACAGGGAATGGTGAAGGAAAAGAGGTTTTTTTTTTTTGGTTGGGGGGGGGGGGGGGACAGGGTGGTTGACAGAGACCAGAGCAAAAATCAGCACCCCTACCAACCCACATCATTGATGCCACCTCCTCTCCTACCACCATAGTGGTGGAAGCTGTGGCGATGGTTTGATGGGGTTGACAATACGATTAGATAACGAGGCAGTAGAGCAATGATGGTGCAGCGAGCAATGAAGGTAGCCTTTGGTGATCATCTCTCTACGCCCCTCTCACATCTACTCTATCCGTTTAAATGGATAATGAAAGAGGTTGGCACTCACCAGTTTTCGTGATCCTGACCACAAAAACCTTTCCTTTTGAGTGTGTGTTTCAGGATTTGAAAAACAGAAGTACTAATAGTATTTTACATGCGTAAGTTATACATGTATAACAATCCTGTGTTGAAGCTAGCATTGAGTATATTGCTAACAAGAGTAATGATGATATGATGTCTTCATATGTGTGTATATGACATCAAACATGGTGAGTGTGAATCTCTAACTTGACACCATCCAAATTCCACAATGGCATGGCCAATCATAATTCTACGACATCTAGGCTCTAGTGTAGTTTCATGGAGCATCAAAACCAGAAAATTGGTTCTAAATGACCTCCTCCCAAAAATGATCCCAAATTCATAAGGTACTAAAAATAGAAAACATTGAATTGAATGTTTTTCTTTTTTTTGAGAAAGTTTACTTGTGGTATTGAGATAAAAGGAAAGTACAAAGTTTGCCTACCCACAAGGTGGGTGAAAGTGAGAGAAACCCTTTACAGGGCTCAAGAAATACAATCTTTATGAAAGAGTTTGAGTGGTCTAGAGGAGCTAGAATGGAATATCCACAATATACAAGCCCTGGGCACCATATTTGGAAAGGGAGTCAGAGATGGAGTTAGCCTCTCTCCAAGAGTGCCACCAGAGAATCAGTAGAACTAAACACCTGTGGTAGATCTCTTAGAAAATGGAATCGAGCCTCCAAGGGCACTAGGCTGATTTGGAAGCCCACGAGATGACGTTGGCGGAGTCTCCTTCAATGACCACAGAGTTTCCCCACTCCCTATCGAAGTATCGGAAGCCGTGTAAGAGAGCCATCGCCTCAGCTTGGGTGGAGTCGGAGCTACCAATGGAGTGCACGAAAGAGAGGCGGGTGCGTCCAGCGCAGTCATGATAGGTCCCTCCTACTCCCGAGGGGCCTGGGTTGCCCAGTTAACAGCCATCGAGTTAAGCTCAATTAGGCCAGGAGTAGGAGGGGACCAAGAAGCAGCCCTAGGAATTTTATAGGGCCTTAAGTGAAGCAATGCCTTCCAATTTTGGTGGAAGTCCGCTGAAGCGATATGCTTAAAGGGTTTTGAGTTGGTTACCCAAAAGATGACCAAGGACCTCACCTTTTCTAGCAAAGTATCGGAGTTAGAGTACTCTCCCCTAAAGATCTTTGGTTCCTTTCCAGGCAAAAGGTCCAGATGATGGCTGCAACAGAAGCCCTCCAAAGAAGGATGCCGGGTTTGGCCCAAGGAGGCGAGAGGTAGGATGAGAAAAGGTGGGGCATAAATGGGGGGGTGGCCCAAAACCAGCCGAAAAGTTGAAGGATTGAGGCCCAGAGATGGGATGCGATCTCACAATGCAGAAAGAGATGGGCGTTGGTTTCGATTTCATTCCAACACATGATACACCTGTTGGGTAGATGCAAGCCCCTTCTTTGGAGGTAGTCCACAGTTAGGGCCCTTTCATGGGTGGTCGCCTAAAAATACTGACTTTTTGGAGGGGCCAAAGAGTCCCAGGCTTTAGCTGCAATATGGGTGGTGGTGGTGGTGGTGGGAGAGGTTTGGGGAGGCAAGAGGAATGCCTTGCAAAAGGAGGAAACTGAGAAACACCTGACGGGAAGAGGGTCCAGACAACCTTATTGAGGCCAGAGGATGGGAGAAAGAAATTGTGGAGCAAGGCCTGCAGTGCGATAAAGTCTGGCAACTCGGAGTCAGTAGGGGGCCTTCTGAAAATAGGAGACCAAGCCCTTCCCCTGGGAGAGGGTTCAAAATTCTCAGCTATGGTGGAGGTCAGGTTTCGTGCCAACCGGAAGAGGGTTGGGAAAGAATCCCTAAGAGGGGCATGCCAACATTGAATGGAATGTTCATCCCAAATCTTTTCATCAAAACTTTTGGTTACAAAGAGCCCTACCACTTCTCCCATCTTCTAAAGGAAACAAATGAAGCCAATATCCCCGACATTTACATCCTCAAGTTGTACAGGGCATAGATGGATTTTGGGGCCAGGAAGCTGCCTAATTGGTACAGGTGCCCACGTGGACAGTTATATGGAGTTAACTTGCACCAAATGCACCGCCTAACCAAGGGCAGATAAGAATCTACCACCCCACCCCTAGGATCATATCTATCAGAAGCAAGAGCAAGAGGAAAATTGAGAGTGAGATCGAGAGAGGAGGAATTGTTGCTTGCTGGAAGCTCCCTCATTTGGATGTGTCCATCTAAGAACATTAACAAATAAATAAATATTTAACTATAAAAAAAGTTACGAGGTTAATGGACTAATTTTGATGCTTGAGTTCTGAAAATTATTCCAGAAAAAAAGAGGATATGCAGAAGGAGAATGGATGAATGAAGAATGGATCGTCCAAGACAAATTTAAGTATTGGGAGTCCTCATATTTATATATATATGGTGAACAACATAAGATCCTTTTTTTTTGTCTGAAACTGTAAACTGTATATGGGCGTCAAACGGTGAACAACATAAGATTACAAATATGCCCATCACAATATTTCATAAGAACAAAAAATAATTAAAACAAAGATAAAAGTCTATTTGCAAGTTTGCCCTCGCACATCACGTTATATTCTTAATACACCCCCCCTCAAGCCACAAACAGTAATAATCATGGACATCTTGCCCTTTAGAAGTCTCTGTCTCTGCTTGATTGGCCCTTTTACAAAAATATTTACCACATGTTCAATGATCCCAACAAACTTTAAAAATATTTATTTGTCCGTAATTTCTCTCTCACAAATATGTTTGGCCTTTACATAAGCACTAGATTCATGGAATGGCTATTGCACCTTGATTATCTCAACATGGTACACTACATAATTTTGCAACCAATAACCATAGCAACGACTCCTTATCCATGTAATTTCAAAAATGACTGCTGCCATTAGCCTATAATAAACCTCTATGCTTGACCTTGCCATTGTCCTTTGTTTCTTGCAACACCAAGATACCAAACCGTTGCCCATTAACACACAATAACCTGTAACTGATCTTCTATTACTTGGGCCCCCAGTCCAGTCAACATTTGAAAAGGCTACAAATCTTAACGGATTCATATCCTTAGGCTTATTCTTGAAGTAAAGCACTCCATCATTCATAATGCCTTTTATGTACTTTAATATCCTCTTAGCAGCCTCTAAATGATATCCTCTTGGACTACGCATATATCAACGTACCTGATTAACTGCATAAGATATAATGAGTATTGTGAAAGACAGATACTGCAATTCACCAAATACACTTATGCATTCTTCTGGATTTGAAATTGATTCCCCAAAAGTTTTGCTATCCCTCAATCTCCTATTTAAATTTATAGGTATAGTGGCTGGTTAGCATCTAACATCTTTGTCCTCTTCAAAAGGTCCAAAGCATACTTGTGTCGCCCAAGTACAATCCTATCCAATGTTCGAAAATTCAGCGGCCCGACCACCTAGGCAAAAAACTTTTCAAAACACCTAGGCGCATTCTGGGCGAGGCATTATGCGTTTTTGCTTCTGGGTGCCTGCTTAGGTGGTCAAGGTGCCGCCTTGTCTAGGCGCCCGCCTAGGCACCGCCCCGTGACAACTTGCGGGCGGGTGGAAAAAACCCTCGGTGAGTGTAAAAAATCTAATATTTTCACCCTAAAAAGTGGGGAAAAGGGTTTTAGCGGGTATTTTAAACCCCCAATAGAAAATCCGTGGCCTATAGGGTGAGAAAAACCCCTCAAAACCCACTCTTTTGTGATTTATCGAAAGATCGATAAGTTTTTTTTTTTTTCAATTTCTTCCCAAAACGAAGGCAATAGTTCGTGGGTGGATTTGGAGCTTCTAGTAGTTCATTTTGGGAACTTTTGGCGACCCAATAGATGAGGTTTGCACCGACATCGATTTGATTTTAATATTTTTAAAGTATTATCATATTTGAAAGAGGGTTTTGATTTTATTTTGCTACAACATATTATATTATGAATCATGTGTTTTTTCTTTTATTTTTTTTCTTTTACGATATATATACATGTTTGTAGTTAAGAGATTGATTTTTTTTATGATTTATTGATTTTTTTTCTTACTTGGACGATGAAATTGAGCATATATCGTATTATTTTATGAATAATTGATTCGTTTTTTGTACAATGTATCTTATTTTGTAATTCTATTTTTTTTGTTTTAGTTTATTTGAAAAATATTTGATTATGTAATTTCTTAATGGGTTAAGTCTTAAGGGAAAGTGAAACTAAAGTCTTAAAATATCTTATATATTCAGTTATTCATTTAAGAACTCCCTTGATTTTTATGTTTGGGGTGGGGGGTTCTGATTTTGGTGAGGGCACCTTGTCCCTGGGCACCCGCTCGACCGCCTAGGCGCCTGAATCCGTTTTTTTGAACATTGATCCTATCTTTCTTTCTTTTAACTTCCATACCTAAGAAAGATTTTGGACTTCCTAGATCCTTCATTTGAAATGCATTAAACTTAACTTCTTTGATGTGATTCACAATAATCTCATCTCCTTAGAGTAATAGAATGGCGATATCTTTTCCTCCATGATGAATAAATACGAAGTGGTCCACTAGCGTATGCTGAAATTTGTACATATATTACTTTACAAATGTTATCAAACCAAACTTGTTACGATTGCTTCAACCCATATATCCGGCTACTCCATATATACTTCTATCAAACCCCAACGTAAACATGCATTATTAAAATCTATCTGGAATGTCTCCCATCATGGGCTAGCGCAAGGGATCAAATAACTCTAATCGTGCCCATTTTCACCTAAGGAGTAAATGTTTCATCATAGCCTAACCTGTATTCTTGATTATTCCCCTTTACAACTAGCCTTGCTTTGAATGGCTCACATAAACCATCTGCCCCACACTTTATTTTATATAACTATTTGACCCAAAAATATTTTTCCCTTCGGGCTATCACCCATGTTCTATAGATAGCCCATGTTCTATATCTACACACTGCTTGAATCTATTAATTCAATGTCTCACTGCTGCTTCATATGAAACTCTTTTAGGTTGTGTCAGAAAACTTGATGTTCACTAGAAATGGTCATATCGTCTAACCCTATACGCCTTTCTATTGGATGTTGAGTGCAGCCTGATCTCTGGAGTTGATTTTGATCCCCAACATATGACATTCTTGATTTGACCGTTGTTGGATACTAAGGGATATGTCGGGCTCTCTTCCATTAGCTTCTACTTCTTGGCACCCAATTTCTGTACTTGAATTGTCCTTCATGGTGCTTTTTTTTTTCATCTTTGATTAGCTCTTTGTCATGCTTTTCATATCTTTCGCTTTCCTCAGATGACCAACTTCCAATACTTGTTGGTTCATCATGTAATATGCTCAAATCAAATTCGTTAGCAATAGTGGATGATTGAGGAATCAATCTAGGGTTTTTAGGCAGCAATCTAAAGTCTTCTTCCTCAATTTTTGGATGTTCTGGGGGGGAATACTATTGAGGTGTTTTGTTTTTTTGGAAGCTTTAGATTCAACAGTTCATTTGCCAAGTTGACAGCTTGAACATAAAAATTGACTCCTTCCATTATTTGATGTACATGAAATCAAACTGACTTGTTTTAGACTCTAAAGAGGACCCATTGGTACCATATGAACTCATCGGGATTGGTTAGAAAGAACATTGAGGATGACTGAACTGGAAAGACAAGAAATTCCTTTTCTTGACTGCGATGATTCCTTATAGGATTTCTCGATGAAGAAGGTTCCTTAATAATGTATAGGTTGCCCTATTCGTGCTACCCCAGCAAGTGTTGTCCTTATAGATCCTTCAAGAACACAAAGGAGCAAACAACGAGTAATATTTCAATTCATCAAGTAATTGGGACATAGAAATAAACTTTCATTTAATTTTTGCAACTAAAAAGGCTTAGGCAAAGAATGATCAAGCTCTAATCCCAACTTTCTCCCTAGAGCATGATCAAGCTCTAATCCCAACTCCATAGTCGATCCTATATGTAAGTAGCAAATTTTGAGGCAAGAGCAACGACTTGAGGAATGCCCATGTAATCTCGACATTAAGGTCAGTCTTCTAGAGATTCATCAGGAGTTAGAAAAACAAATTAGAATAACGTTCGATATCCCAAAGTTTCATTACAAGTTGCCCATAAAGTGTTTGATTAATTGGTTCATTGAAGAAAGAAAAAACAAGATGGCAAATGGTGGAACTACATCAACAATTCTTCAATTGGCCTTTGAAGGAAGTGATGAATACAATAATCTCGAGGTTAAGCTTCTCCCAACCATGGGAGAATGCAGTAATGGGCTTTTCAATTTTTAGGTTTACTCTTTTCTAGATTTTAGGTTTGGGATTATTTTGCATGTCTAGTGTTCTTTAGGGGCAATTGTCTCTTTTTTTAGTTATAAAGAATTGAGGGACAAAATTGGAACTTTTTTTTTTTCGAAGATAAAAAGTTGGGATTCAGTTAGGGTTTCTTAGGGAACAAATTGGGTTTTAGGGTTGCTACCTTTTATAAATATGTACCTCTTGGATCAGAAAAATTGGAGTGAAGAGAATGTGAGTTTATTTCGGATCTTGTGAAAAGATCTTTTTAGGATGCACTCCCTTACAGCATATCTTTGAGTGGTATAATCACTCATCCTTTATTTTTATCTGCTACTTTTCTAGTTTATTTATTTTATTTTCCATCAATTTAGGGTGCAAAAATTGATGGGAAATAAAATAAATAAACCAGAAAAATAGCAGATAAAAATAAAGGATGAGAAATCATACCACTCTCATTATTAGCAAGATAGTGCACCCTAAATTGAGGGAAAATGAAATAAATAAACCAGAAAAATAACATATAAAAATAAAAGATGAGAGATTATACCACTCATGATCTACAAGGGACTGCACCCTAAAAATATCTCTTCACAAGATCCAAAATAAACTCATATTTTTTCACTCTATTTTTTCTAATTCAAGAGGTACATATTTATAAAAGAAATCAACCCTACAACCTAACTTGTTCCCAAACCCTAATTGAATCCCAACCCTTCAGCTTCGAAAAAAATAAAGTTCCAATTTTGCACCTCAATTATCGATAACTAAAAAAGAGACAAATACCTCTAAAGAACACTAGAAACGCAAAATAATCCCAAACCTAAAATCTAGAAAATAGTATGAAAAAAGAAACCCATTACATTATCTCAAGTTGTAAGTGTTCATTTAGCCAGGCAATTATGGGATATTTTTCATGAGCTTTACTTTCAATCATCAAAGACAAGCCTAATGCATATTAGCCATCAATGAAAGTTTTCCATTTGTGAGCACTTCAACAAGGTAAAATAGCTTTTTGATAACTAGCAGCTATTGGCTATAATGATAAAGTCCTCTACGTACTTGACGTATTAGGTGAAGAGGATGACATGCTTGTCACATCGGTCACGTGTAGACCTCCTGCACATTGGTTTCTATAAGCTTCACTGCAACGTGAAGTCTAAAAGAAGAGAATCATGACGCCTTGCATGTCAATTCTTGTAATAACACTTCTACTAAAGGCCGTGGAAGAGGAAGAAACCACATATGTGGTTGATTCTATCCCACTTAACCGGTACTATGAACGAAGGATATGTTGTCACAACAATCAGCCACAAGGCCATTGCCTGGGGATAGGGATCTCAATCCCCACCTCATAGATCAAAATGGTTTTCTTTATTTATAGCCAGTTCGTAATGTAACTATGCTTTTACTATAGTTCTATTACTTGTTGGTATAAATAAAGAAATCCCTACTTTAAAGAGTACATAGAGTTCTAGACTCTATGTACTCTTTAAAGTTGGGAACAAGATCCCCAAAAGGTCAAGGATCAAGATCCACAATTGGTTGGGATCGAGCCAATAAGCAGTTTGGGATCACAATCCCCAGCATATGCATTTTAAAGATGGTGCTCCCAGCCATTAGGATTTTCTAGCCTTTCATGACTCCCCCGCAACCAATCCTGATCCCACTCCCACTCCCAATCCCTTTTTGGAGCACGAGTGGGACCTTACATGGAAGAGCCCAGTAGCTATGCCTAAGAATTTTAGTGTAATGCGGTCTTATTAAACAAACTAGCCTCAGATGAGCCCACTTGATGCCCAAGGGCTCCAGCTTTCCAAAGGTCAATACCCTCTAAGTCGGATGAATAAATTGTTTTCTGTAATTTTCAGTATCTCAATTAGATATTTTCAAAGACTAATGACATCAGGGTTTAGGGTTTGAACATCAGGAGGAAATGAATAAACAAGATAAAGTAGCTGGCCAGCCATAGTGCTTGTACGTGTACATTGCCAACGTTACATTTAAATGAAGGAAAAGGGTTAAAACATGATGTAAGCTGCAAATAAACATGTATAGATACAGTGATAGATCTTTTTGGAAGTGATTAAGTGATAAATCAGCCGTGAGAGAAACCCCACAAAATAAGGAGGCTCTGCCAGAAATTCAACTAGGAGGTCAGCCTGGAATCTCACAGTTTTATGAGGTCAGCCGATCAAGACTAATTATGATCCTCGATATGGACAATCTTCTAGTTCGAGTAAAAAGTTTTATAATCAGGAAGTTAATTGAAAACAAAAGTCAAATAAACGAAACCAAAAGAAAACTCCTCCGTTGCAAATAAACGAAAGCATTTGTTAGTTTAAAAAAAACAAAGGAAGAACTTGTACATTTTAAAACCTTCACTAGATTGGACCAGTAAAGTTTCATTGGGGAGAACATTTTATGCCTATAGATACCTAAGAAGAAAAAAAGAAAGTGCACCCTGATTATGTTTCCAGAATTGTTAAGTTTGGCTGAAAAGAGCTACAGCAGAGTCTCAGACCATGTTTGTCTAGAAGACGAAGTCCAAATATTCCTGTAATAACTGATATGTTAAAGCTTTTGCAATCACCAACTGAAGCAAAGGTGACATTACTGTGAGGTACAATCACACCCTTTAATCTGAAAAGGTTGGATCCGTGACCTTGTGGGCAAAACAGCCCCAAAGGGCTAAAAGCCAAAATTGATCGGGAGTAAAGAGTCCTTGAGTCCCACAGCTGTTTTTGATATTTCTTTGGATTCAGCTAAATTTACTTGTGTCACAAGAGAAGAACGCAGAGTTTATTATTCATCTGCATACTTCTTTGCTATTTCCCCGCAACCTCTGTAATTCTAACTTCAACTCAGAAACCTTTCCAATTATTTTTAATCCGCCTTTCATTATAGAGAGACAGAATGCAATAATACTCAGACGTGTATTCTTTTATGTAAAGCATGAAGCAATTCCTTTCTAGCATTAGTTACTAATGGACGAATGTTTGGCAAGAACCACATAATTGAGGACCCTGGGGCAAGATCAGTTCTCAACATTGTTACAAGAAATATGTAGTACGATCAAATGCAAAACAGTAAAACATGTATCTTTTTTCGCCAGCAGCTATTCCCTAATAAATAATACCTTGATAGCGTCATCAAATGCACACTTGGCTTTAGCGAGCTGATTATTGTCAGCATCCCCAGATGTGTTGTTAAAAAAATGCTCTCTCTCAAGGGCACCAAGAAACAGCCCGAACAGTTCATCTTTTGAAGTTCCTGCATACAAAAGCATTTTCAATCAATGACCAATAGAAACTAGAAGTATGAAACATAAATTGAGACACACCAACTCATTCATGGCAAAATCTAATTGACATAACTACCAGAATTTTATCAAGACATTAGTGCCAAACTTCACATGCTCTTGACAAACTGATGAAGACTTTGAGCATGTGAAAGGCTTCAATCAAAAATCTCAAATGCTTTGCATGTGACTTAAAAAACAACAATCCATAGGATGTGGCAAGAAAAATGGCATCATACACAATGGAAAAGAGCTTCATAACTTTGACATACAATCAACTGACAACACTGGGAACAAAACTTGCAATTTGTTTTTCCAAACTCATCCACTGCAGAATTTAATTAGGGAAGAGTGTGCATAGTCGAAGAATATACCTGGTACTTGTGTACCATTGCTGCCATCTGCACTCTACACGAACGGACAAAAAATAAACAAAAAAGCTTCAGACCAACATATGGAAATCAAATAACTTAAAAACTAGAAACTTCCTAGTTCATTCCATGATAAAAACAAGGACCATTTACCGGAATAAGGAAACAGCAATTCAATAATCAAAGAAAGACTGAACATTCTAAAAATGCCAAAAACTTCATCACAGCACTAAGTACTAGCATGATTCATGTTCCATCTGACATCATACTTGTCATTAATGCACGATATATTACTAGCCAAATAAGCATTTCAGTTGCCAGGACTTCCATAATGTTTCATCTTGTTATTCTTCAAAAGTAAGAGATGGATCACATCCATCCAACTTATACAATGATACTTAGACTTTGTCCTTCCAAAAAAAAAAATTATCTATTCATATATGAGAAAACATAAGACTTGCAACAGAAAACTTCATTGGAAGGTTCAAAGAATTTGAACTCTGACACAATTCTAATTTCAAATTTTAACTTTAAATAATAATGGTATTTTTAAGATGCTATCTTAGCTCTGTTCATAACTGGTAAAAACCACTTCCTTTTTAGTGCTAAGTGTGGGTGTTTCTCCAGTCCAGCCTACAGGTCATGCATATTTAGTATCATTTTCTTCGCTCACATTAAAGCCTCACTTTGTAATAAACTTCAATCATGCGATCAAGAGGTGTGGGGAAAAAAAATTCCTCTCTTTCTGTGGTGGCTACAAAAAGGCAGGGACATACCAACTAAAAAGTTCAAATGCCTTAATTTCAAGGGAAAGTGCATAAGGAGCAATCACTAGGCTCTGTAAATGGTGAGGACCTGCTCCGTAAGCCTCCGAGAAAAGGCCATATATGGGACTCAACAAACAAAAATAGATCCTGGTTCAACATGTTTTGAGATGTCATCGTAAGAGAAGGCGCCATCCAGAGATACAAAGACAACCCAGTATTTGTCAGTGAAGGGAAGTCAGGCACAACAATTATACTCCTTTAAAGGATAATATGACCATCACTAGAAGTTACAATCAAAAGTTGACAAACACGGGAATTCATAAATCATACCCAAAGAACCTCAAGTGCTTTATTGGTAATGAGGTGTGCAAGGCATCGACCACTTTTGTCTCAACAATTTTTTTTGTTTTTGATGAAGTTAACTGTGACCTAAGGATAACAGTTACCAACTACAACCCTCCACTCTACCAACTCAGCTGAGGTCGGTTTTTTGTCTCAACAAAATTATACACAGAACTTGAGTGGTTTGTTGTATCAGATTACAAGGGTACATCTTTGGTCTTCCATTCAGAACATGAAGCCATAAAATCACAACATTATCCAGATTCTCTTTTTGTGTACTGTCCCTAGTGCAATAGAAGAACCAGCTAACCTCATGCAATGTAGTTCTGCCAAAAGATTATCCATAATGTTCATTTATAAAGCACACCATCAAAATCAGTATTAATAACCATGGTACACGTAAGCACCACTGCTTATGGAAGAAGTATGAAAAGTAAATAAAATTGAAAGATACAGAAGTAAAATTTGGAATGAAAGCCTTGGGGGAGAAGACCATTATTTATCAAAAGCAAATGGGATGGAAGTCTTTTCAGCTGTTTAAAATCATCCAGAATTACAGTTTAGGGAACCAAAATTCATTCAACTGATAATTCAGAGTATAATGACCATTATCTAAGATCATATACAAATTCATGAAAATTACAATTACTAACAAAGAAGATGATATACCAGGGATGCTGATGCCTCAGTGTCATTGAATATGGAAATAGGCTGAACTGTAGTTGCAGTAGTTGCACCTTCTGGTGTTGACGTATGGTCAAAATTCGCATTTGGGGTACGTTCGCTTGCTTCCAGCGAATTAAAAATGTTGATGAGTGAATTTGGTTGTGGCACATCATTAACTGAAGATGAATTAAGCTTAAAAAACTCCCCCAAGCACTCTCTAACAACTTCAAGTGCTTCAGAATCAGTGCCTGGAGCAGGTTCGACTGTCCAAGGCAAAAACGATGTTAAACCAACAGAGATTGAAGGACATGCAATGCTCTGAAAACCGATGTAACAATGATATCAATTTGGAAAAAGTTCATATGAGGTGCCAACCTTATACTGCATCCATTTTCAAAACATTTGAGAATTTTTCATTGTTTTAAAATGCGGCTGCATCATGCGGTATGCATCAGGAGGTGCATCACAAAACAGCGCATATGTGCTTTGGTGGGATGCACCCACATATGCGCCGCATCCCAACGTATATGCGGCCGTATAGCGCATCGCATCGCATATGCGCCTCATCAGCGTGACGAAAAGAAAAAACCCTCAAAAAGGGGTATTTAAGTAATTTTATCCCCAAAAGGGGGGCGGGGGGTTATTAAACCCCCCAAAACAGCAAAAAACAGCCACTTTCAAGGCTTTTTTTTTTGTCAAATTGAATCAAAAAAATTGCGGAAATTGTTGAGCTAGCTGCAGGGACTAATAAATAACTACGGCTTAACACTAGAACAGAAACTGCTGGCACCAGGGAGAGGGAAGGCTAGAAATAGACTCAAACAGGAAGCCCTATGGATAGAGTAGAGAGAGAGGCTATGGATGAAGATAAGAGGGAGCAGGGGGAAATCAAAAATAGTGCTAGTAAGAAAAGTATTGAGAGTGTATTAAAAGGAAACCTTTCTAGGATTACATATATTTTGCAGCACTTATTTCATGATATATTTTTTCTTTTTCCCTTTTTTGCTTCTTTTTTCCCTTTTTCCCCTTCTTTTTTCCCTTTTTCTTTTTACTTATTCCCATTTTTCTGATTTTCACATGCCCAAATGTAAAGTACTGTTGCATTGACACTTCAATTCTTTCGTTTTGTCATGTGCCAAGAAGTATTGGTACTGGGTGACACTCCATCCCTACGTGTTGGACTGTATTATTTGCCTTCAGTACGTGTCGACACCTCTCCAAGAAGGGTTGCGTTTACTAATACATTGTCCCTTTAATTATATTATTATAAAACTTAAGGGGAGAACCATTGTTTGCGTCATTGGGGTTTGAATACAAGATTTATGACCAAACATTTTTCTATGTCCAAAATAGGAGATATCGAAAAGGAATGTTCAATAAGCCATCCTACCACATTGCGCATGGAAAATCATGTTAACATGTTAAACAAATGACTAATTTTATGTATGACCATGATATAGTATACATTTCATAAAACAAATAAGAAACATCCAAACAGCACATTCATTAGAACTTTAAGATTTGAACCCACGACCTCTAGACTCTTTGCGCGTGGCAGTTCTAACACCTATGCCACACAATACTTATGTCTAAAATTTCAAAATTAAATACAAAGTACTATAAAAAAATAATTTATAATTAAGAATCGTACGAGACACACTACACATACTGGGATATTTTGCCCACGTACTAGATACCTGCATATATTGGACACCTAGACCCATGTCGATGTCCATGCAACACCAATATAAGGTGATATAGGTCCATAGGGGTCAAGGGCACCCCAGCCTACAAGCTCCTGGCTACAATCATGGGGATAGGAATAGAACCATATAAGTAGAGAGAGTCGAGAGAAGGTTCTCAAGGAGGGGAATCAACTCTAAAAAAGAGGAAGGATCAAGGAGGGAGTTTGTGGACATTGATCAAAAAGTTGGCCACCTAGTCGCCTAAGCAGCGGCCGCCAGGCTATCAAAACACTTAGGCATGCCCTAGGTAAGCATCCTTGGCATGCTTGCTCATCAGCGCCCGCCAAGGCAGCCAGGGACCCCCTTGGCTGCCTAGGTAGTCACCACAAGGCGGGCGCCTACACTGCATCTTAGTACAACTTGGTCGAGGGCAGATCGACCAAGAGCAAAAAAGTACTCCCCTCCCCCCCACCCTCTTGAGAAGGGGAGAAAAGGGTTTTAAAGGGGGCAATCTAGTCCCCCCAAACCCATATGCACCTAGTGCCACCCCCCCCCCTCTCTCTCAAAAAAAACAAAAAGTAGTGTAAGCCTCCTTAAAAAAAATAGTTAAGGTCTATACGAATGGCTAAGGACTCAAAGCCCTTTTCTCTCGCTCACAGGCTGATGTGCTCTCTCTAGTATAAGAAGAAGAGGAAAAAAAAAAGATGCCTTCTACTTGTTCAATGCGAGGCCTCTTTCTCACACACGCACACATATAGATGAACACACACATGGACCCATATGCTCTCGTTCTACATATAAGAAGAAGACAAAAGAAAAGATGACCAAGTGTTCAATGTGAGGCCTCTCTCTCTCTCTCTCTCTCTCTCTCTCTCTCTCTCTCAAGTTCATATTTTGTCTCACTCTACTTATAAAAAGAAGACAAAGAAAAAAGTCCTCCTCGCTCTCATATACACTAGCACTTTCAATATCTTAGGTCGATAATCCAAAAAAATGGAGAGATTGAGGAAGATGTCGCACATAGAATTAGAGTTGGGTGGGTGAAGTAGAGATGTGCACCGGAGTTTTATGTAATTGACGCATATCAATGAAGCTGAAGGGAAAGTTTTATAGAACATCTGTGAGACCAGCTTTACTTTATGGGGCGGAATGTTGGGGGGTCAAGAAACATTCCCATAAGATGAGTGTAGTTAAGATGAGGATGTTAAATGATGAGTGGCATGACAAGAAGGGTAGAATTCGCAATGAGTATATTCGGGAGAACTTAGGTATGGCTCCAACAAGCGACAAGATAAGAGAAAGTAAACTCAGGTGGGCTGGGCATATGTAGCGCAGACTCAATACATCACCTATTAGGAAGTGCAAGTTAGTTCAAGTGGAAGACTATAAAAGGTCAAAGGATAGACCCAAAAGGACATGGTTGGATGTAGTAAGAAAAGATGTGGGGACTTATGGCCTCACTGAGAGTATAGTCATTGTTTGAGCAGAGTAGCGGACCAAGATTCGTGTAACCGACCCTAAAAAGTTGGGAAAAGGCTCTACTCCGTGCCCACACCTGTTATGGTGCAGGCTAAAAAGCCTGGGCCATCCATATAATCCGAGGAGCAAAGGGTATTGAATATCATGGGAGGGGAACTGGTAACCAGCCGTCTCCTTTCCCCTCTCACCTATCCCATATCCTAAAAATACGAAACGACTTTACTTTTCTACCTCCTCTCTCTCTCTCTCTCTCTCTCTCTCTCTCTCTCTCTCTCTCTCTCTCTCTCTCTCTCTCTCTCAAGCCCCAAATCCTCTTCCCCTGCAACTCTCCCATGGCTACCATTAACACGCATCTCTTCCCAAGATGCTTGTAGACAACCCTTAAACTCGCACGGCAGATGGCAAGTCCTCCTATTTTCCTATTTTGTCTAAAAACCAAACAGAAGTAGAGGTAGAGGAGCCACAGCTTCTCTGTCATTACTGCTACCCTATGTTTCTTCCTCTCCCACCATCGAAGTGGCCTATTGGAGACTCAACAGGCCTATAAATTTAAGATTTCCACCATAGTTGTAAAACCCTAAGAAAAACCATTTGCATCCCTCCCTTCCCCCCCCCCCCCCCCCCCCCCCTTCTTCTAAAGAAAACCCATTAACATAGGCTACTAGTGGTGCATGATTGCTTCAACCCTTGGAGCTCTCTTGTGAATGATGTCATAAGGGGAACATACCCTACCTTGAACTCCATCGTAATAGCTTGCTTAGTTGCTGCTGCTTTTGCCACGATGATAGAGTTAGCCTACTCTAATTGCTCTATAAAGACCGTGAACATGGCGGCCAACTTTAAGGAACTGTGGAAACCTCTGGTTGTTGGTCTTAAGAGCTAAGATGCAGCAAACATTCAAGGAAGTAAAAAAAAGGAAGCTATTGCTACCCTCCTCAAGAGAGAAGCCGAAATCATTGATGCCATCATTAGACCTATATTTTTTAATCTTCATCACTATCATTTTCATGAGGCAATTCCATCTCTAATATGAAAATTTCTCATGTTAATTAGTTTTTCTTTTCTTATCTCAGGAGGTTTAGAACTTTTTTCACTCTGGGTATTGTTATTACTTGAGAAATCTTTAATGGAAAAGTTTGGCTATTTGAAATTAGACATCTTGGTATGAGACTAGGATGTTTAAAACTATTTTTGCTATCAATGGTTTCTCGATTTTTGAGAAGATTAAACTCTTTTTCTATGGTCCATCACCAATCAGGGTAGGGAGTAAGGCCATCAAAGAAGAAAAATAAAGGGGAATTAGAAATATATATATATATATATATATATATATATATATATATATACATGCTAAACGCTCTAGCTCCGAAATATCTTATTGGCATTTATAAAGAGAAGTTAAACACAATTTGAATATAAGAGAGAGGTTGTTAAAAGAGAGTTGCATTTCTTCCTTTCGCACTCTGAAATACCTTTATCTCTCTAGACTACACCCCATTATGGTATTTTTTCTCTCTGCACCCTTCTCTCACCCTCGTGCACCACCCACCATGGTTTTTGTTTTTTGGGCAGCTATTGTGTCCTCTCTCTCTAGAATGGTTCTTCAACAAAGGTAACTATAGAGCAACAGATGCTTCCGGTTTCCCAGCTACCCATCTTGGAATTTGGGGTGCCATCTGAACCATCCATACGCATTGACAGTATAGATCTCAGAGCCCGCACCATAATAGGTGCTAGCCCATACGCACTAAAACTTGAGTATCTATATATATATATATATATATATATATATATATATATATATGGGAAAAGATCTTGTGCGCCCAGGTGTGCACTGCTGCAGTAAACGCCCACGACCCAGATTGAATTTGGGCCGATCCAACGATCACGGATGTCCGATAGTGTTTGAATTTTAATTTTTTTCTACAAATTCAAATCACTTGAAATTTTAGGTGCATGTTCTTCAAAAATAGGCGAATCTATGAAAAATATCAAAAAAAAAACAATTTACATGAAATAAATTGATCAAAATACCCTCGAAATGTTTCGGGGGGTATTTTGGTCAAAACAATTTCGCGAATTATTTTTTTTATAGTTTAATTAGGACGCCTTGATGAGAAGAACACACGCCTAAAATTTCAAGTGATTTGGATTTATAGAAAAAACTTAAAATTCAAGCACTATCGGATATCCGTAAGCGTCAGATCGGCCACCGAATGGCCTAGATTCAATCTGGGGCATTTGTGTATGGCCGTACAGCAGTGACTCCCATAGATATATATATATATATATATATATATATATTTGGAAAATGTTGAGATTAGCCCGCTAGCTCATATGAACATATGAGCCCAACGGTCCAAATTGAATTTGGGCCAATCAGACGGTCACGACCTCATTCCATATTTAATTTTTAAATTTTTTTTTTACAAAGGCATCCATTCTTCTCATCAAGGCGTACCTAATAAAAATATTTAAAAAATAATTCAAAAAACTAAATTGACCAAAATACCCCCAAAACATGTCAAAGGTATTTGGTCCATTTATTTCTTGAAAATTATTTTTTGATATTTTTATTAGATTCTCATATTTTTTAAGAATACACTCCTAAATTTCAAGGTATTAGGATTTGTAGGAAAAAAAAAAAAAAATTCAAATACGAAATGAAGTTGTGACCATCAGATCGGCCAATTTAGGACGTTGGGCTCATATGAGCTAGTGGGCTAATCTCAACATTTTCCTATATTCATATGGATGCTAAAACACACCCCCACCCCCAACAAAAAACGCAAGGCATATTTCAGCACCCAACTAGGCGGCTGCCCAGCCAGTTAGGTGGTTAAGATCCTTGGCGACCTAGATGCTTGCCTCTTTTTCTTTTTTTGAACATTGCCTACGGAATACAAGGTGAGGAGGGAGTATGGTTTACAGAGAGTGAGAGAGTATGAATCTTGGAGTAGTGGCTTTCCAAATCAAGAGCACAGAGCTTTGAGGACTCATACGAGGGTAAAATGTATTAGCAGAAAAGGGCTATAGGACATAGCATCTTTAGAAAGGGAGACCAGGAATGCGACTAGGGCAATCTCATTTCCAGTACAGGGCAGTACGATAGGATAAGGTGTTTGAGAGAGAGTAGAGTTATAAATCATGAGATGTTTGAGAGCAAGGACAAGAGAGACTGCAGTGAAGGATAAAGGTGGGGAAAGTGAATTGAAAAGAGAAGGACACAACAAAAGGGAAGAGTAAAAAGAGAGATTGGAATGTGAAGATTGAGGAGGATGATATAGAATCCATACGATGTTAACTTTTCTCAAAAAAAGATATAGATTCCATACGGAGTGGATGACTATCTTGGCTGTCCTCGACGCACCTTGCTTCGCCAAATGTCCGCAACCCAATTGACATTTTTACGAACATGGCGGAAGACCACCTTGATCTCCCTACACAAGAAATGAGTGTGATCAAAAAGCCGGGGTAGACGCCAAGGGCAAACCTACATTGTGGCATGCCCACTCAATAATATTCCTATTGTCTCCCTCCACAGCAATATACCTAGGTCTAGGTGTATACTAAACACAGCCCTTCCACAATAGCTCGACTCTAACATACCAAGAAAATTACAATACCTAGTGATCTCTAAGGAGGCCACCAATGCTCGCAGGACCTGGGTTATCCAGGGAGCAGCCGTCTATGTTTAGCCTTGGGAACTCTGTTGTAGGGGAAGCCCAGCATGCAGCAATCACGAGCTGGCAGGGATTAATACTTAACAGATCCTGCCAGCTGCTGATTAAGGAGCTAAGGGAAGGTCTTCAAAAATCCTATTAGCTTTGGCCCAAAAGATTACGTGGGCCGTTATGTGGTCCCAAAGGCCTCGATGGGTGTAGCTAGAGCCCTGGAAGTATGTCCCTTCCAAATAGACACAAGAGGGTGACCATCACTGTGGCCCTCCAAAGGAAAGGCTTTTTTTCATGTAAGGAGGGGATAAGAAAGCCTGAAAAAGTTGGATGACAACCGAAGAGCTATCAATTGCCATCCAAAGTCCTTAAGGAGGTTCGACCAGCATGACAAGGCAACCTTACGGTGAATAAAGAGATGGTCCAAGCTTTCTTCCTCCAAGGAGCATATGACACACCTATTTGCTAACTATAGACCTCTACCTTCCAAGAGAGAGCAATCTAAAGAAAGGCCTGCACCATGTGAGGGATCTACGTGACCCACACTTTAGAACTAATGGTGTATATGGAATCCACATCAGTAAGGGGTATGAAAGAAGGATGAGACTGTAAAGTATCCTGATGTTGAAGGGGCCCAAATGATCTTGTCGTACCCAATCCTAGGGACGTAAACATTTTGACGTTCTCGAAGCAAGCTAACTAGATCCCATGTCTCTTCATCCTTAAGGTTCCTCCTAAAGGTCGCAGCCCCGGTCTATGAAACCACATTTCAATCAACCACACTACAATTAAGATTGCATCGTCTTGGGGATGTTGAGTAGAGAGGGCCACCAAGTTATCAGAGTTCGGTTACCTAAAGCAAATCCTATTACCAAAAGCAAATCCTATTATCAAGGGTCTAACCAAAAGCAAATCCTATTACCCCTTCAAGGACTAAGCTTAACATGGTGCTTAAACCTATCCCAACAGTAAGACATACCCTTCCAAGCTCCCGAGGCTTGCAAAGGACAATGTGGTAACCAACATGAGTTCTCTAGGCAGTATTTCCATTTGATGACCTCCTTCCAGGTGAGATTATCCCCAGTAGGGAACCTCCACAACTATTTCCTTGAGAGGGACAAGTCTGCTTGTTTTAGACACCTAATCTCTAAACCAATATTGATTTTGTTGGGGTTATGTTACCATTTAAAGGCCTTAGGAGAGCATGTACTGAAATTATATAGTGAAATGTTGTCTTAAATGGGAGTGTAGTCCACTTTGGACTATGAGGTGTTGCTAATGCTGAGACTCGAGTTTTGACAGGCTATGTCTCAAGGTGATGTCTAAAACCTATAGTATTGAGCACTGTATGAACACAACCAATAAAGGTTTCAATGTGGGGTTATCACTTGATGAGGTTGGAGTTGTGCTCAAGACAGTTATGCCAAAGGACTAGATGTGAACCTTGTGTGTGATAGTTGGTTTGAGAGCACAAAGGCCTAAATCCTTATCATTACTATTACACAAGATAGCCATCCGGGAAACGGCCCTTTGGATAAGGGTGTATGAGGTGTTCATGTGCGGAAGAGATAACTCCTTGAAGCACTGGACTGTATCGGAAGAACCATAAAGCATAGTGTTGGAATGGGGCCCGGACTTGTCCTCAAAGAGGGACCTGTAACCTAAGGACTTCGATCGTGTCTCCATCATTTATTGGTTGACTAAAATGAATTTTTACACCTCTATGAGTATTTCATTTTATTAAAAAATATTTTTTATATAAGAAAATTTAATTTTCTGAATCTATTTTAATCAAAGCGAAAAATAAAATAGTTGAGGACATCATAAAATTTATTTTATTATCTGAAAAAAAATTAATATATTGGGGGCCCATTTGAATTTATTGGGACCATTAATTAGTGGGGCGCAGGGCCCACATGGCCACCCTTAGGGTGGTCCGCCCCACCTCCTTATCTCTTATCTTTTCTATTTTGTGCCTTGTCATAAGGCATGCAATTGACTTGAGGATTTTCGGAAACTGCGGTATGGAGATTCTAATTGATTTCAAAAAGGGAAAGTGTAAGAATTAATTGAAATTGATTTAATATTTTTCTACATAATATTTGATGAGAATATAGTTATGGTTGACGGATAATGGTTCCATATCATTCTTTAATTCATGATGGTTGATCTAAGGAATAAATAGATCAGATCTCTTCATCCCACAAGTCTCTACGATCAAATGTCAAGATTAAGACTCATAATGATGGTAAAACCCTAGCCTTTATTCTATATAAACTAGTTGAGCAAAAAGGGGACTCATTCTCTACACCTCATATCTTAATCTCTCTCTCTCTCTCTCTCTGAGCCTAAGGGGTGGCATGCCCCTCTCTGATCTCTCTCCATTTTGGCTCTGTAAGATTAGGGTTTTAGAAAAAAAAAAAAGAAACCCTAAGGGGTGGCACACCCAAGCCACAAAGCCTAGCCCATAGGTATTAGCCTTACGCCCATGAGCAAGTCGAGGACTATCAATAAATCGGCTCACTATAATAAATCGTTTTTATTTTAAAAGGTGGGATGAAAAAATCGAGTAAAAATACGGATCGGCAAAAATACTTCATGTAAATATATTGCCGATATATCGGACTAGGCTCAAAAAATCAAAGTCAAAAAATCGGATAAGTTTAAAATATTAAAAAAATTGAAATTCTAAAAAATAAAAATTATGCCAACACCATCGATAATTAATCCATCCAAAAAAACTTTATTAGACTATTATAATTAAGTCAATTAATTTAGATGTCTCATAACTAATCTTGGAATTCGTATTTTTCTTTTTGTCCTACACCGGAGAACTCTCCCCCCTAGGATTTTTGAGGTGCACCTCACTTCAACGTTATAAGGTTGCAACCTTAAAATAAACTATTTTCCTCATATAATAACCTCTTTCTCTCTCAATTAATAACGATAATACTCTCTCACTCTAAATTATTAATGACACGGATCTCTCTCTCATTTAACGACTCGATTTTCTCTCTCAAAATATTAAAAACAACATTATCTCTATATCTCAGAGGTCAAAACAAAACCCGTGGAGGTTCTCTCTCTCTAAACTGGGAAATCTCTATAAAACGGTAGAGCATAGAGAAGGAAACCATGGCTCTGATGGGTGACCATGACTCTCTCTCTCTTTCTATCTCTATCACATGGGTGAATGTGAGTTTATGAGAAGAAAACCCTAAAGACACAGATTACAAATCTATATTAAAAAATGGTGAGGAGCTGAATCCAAGCTATGCAAGGTTTGTGAAAGCAATTCATTACGGTGAGGAGCTTTCTAAGAAGTCAGCCATGGCTATGAATGGGTGACCATGGTTCTCTCTCTTTCTCTCTCTAATTTGGGGATTTTGAGGTCTTGTTAAATTTTGGGATTTTGATTGAAGTTTAGCTTCCAACAATTTTATGCATGTCTATTATAAGTTAAATTTGGGGATTTTTTATTGAAGTTAGAGTTAAATCTCTTATTTCAAAGAGTGATGGATTCTCTCTCTATCAGATGCTTTTTTGTAATCTATTTTTTCCCAATCTAATGTTTGTTAAATTTTGGGAGTTTATATGCAGCTAGTTTCTCTGTAAGATCCTAATCTATTTTTCCCCACTCTAATGGGGTTTTCTTTTTCTCTATAAGATCCTAATCTGTAGTTTGTCTCTGTAATGTTAAATTTGGGGTTTTCTTTTTTTCTGGACAATCCCGTTTTTTTTCTCCCAATCTAATGCAGTTAATTTCTCTCTGTAAGGTTAAATTTAAGGATCTAATGCATGTAGTTTCTCTCTAATGTTAAATTTTGTATTTTTCTTTTTTCTTTTTTTTCTTTTTTTTCTTTTTTTTCTTTTTTTTCTTTTTTTTTTTTTCATTTTTGCTACACTGTGATTCTCTTCCCAAAAAAATAAACTGTTTGTCAGAAGATACAAAATAGAAATTTCATAAAAGAAAAATATGTTATTTAACTTTCCAAAATAAACTACAGATTATTTATAGCAACATTTTTTTGAACCCTTTTTTTAGAAAGCTGAAAAAAATGCGTTTTAAACGTCTCCATGAAAAAAACGCGTTTTTTTGCCGATGTATTGAAAAATACGCCGATTAAAACGTTTTTCAAAAAACTGGCGCTTTTTTCAAAAAATCGCGTTTAAATCGGCGACGTACTAACTATGATGAGCCTTTATCTAGTTAATCCCATGTCATGCTCTCTGCTGGTTTTGCCTAGGCTTCTCAAGTTGTGAGACAAGTTATTGCACCTATATCCTGTGCACTATTGGTAGAGGAGACTCGGTGTGGGGTGTACGAAATCTTTGAGGGTAACCTGAGGTTAGGTATGCGGTATTTTCTTGTTTCATGCTTTCTTGATTAAATAGCATCTTTATGTAACTTCTACATTCATGTTGGAATTTTGTTTTTATGGCAAGCAAGTGAGAGTCCTTGGCATTCTTGTGTTTTTTTATTTGGTTTATATATTCTATTTGAACACTTGTGAGTGATTCGTGTGGTAATACATAAAAAAAAGATAGAAAATTTTTAATCAATATTGACTTGCCCGGTTACATAGTCCACCTTTCAGATTTTGGTTTGCAAACCTCATCCCATGCTACCAAATGGGACTTATGTCTCTCTATTACTCCTCACCGCATGAAGTTGTGCATCAGTTTTTATAATCTAGCTGAGACTGATGCTAGCACATGGAAAAAGGATGCCTAGAAAATAGGAATATTGGCCATTGTAGCTTTGATGAGTGTAATACACCCCCCTTGGAGAAAGAAGTGGCATTTCCAAGAGGCCAGCCTCCGGTGAAATAATTCCACAATGTGGTCCCAAAGAGCCTTCTGGGTTTGCCTGTGCATGGGGGAAGTCCTGGTTTTTTGACCGGAGGCCCTCTATGCCACACCCCAATCTAGCAGTACAAGATTCACTCGTGAGGCCTCTAGGCGAAGCTCCATGAGTTAGTTTTTTCCATGTTGACATTCATGCCTGTGGAGATCTCAAAGCATCACACAAATTTATATTGTCGTCTACATAGAGGATAAGAGAGACCTCAAGGAAACTCCTAAAAGCTCAAAATCCTGAGAGCATTGCATATCAAACAAACACCATAGGGAATAGAAGAACACTTCCACTATGATGGCAATGGGGAAGGGGGGAAGGGGACCCACTTGGTACAACCCTTTAAAAGCTCCAAAGAAGCTTTCAGGGTTCAATTGATAAGGATGGAGAAGAAAGGGCAAGCAATTCTCCTTGGATCCAGAAGCACCACTTCTTCCAAGGGACATTTTGTCTAGAACTTCATCTAGGTGGGAGTAATCGACATGATCATAAACCTTTTCCCTATCTAGTTTTATGATCAAACATTGGTTGCCCGAGAGGTAACAAGAGTGACTAGCTCCATGGGCAACTAGAGCTCCGTGCAAAATTTGCCTACTGGAAATAAGGCTGATTGGTATCGGGATACCAATCAACATAGAATGACTTTGAGATGAAAGGCAAGGACCTTATACATGATCTTGTACGAACTATTAAGCAGACTAGTAGGTAGGAAGTCTCTAGCACCTTCTACCAATGTTACCAAGGTCAGGAATGTGGAATTCATTGCCCGGTGGATACTTCCTCTGTGGAAGAACTCATTGAAGGTGGTCATCAGATCTGGTTCAAAGATGACAAAATTATTTTGATCACTTGTAACAAAGTAGATTTAGGCAATAGATAATTCCTACAAAGAAACCAGCAAACAAAGTCAACAAAATTGATTTAGAAACTCACAAAATATGGATTTTCAAAAACTAGGAAATGATAAGTAGCCCAATAATTGTTAATATAAACCGATGATAAGAAACAATATGTGATCAGCTGAAACTAAATGCAACAAAAAGATAATTTTTATCATGTGACTAGCTGAAATATAGCAGTGCCTACAGGTCGAATCAATAATGACTCTATTCAATTGCCCCTGAGATGGTGTATGCACATGCATGCCTCCGCATTGAGTAAAAAAAATACATAGCGAAAAAGAACATCGAGACAGCTCAATCAAATGTTTAACTTACATACCAACACTAGATATGTCAGCATAAACAACATGTGCTTGAAGTTAAACATCCTGAAAAGAGTGGCTACGTGGAAGCTAAGGTATTAAATTCTTTTTTCTTTTATTCAATATACCTGAATTCTACTTACATGGGCTGCTATACACTGGCTGTAAATCAAAATTAAAACCCCAAATTTTTTCTTTTTTTCTTTTTTTTCTTTTTTTCTTTTATTCAATATACCTGAATTCCACCTACATGGGCCGCTATACGCTAGGATATTTACTTTTACTGCCAAAGCAAATAAAAACCATCCAGGAGCATTAACCAATCTTCCACTATAGATTTGTATTCAAAATACATTCCTGAAACATTAACCAATCTTTCACATAAATTTCTTCTTCTAGTTGCCCATTGAGCAATGTAGTCTTAACATCCATCTGGTGAGTTCGAAGTCGAAACGGGTTGCTATAGCTATTAGGATTCTAATGGCATGGAATTTTGCTATAGGGGAGAAGGTCTCATCATAATCTAGTCCATTTTTTGTAGTAAACCCTTTAGCAACTAATCTAGCTTTGTATTTCTCCAACTTACCTTCGAGTTCATTTTATTTTTATAAAACCACTTGAAACCTATGGGTTTTCTTTGAGTTATTTCTCTGATAATATTCTCCTAGGTAGGTGAAGAACTCAAGTTTTCTTCAAATTCGGCCATTTCTCCTAGGACAAGGTGGTGCGAGATGTTGGGGCCTGACTCATGTCACTCTCTATCTCATAAAACTCAGCCTGTTTCTGAGAGGCACGACCCTCGAGGAACTATTCCTCAAGGAAATAGGCATTCCTACTCTCAAGGACAGCCTAACGTCAAGATTATAAAAACGGTATCCCTAACCATATGATGGGTATCCTATGAAGATGGACTTAAACAATTTTAGGATCTAATTTTGTCCTATTTTGATGAGGGCTTTGGACATGGGCAGAGCATCCCCACACTTTGAAGTGATCAAGGGACGGAGCACGACTAGTGAAAGTCTCATGAGGAGTTTGTGGGACAACTTTTGTGGAGTCCGATTAAGGATATGGTTAGCTGTCAAAACAGCTTCTCCCCAAAAATCTAGAGAGAGTTTAGCATGTCCCGTCATGCTCCTCACCATTTCCATTAAGGTCCTATTTCGTCTCTCAGCTACTCCATTTTACTGAGTGTACAGCATAGTATATTGATGGTACAGTACATAATTTTATAAAATAGTCGTGATGAATATTCACCACCCCTGTCAAATCTAAGGACTTTAATTTTCTGGTCGTTTGCGTTTCTACCTTGGCTTTATACTCTTTGAAACGGTCTAGGGCTTCAGATTTTTTCACTTAATATATAGACATGGCCAAAACGGAAGTGATCATCAATAACAGTGATAAAGTACCTCTTGCAGCCCTTAGCGGCCAAATTCATAGGTCCACAAATATCACAACAGACTTCTAATATGCCAATAGCTCTCTGAACTTTCGTAAAGGATTTCTTAACCAGCTTTCTTTGAACACATGATTCACAGATTATGGTTAAGTCCCCATTTAGGTTTTTTAATAAGCCTTCTCTCTTTAATCTCTCCATCCTTTCGGGGTTTATGTGCCCTAGTCTCATGTGCCATATATACGTATCATTATTGTTATCATTATAAAATGAGACATAAGAAATGGAATTCTTTATTGCAACTGAAAATAAACCATCTAAAAGATGACCATTCATGACCAATTCATTTCAATATTTCACCTCCTTATTACCAGTAAAAATGGTGGAATAGCCTGCCTTAGCTAATCTAGTGACCGAAATCAAACTCTTCATCTTAAGCGCATAAAGAATTTGTTTTAGGACCAAGCTTTTGCCCTTCTCAAGTTAAAGGATGAAATCTCCAATACCCAAAATTCCAGTCTTTTAATTCCCACCCATATAGATATATTGATCCCTAAGGGCAACAGGTTTAAAAATTTTACACCCATCCTTAGTGTTTGACACATGGGCAGGATCCTGAGTCAAAACACCATGACCCATCCTTAGGATCAGCTAGCATGGTCTCAACGACCACACAATCATGCTCCTTATCACCCTTGGGATTCTTATTCTTTACAATACTTCCCAATGTGCCTGAATTTGTTGCAGTTATAGTACAAGGTATTCTTTAAATCCTTCCTTTCCTTAGGACCATTATCCCCTTTTTGATTCTCATTGGTTTTGTTTTTATTATTTCCCTTGCCCTTCTTCTTAAATAAACCGGAGTTGGATTTAAGGTTTCCAAATTTACGAAGTCATTCAAGACTGAAGTATCGCGAGTCAATCTCCTTTCTTCTTCGGCTTTAAGCTTGGTGGTGATCTCTCCCACATCGGCATGCTCTCCGTTGAGGGCTGAAATGAAGCTTTCCCCTGAACTCGGCATTGAATTCAACAACTGGCACATTTGTATGTTTTCATTCGACTTAACTTGTGCAGACTCGAGTTCACAAACTAAAGCTCTAAATTGTTATAAATGTTCAGTTAATCTGCCTCCTTCCATCATCCTCAAATCTGAATATTGTTTCATTGCCATTGTTTCTCTAATAAGAGGAGTGGCATAATCATCCTCAAGTTGTTCATAAATCTCCTTTGAAGTCTTCAAGATACTCAAGAGCATGAGTGTCATCCATGGCCATAACTAGAACATGCTTTGCCAGGGTATTTTTACGCCATCCATCCCACAAATCAGCCATCATGAATTTGGGTGGGCCCCAAATTGAAAACCATTTCTCATTAGCTAGAGAAAACCCTTCTCTATGAGCATTATGTGGGCCCCACAAGGCCACACCTCTCACTCATGCGTGGACACACATGTGGCGGCAGGATCCTTGGTCCCCACATGTGCCCTTCCTAGTTCTAAAAATTTTGGAAGTACCATTTTTAATGAATTTACAGTAGAAATAAATTTTTTAAATTCTAAAAAAAATTATAAAAAACACAAAAACATTTCTAATACCAAAAACCATGATCTACTATTGTTTTCTCATCCAACCCAACAAAGACCCATGACCCATAGTCCCAATGCAGGGGCTCATGATTGACTTATCAAAGTTGGTCAATAAACAATGGAACCATAATCCTAGAATGTAGATTTCAGTTCCCCCGCCCCCTTTAAGAGCAAGTTCAGCACTTGTCACTATAATGCAAAAAAGGCTCCCTCTATGCATATGTACACAAGTCCCTCTACAGGGCTGCTTCCCAGTACTACGATTGTCACGTGTACATGTTGGGCGGAAGTTTGTTAAGGCTTTAGCCCATGCTCTCAAAGGAGACCGCACAGTTCTCTTGACCTACAAACATCATCCCAAGGTATCTCTCCAACCTCAACAAGGGATAACCCACTGTAAACCTCCTCGGTAGTGCCACATGCTCAGGGGTAAGGATTTTAGACATAAAATAAGGTCATAAACCGGTAAAACCATAGTCAATCAAATACACACACTCACATTGAACTGCATATTCCACTATAAAGTTATCATTTTTACAAGCTCTCTAGGCCTTTACAGGCCACAAAACCCAATACATCCTAATGTTCATAATGATAAGTAACATGTAGGGTAGAGAGATAAGCATATCATTAACAAAGTCCAGCAACCATAAATGTTTGACAATGATCTATATAATAAGGTGAATCATGATTAAGTAAGAAAACAAAGCCATCTAAGGTGTGTGGCAAAGGTTAAGACTGGTACAATGATTTTAAGCGCATTGTGTATAAATGATGATTACAAATAGGCCCCTGAATTCAATCATTTAGTTGACGATCACAGATGATTTAATATATTAAGGGCTTTTATGCCTCCCATGCACATAAACATCCATTTAGAAGTGAACGAGCATTTCTTTTAATAGAGAATAAATTAATTTTCTCCCTTAAAAGGTTGAAATCATGGCATCCTTGCAAGAACGAGATGCATATAATCTCAATTAACACCTAGATAGCAATAAAAAACATCTCTACAAGCATGCCAAGCCAATGGATGCATCAGTAAAACTAGAAAGCATCAAAATGAGACCTGGAAGCAAGCAGCCTCTATCAACATCTAATGAACAAAAACTAATTGTACAACTCACATGAAAACTCTAACTGAAAAACAAATACAATAAACCAGCAAAGGCATGATCAGAATGCGGAGAGATTTATTAAATATAAGAAACTAGTTTCAGCAAACATAAATTAGAAAGTGAGTACTTAATCACCACACAGAATTTGCATTGGTAGCCACCTCCATGCAAGGCTAGTATATTTCTAATTTTATAGAAAAATAGAAACATGGAGCCAAGCATCTATAATGGATGTACAAAATGCATAGAGATGTATGTGTGTGTGTGTATTTAATCTAAAATATCCCTTTTTAATATTTCAAAAAATACCCATATTTCTTTAATTTTACATGCATACCCATTTTTCTCATTTAATTCTTTTTAAATCAAAATATCCGTTCACAAACCTATTAGACCCATGATGGTCCATCATGGACCTACCAAATCATCATGGACCTAATAGGCCCGTTATGGTCCCAAGCATGCGAGTAAGCATACAAGTGGGTGCTTGGGGCTTCATGGACCTATTAGGTCAGTGAAGACCCATCACTGCCTAATAGGTTTGTGATGGTCCCAAGACCATTACGGACCTAAACTTAATAGGTCATGATCCCATTGGGGACAAGATAAACAATTCACTATTGCTTGTGGCATATTAGAAGTCCGCTTCCTACAAGGATTGGCATTGAAGGCACCTAATGGGTGGGAGTAGCAACTTTAAATAGGATTGCCTAGGAATTACATGAGAGTCACTGAAAAGATTTACTTAATAGTAGCGAATGCCACTTGTAGAGAAGAATCTGGCTTTTAAATTCTAGAGGGAAAGGACATTTCAATGTCAAGAGACGAGCAGTAGAGGAATGAGGATGAGTTTTTACATATCTTCATTCAGCTATGATTACAAAATGTATGCGACTTGGAAATATCACATGGACTATTTGGCCCATGAAGGCCCAAGCACCCACTTGGGTGCAAACTGGGGTGCTTGGGACCATCATCGATTATTAGGTCAGTGATGGATTAGGTCCGTGAAGGGTTATTTTGGTTAAATAAATAAATAACTAATAAATGGGTATGCAAGTAAAATTGAAGAAATATGGCTATCTTTTGAATTATTGAAAAAAAGGGATATTTTTAATAATTTTCCAAATAAAAACAAAAACTACTACCTTATGGCATCAGCCTAAATGTAGGTAGACATCAATGATGAAACTATGTGAAGAATGAAGCCTCGTCACCAGTGACTATTGAACTAAAGAAAACACAAATTGTGGTACATGTAACTACAATTGATTGTTGAAAGAGTGGCAAGGGATGACCATTTGGCCAAACAAACTTGTTAATTGCCATGTAGGTCACATGCCATGAAACATGGAAGTCCCATCCAGTGGGAATCCAACAATTACCAAGCATCCAAGTAAAAGTATGAGATATGAATAAGGCCATGAAAGAAGTATTAAACCACCTAGCCAGTTGAAATTCCAACACTCGTGATCAACATAAAGTCACAAGTCGAAATTAAAACAAACAAAATGTTACAAGCCTTTAACTCAGTGTTTAAAAAATAGCCGACCCGATCCGGATCCGGTATTAGTGACACTGTTCCGGATCCGCTAATAAAAAGGGATCCAAACAATTTGCTATAAGGAACCAGCTTGATGACGTCATGACTTGGATTTATGATGTCATGATTCAGACACATCACCGGCTCCTGTTAAAAAAGGCTTTTTAATCACCCGTGTGGCGCATTAATCTCACGCGAGGTCATCAATGCCGGCCCTTCCACACGTTAATCTTACGCTGACTAATCTGGTAACCTTCATTTTATATTAGCTTAACATTCCCAATATTTTTGATGTGGGACTACTTCTTGTCCCTTATTTGAGCAGGCCAGTCAACCGCATTAAATTAGCATTCATCCTAAATGAGCATCATATGATAAACCTCAGCGTGCGTCTTAAATGAGCATGCATCCTAAATGAGTGTTATATGATAAACCTTAACGTGACATTGAAGCCTTAGCATGCCATTTAATTTATGAACCGTAGTGTGTCATATTTATGAGCGTGTCAATTAATTGTCAATTAATTTATAAATCCTAGCATGTCATCTTTCCAAATTAGCGTGTCATCTTTCCAAATTAGCGTGTCATATTAAATGAGTCTCATCAACATATTTTTTAATTAAATGATATAATTAGCATGCCAAATTAAAAAACTGCCATATAAAAGTTCTTGTTATTTATTAGTAAAATGGTTCTTTCGGTAGGTTTTATTACCTTTTTTTTTTTAGCTAATGTGCATGTTGCCAATAGGCATTTTTTAATTTTTTTAATTGTGATATCTTTATTTTACATTTTTTTGGATTTTTGTTTTTGGAACTTTTTAATATCATAACATTAAATTTTATTGGGGGTTTATTTTTACTTTTAATCATATGCTATGGAAGAATTTTCTAATAATTTTTTAATCACATTTATAATAATATTATAATTAATAATTATACATTGATAACCAAATCTTGTATTTTATTTATTAATTTATTTGCACTATAAATTATGTCATGTATTATTATTTTTTATAGTTGTAAATAAGATTTTTTAAAAAATTAGATGATATAATAAGACATTTTAGATTTGATCTTATTTGTATAATAAAATAATTATAGTATATAAACCAACAATTTCAATTTCATTATATAATATTATAGTTAGTTAGCTTGTCATAATTTTCGGTGAATAAAGCGAATTAATAAATATTTAATACTTTGATGTGATTCTAATTTCACTTTATATGTGAAATTATTATGTTTAATCTTATAATATGGAAATATTTTTAATATTTTTAAATTATTTTAATGCAGTATTATAATATTATATTATAATCAATAATTATACAGACATCCAGATAGGAAAACAGCATCTCAGTATTCACCTAATTTTATAAAGTAATAAAATACATAATGCATCACTCCTAATTACGTTTAGAAACTAAAAGAACACTATTTTTAGATATTTATAGTGATTTTTTTAAAATATTTTGAGACAAAAATTGCCGATTCTGCTGATTCTTCGATCCGAAACAAGTATGGGTGAGGCCGATTCGAGTCACCAATCCGATTTTTTAAACCTTGCTTTAACTAGAAGATGTCTCCAATTATTTGAAACATTAAAAATTCATAATTCAAATTTTCCCACACTTTAAATAGCCTCATGGACGCTGCTTCAAGCATGATGTAAGACAAAGGGGGTTCAGATCCCACACAATTGCAACACGTGAAGAGGGCTTCGACAGGTAGCAAATTTTGAGTTAATTATGGACAGCACGGTCGGGGAAATTTGGGTTAATTATGGACACAAAGGTTTTTGGTTTGATTTGGTATAGGATTTGACGATGATGAGAATAAGTTCTGGTTCTAGGATTGGATAAGGGCTTCTAACAAACAGGAGAAGATGACTTGAAGCTCAAGGCAGGTATGGATATGGGAAATGGTTTGGTGAATTTTTTATAATGAACGACATGTTTTAATGGAGGTGAACCATGCTGGAAATTTTCCAGGTCTAGCAAGGGAGATGAGATCATAAGCTAAATTAGATTTGGTGGGCAATGGGTGATGATGTGATGCACTTGGGAATAAGGTGAGCTATGTTATTAGGGCTTGAGAACAATTGACTTGATGGTGTAGGAATATAGCAACAAATTTGGTTGAGGGAATCTTGGATAGAAAAGTGCCCTGAAGAAGGAAAAAGAATAGGTCCGAGCTTATGCAGGGAGAACGTCCAAATCCACAAGCTAGGCTTCTAAATCTCTCAACCAAAAGCAACAAGGGGCTCAAACCATTAGGGGGAGATTCTCCCCATTATGGGCTAGAGTTGGAGAATCACTCTCTCAACAAAACAGGTTGAGGAATCTCTTTTCTAAATATGGCCTCTCAACACAAACTCAAATTTTATTACTCAAAACTTGAATTGAATTCGCCAGAGGCCTATGTGAGCATTTATTAAGGTACAACCCCCTTTATTTTACTTAGCTTGTCACTCGAGCTATATCTACTTCCCTAAACTTCCTAATCATCTAGTTTCTTTCAAAATTAGATAACTTGTTCCTTTATAACTTAGGAAACTAGACTCTTACTAGACATGGAAACTATCTTTGTAGACTCTAACACAAATCAGGAAACTAACTTATAAAATAAGGAAAGAAACAACTTGATAAATTTCTAAAGACTCTTAACTTTCTAATCTCTAGAACCCACAATCTTCTAGAAGATTGATCTTTCAAGAAGATTGCTGGATTCCCTACACCAGTATTTCTAGGACTTAATAATGGAAAGAAAGAAACCTAACACATTACAGAAATAAAATCTGTCACTTATTTTACAAGCAAGCTTTCAACCACATTTTGAGGCCCACAATATCTTAATTAAAAAAACCTGTCGACATAAGGGTTGCAAATCTCAAAAAGATATTCGCCCTAAGCTTTGGATCATCCTAAACCAACATGTGGGTGAACAATCCTGGTTTTGGGAACTATGGGAAGCAGCTGCATTGTTCTCCCCCTTGTTATAGAAATCTGTCATCGGTTTTAAAGTGAAGTGAAATGATTCCCACTTTATATCCGCTATCTTCTTCGATCCTTTTCTTCAATGTTCCTAGAAGTTTGGATGGTACATCACTGGATGAGTATACTAACTCTTTTGAATCCCTCAAGAAATGGATTCATGCATGTTGATTGAGGAAACATGACAAACACAATAAACTTACTTGAATTTTCCAACCATGCTGTCTATATCCACATAAGCCACGAGCGATCTTTCTTAGAAGAGTGAGGAGCAAAGGTGCTACGCATGGCTCATGATCTCACGAAGAAAACCTCAAGCAACTCTTTAACTTAAAGGAAACACTTTACATGCTCAGTGAGACTCATGCAGTAGGCAAAAAGTCTCAAAACAGTAGCACTTGGGATGAGGTCAAGAACACATTGTAGCTCTTTCAAGCATGGCAGCTTGTTCAGGAGCTCTTCAGGAAGAAATCTGAAAAGTCGAAGAAATCTAGACCTCTGGGGAATAGTCATGTTAGGCCAGCTGCTGGTTCGGCTTGACATCTCCTGTAAGAAGCACTGTAATTGCCGCATTCTCTTCACTTTCTTTCAAGAAATGCCTGAGAGTCAAAGCTTTGGCTGGCTTTGTCTTGTTGATATATATTGTTTCTTTCAGACTTTTTAGAATAATGCCGCTATTCTTGACCTCAAAAGAGTATGTGTTCCCCTCACCATCACACTTGATGTTATTATCAAACAATCACAGCTATCCCAGGATGATATGCTTGATGATCATGGGAGGACCATTGCACTAAACCTGATCTAACTATGAAACATTCATCCAAAATGCCACTAGACACCAGGTGATAACAACTTTAGCGGTGTCATTCATCCAAGCAGCCTCATTTGGTTGCGGGAATCTTCAAATCTAACTTGTTAACCAGCTCTTAGGAGGCAATTTTGATGACGCTTTGCCCATCAATGATGAGGTTTCATATTTCAGTCTACACTTGACTTTGTCTAAAAGAGGCTGGCACTTCGCCAATGCTTGGGCCCATTGCTCTGAAGAGACGACAAGGAATTCACCTACCATGGCTCAATGATTCCTTCATCTTCTAGGTGATTATCCTTTTCTTTGGATGCATCATTAACATCCACAAGATTAAAGCCTTGCTTGGACAATGAAAGGCGACATCAGACAGTGGTGGGATTTACCTTGTTGATTAACTGCCTCAAGAGCACATTGCTTTGTGTTTTTGAGAGATACATGACATTAGTACAACTATAGTCCATTTGAGTTGACATGGCTAAACCTAAAGCAAGTTCCCAAAGAAAAATGTGCTATGATACCAACTCGGCAACTCTGGTGCAGGACCAAGGGGACTAGACTCCTACATGAGTCCAACACGGATGAAAGACTCAGAAAGAACGGTTAGAGTTAGTCAAATTTGGTTACATGGACAGAAAGACAAAGGTTTGGGTTTCCTTTGGATATAAGGTTTGACTATGATGGGAATAAGTTCAGGTTTTAGGATTGGATACAGGTGTCATAAACAAGAGAGGATGATATAAAGCTTGAGAAGGGTAGGGAATGAGTTAAGTGTATGGGAAATGGTTTAGTAAGTTTTGGACAACATTCAAGGGTTAAAATTATAAATTTTAATGGAGGTAAATCTTGCTGAATTTACAGGTACCAAAAGGGTGACGGCTGGGTTTGAAGGGAACGAGAATAAAAATTAGGTTTGGAGGGCTCAGGAATATGGATGGGGAAGTGCAATCCATGACGAAAAGAAGAGGCCGTAACTTATGTGGGAAGAACCTGCAATCCACAAGCTAGGGTTTTGGGTAATCGCTTTACCATAAAAAAGAATGATGATCTAACCTTTAGGGGGGAGACTCTCTCAATCTTGGGTGAGAGTTGTAAAATCACTCTCTCTACAAAAAGAGTAGAGGAATCTCTCCTCTAAATGTGGCATCTTACGACAATTGAAAACCCGAATTTTATTACTCAATTTGAATTTGAATTGGTCATAGACCTAGAAGTGTATTCATAAGGATAAACCCCCTTTATTGAACTTAATTTGGGACTGAAGCTATCTCTATTTCCTGGACTTCCTTCTCCATGTTTCATTCAAAATTATTAGGTAACTAGTTCCTTTATAGTTTTAAGAAACAAAACCCTCCCAAAACATGGAAAGAGCATTTGAACTCTTCAACAAAATCAGGAAATTAACTTAACTTGCAGTAAATGAACAACTTGCTAAAATTTTAAAGACTCTTTAAACTCACCAATCTATGGAGCAACAGTCTTCTATAAAATTAATCTTCCCTGTTTTAGACTTTCTAGGACCGAAAGTAAAAAAAAACATAACAGACTTAAGAAAAATAAAACCAGCTGGCTTTCAAAGACAATTTGGAGCCCCAACTGTCCAAATTACGAACAAAGCTATGAAGATGAGAGTCGTAGTTCTCATTCTCAAAGAGATAAGATCTGGATCACCTTGAACAGACATCCAGGTGAAAAGTTATGCTTTCGGTAAGCGATGTATGCATCGAATCAGTACCCATCCAAACATAGATTTCTTTCCTTAAAATTTGAATCTTCAATGATAATATAGCATTTACTTATTTAAATTGTTCAATATGAGCATGTACAAAAAAATTACTTGTCCAATGTGGATTACGTTTGTTAATTATAATAATCCAAAGGACTGGGTCTACTGGATTAAATTTTTCAAAGGAACCAAAGCAAAAGGAAACCCTGATATCTCCTCTCAAGTGTTTACAATAACTATCCACCCTGGATTACCATTACACACCAAAGCTGAAACCAATACAGAGAAAATAAAAAAACGGAGAGAAGATGAAATAAGAAAAAATAATGCCGGGACAAAAATTTTGTTTTCAGATGAACAACAACAGCACGATTTTGGTACCAAAAACTGGAACAGTTGATAACACAATTTCCTCCCAAAACCAAAACAGTGTGGCAAGAGAGAGAGAGAGAGAAAGTGAGAGAGAACATACCCAATATCCGACCAACATGATCAAGAAAGAGAAACAATACATATGCCAGATTCAAATTCATATTCAAGAGGGGAAAAACCAGAAACAACAAGAAAACAATAGAAACCCAACTGCAACAAGTTGCTAGTGATTTAAAGAACTAACGAAAACAAAGCAAGATGATGGAGAAAGAACACATAATTCAATGAAGATAAAAAACTGGAGAAAGAGGGAGAGAAATTACCTGAGTTGAGAAATTCAAGGAAAGAAAGAACAATGCGACGGCAAAGGGGGGAATCACTTCTTAAATTTGCCATTATTTACTGCGAAAGGCTAAACCAGCATTCAGTTTACTGAATCATAAAAGGTGCGAAGAGAGAAACGAGAACGAAAGTTGCAAACAGTTATCAGGCTTCGGTAGAGAGAGAGCTTTGAAAATGGAGCACTGGCGCCATATATACTCTTTTCCCTCTCTATGTCCACAGACAAATCACCGGTGGCTTCGAAGTGAGGGAAAATAGATTGAGATTTTATTCCTTCTTTATCTCATAGAAGGGATTTTGGTGCTAGCGCCCTTTGGTGATGTATGCCAAAACTCATCCTCATCACAACCTAGCGTTAAAAGAGGAATCTTGGATCTATTAATGCACTCATCAATCTTAATTCTGGATCTAAAATTTAAGGCAATAATGAAAGTGAAATGTTTTTTTTTTCTTTTTTTTTTTTCAGATTTTGCTTTTTTATGCGAGAATATTTATTAAAAAATTATATTAAGGTAGTTATAAGTATTTTATTAATGTACTCGAAATTTTTAAACACTTGTTATCTTTTATTTTGTAATATAAAATTATTGAGTAAGTGCACTTTTTATAGTTAAGAGAGGTAAGATAGATATTTTTAATAAAAAATTATATAAAGGTATCAATTGTCCAAAAAAAAAACTCATATATATATATATATATATATATGAGTACACCAAAACAACATGTTTATTTTAATATTTAAAATGTGAGGCTTGTGTAAGGTGCACCCCTTGTATTATACACGGTGTACCTCTCTATATTTTTACGGAAGACTACTTCTTGCATTAGAAAGCTTGTGATGGCTTGAAAATTTATATTCAATCCCAATTATGAACTTTACAAGTTTTAATATTATGTAGATCGAGTTTATCTAAAAACATTTGAAAATATTGAAAATAGATGGCCGAGATAATTTAATACAATTTGTATTATTTCTAAGACTTTAAATTCTTTTTTTTTTTATATCCATAAAACTTGAGGCTTAGATGTACTCTTTGCTATTGGATTTTTGAGGTGGGCCTTAGTTTTATAGTATAAGATTCCAACATTACATAAACTTTTTCCTATTTTTAGATAGTTTACTTTTAAGATTTAAGTTATATTATTTCCATGTTAATGAATCATATATTTAGCTAAGGGATTGTATATAATGAGACCATTTACCTTTGGTACAAGAGAGTCACAATTACTTATAATTTTATGATGTGAAATCTGATAGCTTGAGTATGTCTTAAAGTTTAAGAAAATTTATTTTAAATCTCGAGCTTGGTCAAAGGAATAAATGTTGCAACTCAAATTTACATCCAATGGCCAAGATCAATTCCGACCACCTTGTCTCACCACCTTGTACTAAAGATAAATAGTCTCATTATATAGTTTTCCTTGAGCTAAAATGTTGTCTTACTCCGACAGGACCATGCGCACTTTGCTCACTTAAGCAAAAGCCGCCGAAGCATTTTTAGGATTGGGGGTTGTATCCTCTAGAACCTAAGGACCAACATCATAAAATAATAATAATAATAATAATAATAATAATAATAATGAAGCCAAAATGCAAACTCTATGTGCAATGAAAAAATGTTTCAAGATTGAACATAAATAGTTAAAAAAGATGGGAAAATTTTATACATAACCCTAATTCTCCATCTTATTTCATAGTTGACCATCTTCCATTTTTCTTTCAAATGACATAAAAAATTTCTCAAATATTTCACTGTACCCCTCATCTCTTTTTTCCTCATTTATTTACTTTTGATCATAAAAATTAGTCCCAATAAATTTTTTTATACCATTTCAACTCAATATGAGAAAGAAATATGGAGCTCTCAACATGGCATTGAGGGGCTGAACAAGTAAAAAATATAATAAAAAAATATTTTTGAAACTTTTTTTGGTTAAAAGATACCTTGGGTGGCTTAAAAAAGTTTTTGAAACGTTTTTTTGATTGAAATAGCATAAAAAGATTTCTTAGACATAATTTTTATAGTCAAATGTGAATATAGGAAGGAGGAAAGAGACGAGGGGATACCGTATAATCCTTAGGGATTTTTTTGTCCGGCTTGAAAGAAGAATGGAAGGAGAGTCTACTTAAACAAGATGAGAAATTAAGGTTATGTATGAAATTTTTTCAAAAAAAAGATTGAACATAAATCATTAAGTGAATTCATCCTTCAAAAGGAAAATGTTTTCAAAGGGCTGCAGCCCTATTACAACAAAAAGCGGGCTTGCCATTCCTCAGAGAGCTGTCGGCTTTCCATTGCTTCGAAAATCTGTTTGTGGGTTTTTGAGAGGGAGAGATGGAACAATAGAATGACAGCCAGGGCACGTCAAGAACACCCATTGATTTTGGCTTGCACCACCAATGCACAGAGCCCTTATTATTATTTTTAGAGATAGGTTGGGTTAGAGGAGAGAGAAATCAAGGATCTGAGAGTGGTTCATGGCAGCGATTTTGGAAGTCCATAGCAGGAGAGAGGTGGCGGATTTTATGCCCTCCCCATGGAGAGAGGGTTTTGCAGAGGAAAGGACTTGGAGAGTGGTCATCACACCGGTTTAATGGGGAGCCTGGGAGGGGCTTTGTAGGGTTTTATGTGCATGCTTAGAGAGAGTGGGAGCTGAAACCTAGAGAGAGAGAGGGAGTTGAAATCTAAGCCAGAGGGAGGGCAGAAATGTAGAGAGACAGAGGTGGGGGCTGAAAGCTGGAGAGAGAGAGGGGCTTTGAAGCCTTTTGAAATGAAGTGTAAAACAGAATGAACAACGGGACCAATTTTTACGTTCGTTTCCGGGGCAAAAACAAGGGCCCTGTTATTGAGAAATGTGCAAAATTTGCACCGTTAAAATAACTAGACGATGCATATGGCTGCCGCCCAACTCCAATAACTAGGGCGGCAGCCTTATAGTAACTATATCCGATTCAAAATAGACTCTTTTTAGGATTTTCAAACAAAAAAAAGTTGGGTGTGGTTAGCCTTAAACAATCTAATTAAGGTGCACTATCAAATTTGATCATAGCATGTAATTTTGGAGTGTAGTTAACCTTAAACAATCCAATTAAGGTGCACCATCAAATTTTATCATAATATGTAATTTTGGTGTTAAGATTTCTTAGGATTATCTTAAAATCTATTTTCATCTCTAATTATAAATTTTGAAACTCTAAAAATGATTAAAATCAAGGAGATCTATAAACATACGAAAATCTTGAAAATTAATGGTCTAGATAATGTGTTGCAAGATGCACTATTTTTAGGACTCAAAATCGTTTTTTTGTCATATTCATACATCTTGATATCGAGATGATTTATTAGAAGGCTTTTCAACATTAAAACAACCTTTTTCCATGGATTTTTGAAGTGCAACTGTAATTGTACATTTTAAAGTTGCAACCTTATATAAACTTTTTTCAAAAAAATAAAGGTGCAGTTGGCATATGGATGCATCCGTAAGCTGTAGAGGTAAGGTGCACCTCAAAATTTATCATGGTATATAATTTTGAGGTAAAATGTTCTTAGGATTATCTCAAAATCTATTTTTATATCTAATTAGAAAATTTTAAATTTAAAAAATGGTTAAAATCAAGTAGATCTATAAATATATGAAAATCTTGAAAATGGACAGTGTATAGAATATGTTGTAAAATGCACTATTTTTTAGACTTAAATCTTTTTATTTTTCATGGTCATACATCACGATGTTGAGATGATCAATCAAAGGGTTTTTCAACATTAAAACTAACTTTTCCGATGGTTTTTTGAAGTGCAGCCGTAGTTCTACAAGTTGTATCCTTATATAAACTTTTTCTAAAAAGGGTAATACAATGAGACCATTTATCTTCGGTGGTCATAGTAAATCTTGACCATTGGATGTGAAATTAGATTACTGTATTCATCCATTGACCAAGTTCAAACTTCAAAATAAATTTTCTCAAACTTTGTCACACACCCAAGCTATCAGATTTCATTTCGGCTGGTTGTAAATAATTGTGACCTCAATGTATTAAAAGTAAATGGTTTTATTATATAGAATCTCTTTTACATGAGTAATGATCTTATAGGACCCCACCCCATCTAATAGCATGAGACTTCAAAAGATCACCCTTAGATTTCGATCCAAATTTCAAGATGAGATTTGAATCCTCATCTCTCCTAAAAAAAAAAAATACTATTTTTAAGTAACTCTCTCCCCCTTTACTCTCTCTCTACCCTCCCTCTCGCTCTCTTCTTCCTGTTGCTCCGAACTTGCTCGCCCTGTTGGTGCAATGTGATCAAAGTCCTCTAAAGAATCCCAACATGTCAAGACCCACCTCAAGAGCACCCCCAAAACCTGCTTTGAGGTATCTTTCTCAGTTTGGAGTTGTCAATCCTTCCTCCTCTTTCCCAGCATGTCAAGACCCACCCCTGCATATCTATAAATTGTTAGAGTTGAATCCAGTTTGGAGCACGTATAGCATGTTATTGCAAGAGCACATTGTACACTCTCGCTTAGGTCAAATACCTACTTCGAGGTATCTTTCTCAATCTAAAATTTCGCAATCTACTTTAAAATCATTGGATGAGTTTTTTATAAAAAACCAAAAAAATGAAATGGCATTCTAGGTTCACAACACTAGATCTAATTGTCCCAAAATTGGACGGTCTCCATTTCATTTGATGACATTCTTCTTTTCGGGCACATATAGTATGACTACGATTTTTTCCTTTTTTTTTGGTAAGTAGAGAAGGTTGGATCCATAAATTTTGGGTCCTAAGAATAAATTTTTACCCTAACGGAGCATATACCCACACGAGTATATAATCTTTTGGCCCCATTTTTTAATTCTATATGTTTTAAGGGAAATGACCTTGTGAAACCCCCCTACACCTATGTGTGTAGGACCCCAAGGGATCACCATTAAATTTAGCACAGATCTCTAAAAAAGTGAAGTCTCACACCCATGTGATAAATTTTCTAAATATCTGACACAAATTTAACGATGATCTTTTAGGATCCTACACACATGGATGTAGTAAAGTTTCATAAGATCATTACTCATTTTTTAAATTCATTTACTAAATTGAAATAAGAAGAGTAAGCGATCCAAAGTTTGGCTTACTTAAGACAAGTTTAATTCTTTTATTAGGATTGGGAGTCTTTTTTTTTTTGGGTAAATTAGAGGGATTAGAAGCCCCTGCCCATTTTGAAAATAGTCATATTTTTTAATGAGTTCGCGAGAATAGAAGCCATGACCTTCAACTATAGCACGGTAGTATTACCACCATGGCCCAACCCCATTCCTTTTAGGGCTGGGGTCTATTCCTCAACACTGAAGAACCCAATTTCCTCTTTATCTAGTCACTATGGAAGCATTCAATAATAACAAAAGTAATTTAAGGACATGTTTTTTTTTAAGTAATTTAGTGGGGATGACAAGCCCCTACTTGTTTTTTGAAATTACTAGTGGTTTTTTAATGCATTACCTAGATTTTAACTGGAGCACAAGTGGTACTAATGCCGACCCCAACCCCGTTGTTATTTAAGGTCATGTTTGAAGTGCATCTTTTGCAATGTTCAAAGTTCAAATCTTATGAAAGAGAGAAGGCAAACTATCAAAAGAAGATATAAAACCCATGCATCCTTTCTCTTTAGCCTAGGAGATTAGCACCACTGGTACCGATATTATTAGTCATCCCCTACATCTATGCAAAGAATCCAAAAGGGACCACCAGTGGCCTTATCATCAGAAGTATACAAAATGACACGTTACATGATGCTCCAAGCTTTATTTTATTTTGCATCTAATGCAAGGTTGGCAATGGGCCTTGACCTAACCCTGGTCCAGGTATGGTTCAAATCAGGTTGGGTCCAATTCCATATTAATATTTAATATATAATATTTTAATAACATTTAAATAAAATATAACAATATATTTTAAATTATAAAGGTGAACACTATAAAATCAAGTTATCAGCAAAACGCCCAACTTAATTAGAATAAGAATGACTTCTAAGTAAGACACAAAAGCACCTCAAAGTCCTAGAAAGGTTATATTTAGGCTAGCCATCTTAATGGAAAGATGGCTAATGTCCATCTTTTGTAGGTGTTTTATCGTTGTTCCGAGTAGGAAGGGAATAGGTGATTTAATAATACATGTATATATTTAATATTTAAATATATAAGTGTGGCATGCTCTTATGCATAAGCTTATTTTTCAATTTTTCGGTCGGGTCCAATAGGATCCAATCGGGTCCCGGTTTGGGTCCAAGTCTCATAATTTTTTTTCGGGTCCAAGACTTGACCCATTGCCACCCCGAAATTCTAGTTACTGTGACATATATAAACATCAAAAGTCTCTCAAGAAAATGAATAGAAAGAGGGATAGAGATTTGCAACTCCAGATTAAAAAGAAAGATAAGTCGTCTAAGGGAATCCCTCACTCTAAGTCTCTTCTCTCTTATTCCCTAATTTCTTGTAAATGTGAATTCATTTCCTTCAACATTCTTATTTACTTCAGAGATTTACTCAAACCTCAAGAAACAGTGATTAGTTTCAGTAAAAACATTCAATTTCATTTTTGGTGCCATTCATCCACTGCTTAGTCCTCGTCAGAGCCGCTATCCAAAAAGGAACCAAGAGATTTTCGCAGAATATTGAAAGATTTATCATCCTGCTACAGGAAATAAAAAAGAATTATAATTCTGTAAAATGAAACTTAAAATCCATACAATAAAAGCAAATTTTGAAGACTGTAGACAAGAAGTAGTGTATGTGTTTTGTTTCCCCTCATTTCTACAAGGCTTATGTTTTGTATTTTTCAACTGTCTTGTCAAACTTATGAAACCCTAGACAGAGAAAATGGAGCGAACCCGTGTGTGATTTCATTCACACTTATCCCATGTATGTATGTATATAATGAACAAAATTACCCTTGAGAATAAAGGGTTAAAGAATACCCTATACAATATCATTAAAGACAGTCTCTCTGTTAACATGTATTACATGAGCTCCTCAAAACAGGAGAAAAAAAAAAGTAATAAAAAAAGAGAAAGCTTTCTATGCTCCCTACAAAATTGAAGTTCTATCTTCCCCCTACCATCCATTTGCCCGCTTTTTATTACGAGAGCCACTCACCGTTTGATCTTAGATCCGACGTCTCAAAGTATTTATTTTTAGTTTTTTTAATACAATTTTTTTTAATATGAAATTTGGTACGTGTCATCTTCTCATTGGGCGCACCTATAAAAAATATTAAGAATAAACTTTTAATAAAAAATAATGACCAAAATACCCCTTGAAACTTTTAAAGGTATTTTAGTTATTTTATTTTATTGAAAATATTTTTTTTATATTTTTCGTTAGTGCGAGTTTAATAAAGGAATGGACCTCTAAAATTTGGTGTCAAAATCGTTTATAGAAAAAATTTAAAAATAAAGTAGTGTAGAGACGTGACATTGTGATTGAGACAATCTTAGCCCTCTATTAAAAAATGGAGGGTTGGATAAGGGGAGGATAGAACTTCTATTGTAAGGGGGATAAAAAGCTTTCCCTAAAAAAAATCTCCTCAAACTTACCTCCCCAATAAACTCTCCAAGACCAAATTTATCACTATGACCCACCTTTATGGATGCAATATGAATAAAAAAACCAGATGGGAATATTTTAAATTTAAACTGAAAATCAGTTTATTTTAGCCATCAAATAAATGTGTTTCAATTTTCACTACGGTTTACTTCAACATCTTAAATTGGCGAAACTATAATGAGAATTATTTAGCCTCTGAAAATCTTAAAAAGAAGAAAAAAAAAACAGGAAAATGGTCTGGCATTTACCTGTTTCTTTTTTTTGAGGGAACCTTCAGCTGCTGCAATTTTGTCAGCACAAGCCTTCTCAAGATCTGATATCATGATCTTCTCTTTCTTTCCTGGAAAAACCAAACGTTAACTCTGTTTAATACAAATTGTGTTCTAATTCACGTACCCTTTTTCTTTTGGAGAAAGACTGTTTTCCTAACATCTATGCATCAATTGCTTCCCTGTAGCTGACAATATAACTGCCAATGTTCCATTAATTGTATTTTCTGTGCAATAATAAGGACGGTAAATACAACAGATTGTAGTCTTGATAAATATATTTATGTGGTTGAGGATGACTTTCTTCTACCCCCAAGCTCATGTCATCCAACCCAACAGACTAAAAAAATAAAAAATAAATAATAAATAATTAGCCTGGAATTCATGTTGCTCACTCTGTTGTTCATAGCAGGCAAACAGCTTCTCCTTTTCATCCTCAAATTTGGAGAATATTTCTGCAAAGTGATAAAAATATGATACAGCTCTTTTCATACTTAAAGATCCACTTCAAATTCAATGGAAATATAACCACTTTGAAAAATGAGGTAACAGAGCATTGTAACACCATACACCAGTTGTAAATATTATGGTAAACCACAGGCGCATACACTGTCCATTCTCGACAGTGGACAGTGGAGATTAAATCTAGTTCCTGATTATACAGAGTCACAAGTCTAAATTCAATCTCCACATTCCCATGGTAAACAGATAGTGGATGTCCCAGTGATGTAGCATATACCATACACCTGTGGGATATGGGATGGGAAGAAACAGTGGAGGTGGAGACCCCTTTATCGGTACACTTACCATTATAGGCCTGAAGATGTGATGTTTTATCCTTGCAAAACTTCTCATAGGCCGCTTGGAACTTGGTTGACTCATCCTTTAGAACACTCTCACACTGAAAATTTGAAATGTCGTTCGATTAGGCATTCATTCATTAGGAAATTTAAGTAGCTATGGTGGTTGTTTCCCCTTCTTTTTCTTCCTTTCCTTTTCTTGGGATGAGATGGCTTCACACTTTTCTTTCAGGAGCTCCCTCTCTCTCTCTCTCTCTCTCTCTCTCTCTCTCTCTCTCTCTCTCTCTCTCTCTCTCTCTCTCTCTCTCTCTCTCATATTTTCAATCCATGGTTTTTAGGACTCTTTTAAGTGTCTCTTTCTATCTCATATTTTCACTTTGTTGTTGTTAGGATTCGTAAGTGTTGACCCTTCATTGCGTTAAGGACTAAGAAGCTGGCACCTCTTTGGAATTCTTTGTTAGTGTCTTGGCAAAGGCCTGTCTGTCACAGGAAAAAAGTACAGATCAGTAATTAGAGAAGTAGGTCCTTCATTTCAGCAAAACCTGATATGAATGAAGATTTCAGCTCTCTGATCTAATGAATTCGTTGAAAAACCAGGGACTTGAAACTTTTGAGAATGGGTTGGACACCTATTTACAAACATTGAGCCCTTCACTTATCTAAAATCTAACAAAACCATATCATACATGGAAATTTGGTTTTATGCTCAGGCCAGTCATGAGTAGTTCAAATGCTAGAGAGAGTCTACCTTTCTTTCTCAAGCTTCCTCTTGGCCTCATCCAACATGATCCTTATTTCTGATGCCAAACTGTAGCTCCAAAAAACCTCAAAAATTAATTCAACAAAAAAATGGGGGATGTGATGAAATGACATTCATAAAAGTGGCCACTGAAAAAGATTCAGTGAATTAAATATATGAGAGCACATAATAGAAGCATGCGACAGAGAATCTTCGTTTTTGTACGAGGGGAAGCTTTTGTATGACTTGTTATAGATTGTGACCTTAGCACCTGCTAACAATTTGGATTGTTCTTTGTAAGATAGGAATATTCACATCATTTGATTGAATCAGACAGGATTGGATCAATTTAAACACAGTCAGAGGTGTTTTCTAGTCTACGATATCGAATCCGCATTTGTTATCATTTATCCTTTGCTATAAATTCACTCTTATCACATCAAAAACGGAAACAGAATACTAACACAGCTTAAATGCATTTTCACAAATTTTATCTAACATAAGAACATCTCTGTCACTCAAAGAATGCTGTTAGATTAACCTCAACATTATTAGCTACCTGAAGGAACTTGAGCCATTAAAAAGAACTTGAAGGAAAAGCATACGCTCAACTCTGATCTCTTAAGATGACATATAGAAACAGAAACTTTATTCACAAGAATTGGTTTGCTAATACAGAACACGACAGTAGAACAAAGCTCCATGTAAATATCAATAATAAGAGCCGATCCATGTTATAAATAGAGATTCTTCCTTCAGGATTTGTCAAATAATTGTGATAATATTCGAGGGAGATAGCCACTGCATTACTGGGTAAATTTCTATGCAAAAAGATTTGAAAAGCTTTCAATTCCAGAAATCGTCTTGAATGCTTAGATTGCTGAAAAACAAAAACCAAAACCCCAAATTCATAGTCAGCTAACATCAGAGATCATACCAAGAAATCCGTGAATCAATATGCAACTTTAATATCCCAACATTCCAAGTATACAGAAAATAAATGATTTTTGAAATAATCACCAACTTTCAGTTAGAAAAATGCATAACAAAGTGATAAAAGGATTATTGTTGTTTACTGAGTTATAACAGTAATCTAAATGTTGAGGAACTGAAAATTCTTCTTGGATTACAAGAATATCAAAGAAGAAGCCAATCTGCAAGAGTTATAAAGGCCTTAATGTAAATAGCAGAAGCCTTGCCTGGTAATTGTCTCCTCAGTCTTCTTTTGCCCATCCTTATGTGCCTTGTCTCTGATCTGATGCAGAGCTTGTATTATACCTTTAATGTCCCTGCAAATCCATTCAGTTCACCATTTGCATATTCATCACCAATCAATGAGATATTCTCTCTTTCCCTAACTCATACAACAGTTATCCATCAAAAGATTCTATGAGCTTTATATGCAATTAATGAAAAGAAGCTCGTTAGTGCTACTCTGTGTTTCTTAATTTCGTATAGGATCAAACTAGTGTGTTGCATTCTTGTTTCAAATGTACTAGTTGGAGCAGTAAATCCTCAATAAAAATTAAACTTCTATGAGTTTCATCAGATAATCATGCATAGAAAGAAGTACAATATGTTTTGTCATTTGAATTCTGTGGCCTTAAACATAATTAAGAAAAATTAGTCCTCTACGAGTTTTTGCATTTTCTAAACTTTAGTAGTTTAAAATTGGTAGATTTATCAGATTTCGTGTGTGGTGAGAGGAACTGAGATTTCATCACCTCATCAGTTCTAAGTTTTTGAAGATACATAATGAGAGAGTGTTCTTGTTCCAGAAGAAGCAGAATATCAGTTCTGATACATTTTTCTACAAATTCTTTTAAATTTCGTGCATAATTTGGCAAGGTAGGATTTCATCATTTCTAGGTATTGGAAGATTCATACATGGTAAAAAGAAAATTATTGTCCCAAAAGAAGCAGAAAGTAAGTCCTGACGCATTTCCAAATCAATCAGACAAAATTCTCACAGTTTTTTGTGAATAGTAAAACTAATATCTCATCACATCATCATTTCTAAGTTTCTGACGATTCATCGGTAATGTGAGAAGAAAGAATTATTGAAGAAGAAAAAGAAGATTATTCTTGATACATCTCCAAATCAACTTCTACAAAATTCTGAGATCTTCGTGCAGTGCGAGAAAGTATTACTTCATCTTGTCTGCATCATTTCCAAGTTTCTGAAAATTCATTCATAGTGATAGAAAATCACTGTCCCAGAAGCAGAAAACTAGTCCTGATACATTTCAAAATCGATTATCACATGACTACTACATTTCTCACACAGTGCGAGAGAGTGAGATTGAAGCATTTCTTTATCATTTCTCAATTTCTGCATGTATATCCATGACGAAGGAAAAATTTTGTACCAGAAGAAGAAAATTAATGCTCATATATTTTCAAATCTATCTGCTGAAACTAGGGAAATTTGATCATTTGAACTAGCCTTGAAAGATCTAGATCGAAATCAGAGTTCTCTTTATTCAACTTGGATGATGCCACGCCATCTTCATCTCCGCTTCGCTTTCTGGACTTTACCTTCTCTCCTCCAGCCATTAAGCTACAGTTCAAGCAATTTTGATGGCTCTCTCTCTCTCTCACCAATTTCGCGCTCTGGACTTTCAAACTCTTAAAATATTCGAAGGGTTTTCAACGCGGGTATCGCGTATTTATATACCGACCCCGAAGTATTGATTCTGCAATTTTCAGATTTTGAAGATTGATTTCGTGACTACCGAGATTCACCGCCTGAATTTTTAAAAAGGGTATCTATGGTGCGCTGGGCTGAAATTTGGTTCGATGTTTTACTAATTCCACTCAAAGCATAAGCGGAACTGGAAATTCGGTGATTTAGTTTAGAGAAATTTCGAAAAAATTTATTTTAACTACTGTAATATAGAAAATCCTCCCAACTTTTATTTTTGAGAAAGGTTTATACAGAGCCGAGGCTCTATACAATTAAATTTGAGCCTACCTCAAAACTTTTATTGGTAGAGGTTGTTTTGATGCCTCAATATCTTCGACATCTCAACAACAAGATGTATGGACATGAGAAAAAAATGGATTGCAAGTTTTGGGAATAGTATATTTTGTAATGCATTTTTTTGACCGTCAATTTTCAAAATTTCAAGTTTTCATAGATATGTTGAGCTACACTATTTTGAAGCTTTAAACTTTATAAATAAATATGAAAAAATATTTTAAGGCTATCACAAAGATTTTCAATATTGAGACCATATTTCTCGATACTATTTGAAGGTGGGCTCTAATTTGATTGTTTAGAGCCTAGGCTCTACACAAACTGCACCATTTATATTTTATCTCCGCACCTTCTTCTTTTTTTTTAGTTTTCTAAAAGAAAATTGTTTCATGTGGACTCGACTGTATTTCTACAAAATGCGGTCTAGAGGTATAAAGCCTCCATCTTAAAGATGGATTCAAATAGATGGCCCATCTAAAAACAAGTGTAACCAATGGTCCAAATGTTTTTTTAATATAATTATTATTTTTAATTTTTAATTATTATTATTTTTCATATTCATAATTAAAGATTATAAATTTTCTAAAAATTAAGATCAGATTATATTTTTAAAATATATTTATGGCCAAGCCTGCATTTCTACATTATGTAGGCTGACTACATAAAAACAATGTCCTTTTCTAAATTACCACCAATTTCCATCTTCAAGATCCAAATGCCAAAGCCGGATTAGATTTTGAAGATCCAAAAAATAGCTCCATGTACCTCTTTCCCCTCGACTTTTTTTGTTTTTCTCAAAACTACTACAACTTTTGTTCTTGAAGATTCAAGTCTATCTACAAAGTCAAATGTGGCTTTTGAGTGTCAAGATTTAACGTGGTGACAATTCATAAAAATAAAAGAAATTGACAAAAGACGAAAGGGGTATGTTGGGGCCTAACTTTAGATATTTGAAATCCAAATTCATAAGATGACTAATGTAACCGTGTTATGAGAGAGGTTTCTATGCTTTTTCTACTATATAAAAGATATACACTTCTCCGATCCAGTTATTCAATTTATATCAAGCGAGCGATTGACCGTTTGGTCTTAGATTTGACACGTCAAAGTATTTTATTTTTAATTTGTTCTATACAAATTATATGAAAATTGGTATGTGTTATCATCTCAATAGAGCACATCTAGAAAAGTATGCAATTTTTTTTTATTAAATATAATGATCAAAATACCCCTGAAATTTTTATAGGTCATTTTATCTCAATGGGAATATTTTTTGTATTTTTTTTAACAAGTGTGAGTTCAAGAGAGAAGTAGACGCCCAAAATTTGGCTTCAAAATGTTTTACAGAAAAAATTAAAAATACGATAGTGTAAAAGCGTGATATTATGACTGAAGCTATCTGAGCTGTCCATTCAAAATAGACAGTTGAATAGGGAAAGTATATAAGTTTTATAGAGTAAAGGAAGTATAGAGTGCTTGTCCGGAAGGAATTTGTATCAATTTTAGTTTACTGCCACTTTATGCAAGTATACTATTCATGTAACCTTAAGGCATCCACTGTCCATGCATCAATGAGTGATTAACCATTCCACAAAAAATGGGCGGATATAAAAGTGGGCAACCTCTCTTCACCCGCCCCTCGTTAAACATGATCGGAAGATGTTAAGTCTGAGTACCTTATTCAATGCAAGTACTAAATAGTTTTGAGAGTTGGTGGGAGTAGCAAAAACCCTTTGTGAGAATAATAGTCCCTTTTTCACATTCATGAAATTTGAAAATAATTTTGAAGAAAAGATTGTATATACCCATATCAATTTCTAAAATGACATGTTCATGCAACTCGGCTAGCAAGGTTCACAAAATGACACCCCTATTTTCCAATGCACTAGAGAAGAACCTTACAAGATTAGACTTCTAATTACAGAGTCGGACTTCCAAAAATAACCTTATAAGATTAGACTTCCAATTACAAAGTCGGACCTCCAAAATGACACATCATATTTATATAGTTTTAATAGTATAGCCACAATGTGACGTGATGATTCCATTTCAACCTGTTAACATATCAAAGATAAGAAGAAAAAACAAAAAAGAAAAATGATAAAAAAAAACCTGGCAATATTTGGATGAGTTGAAGAGGTACATTATCTGGGTTCAAGGGGTTCAATTAAGAGGAGATGCAAGCTCCTCAGCACTTGCCTGTGTTTGAGCTTTAATGCTTGTTTCAGGGTACTTTAATGGCAACTAGACTGAAAATAATTTCTTACAATTAAACTTTTCAGTTGTTCCATAGATTCACAGGCTAGAAAAGCCTTTCTTTCTAACGCATTTTTTCCCATTTCCTCCTTCTAGAGAGGAAACCATAAATAGATTATTGTGAATTTCAAGTAGCTTTTGGTTCTAAAAGTTTGTAGCCAAACATTGTTCTAATATTTAGGGAAAATAAGCAGGAGCAAATTTAAATTGTTTAATATCGAATGAGCATAAACATATACGTCCTCGTAAAAAAATAAAAAAAGAGTTAAAGCCTATACAAATGGTGAAGACCCTTCTGTCTCTTGCTCACAGACCCATGTGCTCTCTCTATAGTCTATACAAATGGTTAAGGCCCTTCTCTCTCTCTTGTGTGCAAGAGCGCTCACCCAACATTCATGCTTGTTTATAATTTTGAGTTAGATCTCTCACACACACTCACACATACACAACACATACAGACCAAATGTTTAGATTTTGTCAGGATTCATGATCGACGTATAGCCTTGCTCTCTTTCTTACCCATTAAGCCCAATATTTTGAGATGCGAAGGCGTATTAGTGTGGGAGGTAACGGGAGTACTTCGTATGTTATCATTTTAGGTTGTCGAGGTTTAGTGCCAAGCTTTTCACTGGTTTTATTGTAGAGCAAGTTTTCTATGCTTCCCCTAAACATAAAATTTACATACTTCCCTTTATCCAATCATTCATTCTGAATGGACGGTTAAGATGACCCAAATCACAATGTCATGTCTCTACACTATTTTATTTTTATTATTTTCTACAAAATATTTTGATACTAAATTTTGGGTGTCCAATCCTCTCTTAAACTTGCACTTGTAAAAAATATAAAAAAAAAATATTTCTAATAAAATAAAATGACCAAAATGCTCTTGAAAATTTCAAGGGGTATTTGGTTATTATATTTTATCAAAAATTCTTTTTAATGTTTTTTTAAGGTGCGCCGAAATGATAAGATTTCACCTACCAAATTTCATATTCATATAATTTGTAGAAAAAAAACTAAAAATAAAATATAGCCTGTTGGATCTCGTTCAAACAATGAGTGGCTTGATCAAAATTGGACAGCTGGATGGGAGAGGAGCTTATCTCCTATGTTGTAGAGGAAGTATAGAAACTTGTCCCTTTACGGATGAATATATGTTGTTATATATATTTGTATAGGGTGTGAATATATATTTTTCATGTTTTTGTATAAGGTGAACATATATTTGTACATGGACCCAATTGATGTTTTTCATTTGACTCTTTTTTTTAACTAGTACTTTCTATGTTGTTTTAATTTCTAGAGACGTTTTAACGTGCTTCGGAAGTTTTTATTAGTATAACGATGACCATTTGTTTAGAATCTTTAGACTATATTCACTCAGTGAATTACTTATGTTAATATTGTTTCAATGTTGTTGTTAATTATAGTAACATATGAAATAATGTGTTTTGAGCCACTTGTTACTCATTTATCTGAAATTTTTAATTTTCTTTTTTCTATTTACAGAATGATTTCCGGTTTTACAACATTTGAAACCAATGGTTTAAAAACCGGATCGGTGACCCCGATCGGGCTTTCCAAAAAACCGATCCGGATCGACGAATCGGCGATCCGGATCGGTGAATCGGCTATCCGGATCGGAATCGGGTGAATCGGTCAAAATAAAGCTTCAAAAAAATCCGAAAAAATTATTAAAATTCATTATAAATATTGTTTTTTAGGAATTCAATAAAAAATGAGGGTACTCCATTAAGAATTTTCATGTTTTTGAATGAATATGTGAATATTGATATGTTCTTTCCCTGCATGAACCGCCATTCAACATTTAATTTACATCACACAAAAGGATAAACATAGAATTATCATAGAATAAGTATATCAACATACATGGACTACAATAAAGCATAAAATTAGTAACATACGATCTAAAAATAAAATGATAGACGACGTTGTTGTTCTTCTTGGTCACGCTGGTGCCATTGATTGAATTCATTTGACAATTCATTGATTCGATCTAAAAACAATTCATTTTCGTACATATCAATTACAAACATTTAGAATAATACAAAATGCAAGCTCCAAACATGACTACAACTCAATTATCAAGAACATACATTTTTTGCATTAAAAAATTAATAATAAAAACAATTCTTCAAAGAGCCGGCTAACATCAATCATTCCAACTAAAAAATCCATGAACAACAGATAAAAAAAATACAGTTTTGTATTGAAAATATAATAACATGCATTTTTTTGCATAAATAATCCATCAACATACAATTTTTTCAACAAAAACTTTAACAATAAAAATTTAAAATATGGTTTAATACCTCATGATAATTAAAACCTTGTCACGATTTTCACATCTTTTCGGAAAATCATCATTTTTCAAAAAATTCGATCATGGAAAAAAAAAAAAAAAATTTACAGCAAACTCAAACAATAAAAATTAAAAATTGGGTTTAAATGTTTAATACATCATGATAATCAAAACTTTATCACGATTTTCACATCTTTTCGAAAAATCATCATTTTTCAAAAAATTCGATCATGGATAAAAAGAAAAAAAAAAAAAAAAAGTACAGCAAATTTTCAAAAAATTCGATCATGGATTAAAAAAAAAATTAACAAATTTTCAAAAAGTTCGATCATGGATTAAAAAAAAAAAATCATAAATTTTCTAAAAAATCGATCATGGATTACAAAAAATTCGATCATGGATTACAAAAAATTCGATCATGGATTACAAAAAATTCAATCATGGATTACAAAAAATTCGATCATGGATTACAAAAAATTCGATCATGGATTACATAAAATTCGATCATGGATTACAAAAAAAAAAAAAAACATAAAAAAACATAAAATTCGATCATGGATTACAAGAACAGAAAAAAACAATTCGATCATGGATTACAAAAAATTCAATCATGGGTTACAAAAAAAAAAAAAAAACAAAAAATTCGATCATGGATTACAAGTAAAAAAAACAAACATTTCGATCATGGATTACAAAAAAGTCGATCATGGATTCCAGAAAATTCTATCATGGATTACAAAAAATTCGATCATGGATTACATAAAATTCGATCATGGATTACAAAAAAAAAAAAAAACAAAAAATTCGATCGTGGATTACAAAAAAAGAAAAAAACATTTACATCATGGATAACAAAAAATTCAATCATAGATTACAAAAAACTCTATCATGGGTACATAAAAAACAAAAAACAAAAAATTCGATCATGGATTACAAAAAAAAACAAACATTTCGATCATGGATTACAAAACATTCGATCATGGATTACAAAAAATTCTATCATGGGTTACAAAAATAAAAAATAAAAAATAAAAAATAAAATTCGATCATGGATTACAAGAAAAAAAAACAAACATTTCGATCATGGATTACAAAAAATTCGATCATGGATTACAAAAAATTCTATCATGGGCTACAATAAAAAATAAATAAATAAATAAAAAAAAAAAAATTGTTCTTCACAGAGTTCGTTTTACATAAGCGATTTTAACTGTAAAATTCACCTCTAAGTGAATAAATTACATCCAATTGAGTATATTTTCTGATAAACAACAATATAAGGAATCAAAAACCTAAATTTCTAACACATTATTTCTAATATATCATGAAAACAAAATCAAAAGGCGGAAAAAAAAAAAAAAAACAGCGGAATTCGGTTCCGCAGACATCTCACTGTTCATATCAAATTTCTTGCTGTAATTGACTAGATTACTTAAAATTGAAAATTTTAAATCATACTAGACACAATAAAGATTAAAAACCCTAATTATTGAACTCATTTTGTTCAAAATATGCCATGAAATAAATCAAATGGCGGAAAAAAAAAAAACCCAAAGTTCTTACCTGTTTTTGTGAACCGAAGCCTTCAATCTCCAAAAAACTCAGTTTTTCTCAACGATTATCACAAATTAGTAACAAAAGGTTTTGATTGACAGCTTTAAGATCAAAATGCCTACAAATTTTGAAAGATTCATGCCCTATTTGGCATGAAATTTCAGAAAAGGCGAAAACCCTAAACTCCGAAATTTTTGTGATCCAAAAACAACCAATTTTTCCACCATTTAATTCTTGAAAAAGCTGAATAAAGCTGTTTACAGCCTGCAAATCAGATCATATGCCAAAAAAAACAAAAAAAATGATCAAAAAATGACAAATTTGAAAGAATCCGTGAAGAACACTGTGCAACCCGTGTTCTTCACGGACTCGCCGATTCCGCACAGTGAATCGGCGAGTCACTGTGCGGAATCGTCCGGTTCTCTCTAGAACCGGACGATTCCCGATTCTTGAAATGATCTGGTCCATTTTCGTAAAATCCGAGTCGAACCGGGTCGACTCGGCGATTTTTTAAACGCTGTTTGAAACAATTGGAAAAGAGTGTTCTGTGGCCCCAGATTGCGAGTGCAGCAAATACCATTATCTAGTGGCTTTTGTCAACTATCTTATTAATCACGCCTTTACTTTTTTCTTCTCTTTTTTTTAAGTATGGGTGCAGTTCGCATACGGATGCATCCGTAGCTCTAGAGGTAAGGTGCACTTTCAAATTTTACCATGGTATATAATTTTTATGTAAAAAGTTCTTAAGATTATCTTAAAATCTACTTTTATATTTAATTATTAAATTTTAAATTTCAAAAATGGTTAAAATCAAATAGATCTATAAACATATGAAAATCTTGAAAATGGACGGTATAGATAATAGGTTGTAAAATGCACTATTTTTTAGACTTAAATCTTTTTATTTTTCATGGTTATACATCTCGATGTCGAGATAATCAAACAAAGGGTTTTTCAACATTAAAACTACTTTTTCCGATTGATTTTTGACGTGCATCTGTAGTTCTACATTATAAGGTTGCAGCCTCATACAAACTTTTTCCTTTAAGTAATAGTTTAGGATGTGTTTTTATCGGAATACCAGACCAGTGATGGATGGGATGTTTTTGTTTTTACCAGAACTTTGTATTGAAACTCCTTTTGTGTCTTTATGCTTCTATTTTATTGAAGTTAGAAACACTGGTTTTTAGGGAGATTTATCAAAACACGACTAAAAATGAAATACTTAACTATTCATAATAGGTGTGATTTTAGAAATTTCAAAACCCATATCATGTGTCATTTGATGGGCTATTTGAAATTTGATTTAAAGAATGATGGGCTATTTAAAATTAAATTAATGATTTTTTTGTGAGATGTTGAATAGTTCAACTTTTAGTTGGGAATAGATAAATTCCCTGAAAATAAAACTACCTCAAAATGAACATCGGTTTAGTTGGATTTCTCTTTATTTATATTTTCATCCGATTTGATAAGTTTGTAAAGTTTGCTCTAATCTATTGTCAAACTTTTTTTTGCCACAAAAGTATTATGGTATTCATTTCAAATAAATTATTTGTAGATAACCATTTCCAGTCCATAATTATTTGCAGATAACTATCTTAAAGATTTTATTTGTAGATAAATACATTGATATATAATTTATATTAAATAAACTTGACCTCTTAAAAACTTTATTGGTAGATAAATAGATTGACATGTAATTTAGATTAAATAAACTTGATAATCTTGGATATCAAAATGCCATACAGGAGACCGGGCCTATCTTCTAAAATATCTCGGTTCGAAGGTGTAAGTTCTTGTTAATCTAATCACCAGTTGCCGTCAAGAATCTTCATAAGCTCATCAAAATCAATATTCATCCAAACTATCTTGCAATAATCTCCATACGCTCTTCAAAATTAATAGCATAGTCCTTATTCAGAGTATCAAATATATATCCAGTGTCTGTTCCTCAAAAGAGCAATAGCTTGATGTCATCTCTGATTTGCCTTTTTCGTAGTCAGTATTCCAAAGAGTGAAGGAATACAATGACCACAGTGATTCGACTTTTGAATTTGAGTAAAAATATGATTCTTCACATTCTCCTTTACCCCAAGATAGTTTGAATTTAAGTAAACATATGATTCTTCTCCTTCTCCTTTACCCCAATATGTATTCGTTAAGCTAAATAAAAGTAAACATACGAAAGCGTTAGGAACAATGACATTAATGTTTTAAGTATTGTTCTCCTTAGTTAAATTGGTTTAATTGTCCTAATTGAGATTCTTGTCCTCAATTAAATTGGTTTAATTGTTTTAATTGGCATTCTTGAAATGACGTGGTTAGCATGCCCGCACATGTAGAAATACGGGCTTGGCAATAAATATATCTTTTTAAATATAATTTGATCCTAATTTTTAGAGAATATATAATTTTTAATAGGGAAATCATGAATATGAAAAAATAAATAAATTTTAAAAACTAGAAATACTAATTATATTAAGAAAACATTTGGACCCTTAATTACAATTGTTTTTAGATGGACCACCTATTTGCATCCATATTTAAGATGGATGCTTTACATATTTGGACTGCATATTGTACAATATGCAGTCTAGCCCGCATGAAACAATTGTACTTCTTCATACTCTATTAGTGGGGATACTTTTTCTTTTCAAAACTTTTTGTAGAAGCCCAACAAACAATTGTTCTTCTTGATACTCTATTAGTGGGGATACTTTTTCTTTTTGACAAAGTTTTTATTTTTTTTTTGACAAAGTAGTGGGGATACTTGTTCTATTCAAAACTTTCTTTAGAAGCCCAACCAAACAATTATAATAATAATATTGTGTTGTTTTTTTTAAGATAATAATAATATTCAAAAGCAATAACCTAATGGATGTTTTAAAAATAGGTTGCAGATTTAAAAAAAACAAAAAAACTCTCATTTTGGAAAGCAATAAAAAATGATATAAAATAAACAAGAGTAGACAAAAACAGAAGGGAAAAGGGCAATATCCATTCACATGAACAAACTAAATCCTAATAAAACAATTTAATATTGGCTTTACTTCTATCAAATAGTAATACAATATGCACCATACTAATATACCGAATAGTAATACATAGTACCATAATACATTATGTAACATATATAATGCACTGTTGGATTTTTTTTTGAAGCTAGTTTATCATTCACTTCCCCTTATTGTAGATGATAAATAAAAAATTAAAGCTATAAATACTCACTTTCTTCTCATGCCACCCACCACTAATCATTTGTTGCTCTTAAATGTCCACCTTCTTCTCATGGCACCCACCACTAACCATTTGTTGCTCTCCAATCTCATGAAAATCCAACCATTTATTCCTCTGCAATGTCCATCCAAGATGAAAATCCCAGAAAGAAGCGTCTCGTTCGACAAACACTATTATATAACCCAAAATCATTACTAATAATCAAAATTCCAAAAAAAAATATAATACATGTATCATAACATTATGGTATTATTATACACTACTATTTAGGTAGCTCTATATTATTTGGTTTGTAGATGTAGGAACATGACTGAAACTCATGTGCATTGCAATTCCATAAAAATTAAGCTTCGCATGAGAAATGGAGTGAGCAAGTAGACTTAAGAAATGTAATGGACAATTCTAACTATCCTGGAGAGTGAGCAAGTAGGCTTAAGAAATGCAATGGATAGTTCTAACTATCCCGGACTATTAAATACTCTCTCTTCCTGGATATAAAAGAAGTAATTTGATAGTATGAGTTCCCCATAAAGAGTCCAAGTGAAAGCCACCTATAAAATCATAAAAGCATGACAAAAAATACTAATAAATAACACAAATCATATGAAATGTCATTCTTTCTCCATATTGGACTTAAACCGAACTTATATTTTAGGAAAGGTCTTATTCCGTAGGACAAACTCGAAAACTGATTGAAAGTTGAGGAGGTCAGAGGTTCAATTCAGCTAACAAATTTCATCTTCGCTTTGCACATTTTTCACTTCTTTTTATACTTCTGATAAACAAAGAGAAGGGGGGGAGAGAGAGTTTGTATTCTAAAAGATCAATAGTTAGTTTCAATGTACTAAGAAACCAGACAACTATGACAATTCCAACTTATAAGCAAGAAAGAGGTAGCATAAACGATCTTTTATTGCCAATTGGTGTGTGCATGTGTAGAGGTAGCGTTAAAAACATGATTTTTAATGCTAATTTAAAAACATGATTTTTAATGCTAATTGGTATGTGTGTGGTGATTTGAGTTTATAAATTATCTTGATGTGTACATATAAATACATGCAAAAAAGTGCACTCAACATGACAAATAAATATAGATAGAAGACAATGAGTGATTGAATTCATGATATGTTAGATTAATCTTTTAGAAAAAGCTCGTTCTCCTAAGGTCATCAAAATAAAGCTAAAATTAAAAGATTATGAATTTGTAAAGTTGAAAACTATGTCTATATACTTACGTAAAAGCAAAAAGGACCAAAATATCTAACTATAATGAAATATTGTATTATAAAACCTAACAAATAAGTCATCAATGATAAATGGTTAGCTATAATCTATGCGAAACAATTATGATGAGAACAATGAAAGTTGTGTTTGAATTAATATACATATTCAGTCTCCTCCAATACCTTAACATATTTTCTCCATGGATGAAAAACGCTGCTAATGAAAGTTCTCCCAACTTCAATTTTTTTAATTTCGTGCCAAAATTTTTTAGTTTGCTCTAAGTTATGTGAAGAGACTTTTGGAAGGCTGTTTTAACAAGAAAAAAAAGATTAGCTTAGTAGAAGCACGTTATTCATAATTCTTATCATATTGAAAACATGTGATTCCAATCAAGTTATTTTAAATTGTCTTGATGGCAGGAGTTAAAAAACACACAAAATGCATGACTAGTTACGAGAGGGTGTATACTATGGAAAACTATAGTTACTTCTTCATAAACCCAAGGTTTCAAAATATATCTTCTAATCCCCTTTCACTATAAACTTAAACAAATGTGAGAAAGATATACTCTTTTTAAACCCAATCGTTTCTCTCTCTTCACTTATATACCTCAAACTTCTCTCTTTTTTTCTCTTCTCGCGTCTCTCACTCTCTCTCCTCCCGTATTTCTCCAAACACCTCACTCTCCTCCCGAAAACCTCTCACCTATGTGAAATCCAACCCAATCCTTTCTTTCCCTTCACTTATATACCACATACTTCTCTCTTTCTCTCTCTTCCTACATCTCTCACTCTCTCTGGAAATGTGAAGAGAGTGAGAGGAGAGAGAGCGAGGGGAGAGGGATGGGAAAGATTGAGAGAGAGACGAGGGATGCAGGGAGAGAGAAATTTGAGAAAATGACTTTTAGAAAAGGCATCTCTTTTTAGATTTGTTTGGCCTAAAAAACAATATTTAAATTAGCTTAGTGGGCTAGAAGAAATAAAATCTGCCCCAAGATATCTTTTAAAACCTTGAGTTATTGTGAAATGAAACCTAAAATTAGAGAGTATGGAGATATTTTTTTTAGATTCTATAATACAAAATCATATACGAAATTAGAAAATAAAAAAACTCATCAATTTGCATTGCAATAAAAGTATCATAAATGACAAAACTGCATATTCAATCACATACCATCCTCAATTATCACAAAAGTTTAAAATCCATCGAAGTTTTGATTCCCACCTTTTTTGTCATATCCATACAAACTGCTGCTTGAAGCATAAAACAATGTGCTCATGTTTAATTGCATGATGTTAACAGTGGCCAATTAAGATATGTGGCACGTTATTTGTGCATTAATGTTGCATGCTGTACTTCTGTAAAATATCACACGGTCTGATTTTTCTTTTTTTATAAATATTTTATTAAAGATGAAATCGTTGGTGATAGGCAACATGTGCATGGGCTGATTTTCATGTGAACATGAAATAGAAAAAGCTTGAATTTTTTTTCATTGGTGCTCTCTTATATGAAACACTTTTCAATGAGCAATTACTTGATTGAAGACACAATTATGGGGCTGCTCATAATTTTTCTAGGAGCGTAAAAAGGTTTGGGTCCACCTGGTTCTGATTTTGGATCGGACTGGACCTAGACTGCCCCGATGGGTCTAAGCCTCCCCTGCTAGGGTTCAACCCAAGGTGGGGTTTAGAGGACCCAGATATAGCTTGGGTGGTCATATTATATTGTAATAATTATATAATAATTTTATTATATTAATACTATAATATAGACTGGTATCTAAAAGATTAATTATATTTGATTGTATGCCATAAGATTGTATATCTTTGGTATACAAAGGTCACAATCATCCACAATCTGTGAGAAGCGAAATTAGGTGTCCAAAGTTGTACCACCGAATTTAATAAAGAAATTTCTTGAACTTTGTGTAGAGTTAATGGCACATCCCCGACCGTCAGAGGGCTATTGTAACTTTCTTATATCAAAGGTCATCATCATCATCAACAACAGCAACAGAGCCTTATCATAACTATTTGAGGTCGACTACATGAATCATGCTCCGTCATTTTACTCTATCAAGGTTAATACTCATTAAAACCATAATTTTTCATATATTTTCTCACTATTTCCATCCATATCCTTTTAAGACTTTCCCTTGCTTTTTTAGAGCTTACACTTGAACTAAATCACACCTCCTAACTAATGTTGTATTAGTTCTGTATTACACATGGTCAGCCCACCTAAGTCTACTTTCTTTCATTTTGTCAGTTATTGGAGCCACTCTTAAGTTCCCTCGATAATGTTCATTCTGATTTCTATCATTTATTGTCTTGCCACTCATCCATCTCAACATTTTCATCTCTACTACACTAATCCTGTGGGTATTTTGTTTCTTGACCGCTTAACATTATGTTCCATATTGCAAAATTAGTCTCACAACTATCCTATAAAACATCCCTTTCAGCTTCATTGGTATGTGGCCATCACATAAAAGTGATTGCACATCTCTACTTCGCACACCCAACTCTAATTCTATGTACGACATCTTTCTCAATCTCTCCATTTTCTTAGATTTTTTACCCAAAATATAAAAAATACTCTCTTTTAGATACTTCTTGGCCATCAATTTTAACATATTGGTCTCAATGTATCTTTTCACACCAGTTCAGAATTAATTGGTGTAAAAATATTCCCACACCAATATTTTTTTACGTGAAAATATATACTAGAAAATATTTTCACGCAAAACAAACGTGCCTTTAGTGGATGGGTAGAGCGTGGGGGGTGGGGGGGGGGGGGGGGGGGGTTTAAAGTTGGCTGGGGGATGGGGGTGGGGGAGGGGGGTGTTTAAAGTTGGTTGTTTTTATGACACACACTCTCTCTCTCATATAAAAAATACATCTGCATGTATTTGGCATGTCCTTATTATATGATACAAGATATCCTATCCAAGTTTCGTATGGTTTGGATAGGGTTCACGGTCCTATGCTTTTTTTTAATCAAAGAAGATCCTCGTCTTAACGGGATATTTTTGAGAGTGAGTTTATGTTGAATATATAGAATTTATATTTGATCTTGGAGAGGAGACATTCTAAGAGAGAGATAGAGAGTTTACATTTGATCTTAGAGAGGAGACATTCTAAGAGAGAGAGAGAAGAAGGTGGGGGAGGGAGAGTTTACATAGATTTAGAGAGAGAAACATTCATAGAGAAGACCTTTTTATCTTACTATAATAAGATCCGTCTATTCGAACATAATTTGTTGAATTTGTAACTATAAATTTTTAGATTTCAAAAATAGTTTAAATAAACAGATCTATAAACACATGAAAATCTTTTAAATAAACGATCTAGATAATGTGTAATAATATCATATTATTGTGAAAATTTATAATTAGAGATAAAAATAGATTTGTTGAGAGAGAGAGATCAGTTTGTCCATACAACAAATCTATTTATAAATTTTCAAACTTCAAAAATAGTTCAAATAAACAAATATATAAACAAATCAAAGTCTTGTAAATAGACGGTTTAGATAATGTATTACAAGATGTATTATTTTTAAGACTTGAAATCTCTTTTGTACTCCTATCTATACACCTCAATGTCAGATGATTAATAAGATGATTTCCTAACATCAAAAACCTTATTTGAAGGAAGTGCATCTTAATTCTAGATTTTAAGATATAACCGTATATAAACTTTCTCCTTTTTATAATTCGGTCCCAGTGAAGTGCACATGCTCTTAAAAATTTAGATCCAAAGACTAACCCATGCAATGTGGTATTTTAAACTCCTGTATTCACATGTCAACACCATGGAAGAGATACCTCACGAACTTGGCGAAAGGCATCCATCTTAAAGATGGATGCAAATAGGTGGTCCATTTAAAAATAATTGAAACTAATGATTCAAATATTTTTTTAATAGAATTATTATTTTTAATTTTAAAAAAATATTTATTTTTTCATATTCCATCATAGAGATTTCATGTCCTTAAAAATTAAGTCCAAATATCTATCTCAAAAATAGATTTTTAAAGAGGTAACTCATTTTTGTATGGGCCCATAGAAACCATGTCCAACAAAAACTGTGCCCACTCCACCTAAATTCTCTAGTTAAGACCCTTGTATGATTCTAGAATTGTTCAAAATGTATCCCTAGATGGAAAACAAAAGCGCACTAGTAAACACCATCAACTCATTCATACAAAAACTTCAACCCTTGTCATATCTGCTAATATAAATATATTATCCTCTTTTTTAAGGTATTTAAGTTGCAATCTTAAAATGTATAATTAAAATGCACCACAAAAAATCCATTGGAAAACGCTATTTTGATGTTGAAAAATCCTTGAATTGATCATTACGACATTGAGATATATGAATATGAAAAAAAGAATGTCTCGAGTCTCAAAGATAGTACATCTTCTGACATGTTATCTAGTTTGTCCATTTTCACGATTTTCAAGTGTTTATGGATCTACTTGATTTGAACTATTTTTGGAGTTTAAATTTCTATAATTAGAGATGAAAATGGATTCTCATACCATCCTAAGAATTGTCGATACCGAAATTATATCTGATGATAAAATTTAGAGGCATGCCATAATTTGATTGTTTTAGCTTTCAATCGTATGCCAACCACGCCCTATATGAAAAAGCGAACTCCTATTAAACACCAATGACTAATTTTAAGGGTACAACCTTAAAAAATAGAATTAAGTTACACCTTAAACATCCATCATAAAATATTGTTTTGATGTTGAAAAACCCTCTAATTGATCATCGCGGCATATGAATATGAAAGGTAAACAAGATTTCAAATCTAAAAATAGTTTATCTTGTGGCACATTATTTGGACTGTCCATTTTCAAGATTAGATTTTCAAACGTTGATAAATCTACTTGATTTGATCCATTATTGAAGTTTAATATTTTATAATCAAAGATGCAATCTACTATTTTATACAAGGCAGCACCCTTACTTGTACAAATATGATCATTACCATCTACTAGGCACGTCTCTCATATAAACCAAGTAGAATGAGGCAGAAATGCAACGATAGTTGGCATAACATGTTGCCACTTGATTTGGAAACACTCATGTAGCAGAAATTGAGATTATACTCAGTTGAAAGCTTTCATATATAAAGATTATTGAAAGTGCCCTATGGGAAGTCATGAAATGAAAATCAATCACTAGGGACAAGACCTTTTCACCTAAGAACTGATCCAAGAACTAGTAGAAATATATATCTGAAGCTGGGGTTAGCTTAGCTTTGAGCTTCGAAAAACCATAATTTATGATGGGCTTGGATAGGTTTTTCACTGCAGTATCCTGGGAATCTAAGCTCTCCAAGAATACCTTTGAACATAAGCTAATTGTCTCATGGAGAAAACAGCCTACTCATTTTCAGTCAAAATATAAATATTCGGTCCCACCGAGAAAACAGCCTTATCATTTTCAGCCAAAATATATATGTTTGGTAACGATACATGTGTGTAACGTAAGTGACAACAGTCATTTCCCCCACCATTATGAGCTGACAATATTGTCATTAGCAGCTCCCCTTTCGGTATCAGCCCCCATTTGCTGCCATCTAACCAGTTTCTACCTGGACCAAGTCTGAAACATCTGGTAAGGTTGGACCAGCGTCTGCTTTAACTTGGAAAAATAGTGGGCAACCGTAACTCCATCTGTACACATTAAACTTTCACCAATAGGGGCATATCATGTATATATGAAACAGTGTTTAAAAACTTGCAAGTCATTGTAAGGACTCCCCTAGTCACCTAAACAAAAACCCTGTCAGTTCCAGATGAACTCGACTGAGATGAAAAGAATATTCAAACGAATATTGATCGAGCCTTCCCTGGTCTCAAAGGAACCCATGAGTTTAGTCCGAGTCTTGGCAGGTCAGACTCTGGACTCTGAGCGAACTCAGGCCCACGCCTAACCGGTTCCATGTCTTCAAACACTACTGCGAATATTACACATAAATATTGATGCAATACACACCACAAGGACGCTGCAAATAAATATCAGACAAATACACCCAAGCTCATGGATGAGTTCTAACTTCTGGGGAACATGGAGAGGAAGATTTTCCGGGAACATCAATCATCAAGAGCCACTAAATACCTCAGAACATTGTCATGCCAAATGAAGACGCAATCATCATTGACATCAATTTCAGCTATATGGCATTGAGATATGGATATGCATATTTGTCTGTGTGGTTGTTACATCCTACATACATGCAATGGTCATTCAACATTTACCTAACTAATTTCAAACTTCTGATTTTTCCTAGACAATCTTTTTATGTTCAATTGATTATAAATATATTTTATACAAAATTATACAATTTGTTAGTTTATACTTTATATAAAATATATAATTTTAGGCTGCAGTTGGCATACGGATGCATTCGTAGCTGTAGAGGTAAGGTGCACCTTCAAATTTTATCATGGTATATAATTTTGATGTAAAATGTTGTTAGGATTATCTAAAAATCTATTTTTATATCTAATTATAAAATTTTAAATTTCAAAAATGGTTAAAATCAAGTAGATCTATAAACATATGAAATTCTTAAAAATGGACGTTATAGATAATATGTCGTAAAATGCACTATTTCTGAGACTTAAAATCTTTTTATTTTTCATGGTCATACATCTCGATGTCGAGATGATCAATCAAAGGGATTTTCAACATTAAAACTACCTTTACCGATGGATTTTTGAGGTGCATCTTTAGTTCTACATTACAAGGTTGCATCCTTATATAAACTTTTTCCATAATTTTATATATAAACCATTGCATCCAGGTTATCAAACACCCAATTCTATGCAACACCTGGTCCATTGGTTATCCAGCACGGATGAACAGTCATTGTATTATATATTTCAAAAGGCTCTCAAATTACAAGAAGGAATAAGTCATTTAGAAGCAGAAAAGTTATCCTCTAAATAATGTGGAGTAGCATATCAACTGCCAAACTGTGAATACGGTGACAGAATTCAAATGATCAACCCAATTTCCAAAGCACCTAATGGTTCCAAGAATACCAAAATGTATCAATAGAACAATACATAAATCTGCAGATCAAACCCCCGAAAAACCACCAACCAATGAATAGTGGGGGAGAATGCATAAAATACAGCAACTAGTGAAAGCACACAGTGGGGATTATCATGAAAAAGCTGAAAGGAATATATAAGTGCATATACATTGAAACCACAAATTTTGTGAACTTAAAACAAATCCAAAACAATACCACATTCATCCTAGCAAGGAACTGTGTCCCTCAGAAAGCGCTTCACATAAATAGTGTCAGTAACAACACTAGAAAATATGAGCTACCTATCCATGTGGCATTACAACTGTAAGAAACATCTGCAACACCCTTTAAGGCTTCTTGCTCTTTAGCGGTCCTCGAGGGATCTTGCTCAACACTTTGGCATCAAAAACAGCATACTGCTTCTTGATTTCAATCATTGCCTTCTCTGAGAAAGAGTCAACTTGGTCCTCGTATTTCTCGTACAGAACAGGGACCGTGTGTAGGACCACGAAAGCTGATTATGAGGCAGTAAGTGAGAATCCAACCCACAAAATATGAAGCACAAAAAATAGAACAAGAACCATAAAGAAAAGGGACAGTGTGAAGGACCACGAAAGCTGATTATGAGGCAGTAAGTTAGAATCCAACCCACAACATATGGAGCACAAAAATAGAACAAGAACCATAAGTAAAACGAAGAAAAACTAACTTATGTAGAAAAGTGTAAGGAAATTGCAGCAACTCCCCAAAATTGAAAGAACCCACAAGCCAGCTACCACCTGCAATTGAATAAAATTATAAATTATTCATTGGAGTGGTAAATGATTGGAATCATAAATATATTAATATAGCAAGAGAAATTCATCGAAGTACCCACATGAGATGAACAATTTAACATTTTACCAACATCTGTTTATTTAATTCCAAAATACCCATTAAAACACATGTTCTTGTGTTGAAATAGTTGCAAATGGGTAGAATGCTGAATAGTTTCTCTTATGGGTATTTTGATAATTTTCCCAAATTGTAATGGGGCTTCAAAACCTACAGTGAGAAACATCTTCAAATCACGGCCTGATGCAATATCACGCAGAACAGAGAAAGCTCGGTTAATTTCATATCGCAGAGAAAGTGCAATGTTGGTGGCAACATCCTCTGGAATTTTAACCTCAGGAATGTGAGGTGGCGACCTGGCCATAAAGAGAAATAGTGAAAACAGATAGCACTAGAACAAACACAATCAAGAAGTGAAAGATACTATAAATAACAAAAGGTTGTTAGCAGTAGTACTAGTAGGAGGATGAGGAGGAGGAGCAGTAGTAGCACTAGCACTACTACAAAAAAATTCAAAACAAGTAGATGAAGAAGAAGGAATAGCCTTTAGCCTTACTTGTTGATAAAAGCAGTTCCATTGGACCAGAGGAATAAGAGAGCAAGGGTGAGTATGAGGCAATGGCAAAGAAGTGTGACGAAGTGATACTCAAGACATTCAAAGAGAATCCAGATCAAGGTTGCCCCTCCAAGCACACTTGCTGAAATCTTCTTGTTTCTCCACAAAAACACATCAGCAGCTGTATTTACAAGTTACAAAAACAGCATAAAAATGCTTTCCACTAATCAAGAAAATGAATATAAAGATTCTTAAAGTTCTACACAATGAAAAATAAATGCATATTATTTTGCAAATTATTTAATAAGCAAAATAGAAAAATCAACATTAACATAATAGATTTCCAATATTAACAGTATATCGTTCAAGAAGTTATTCAGATGGTTAGCAAATTATAACTTACAACAGATTTCTAAAGGAAATCTGACAAATTGAAGACATAGTTCAAATGATCCCAGAAATAAATTACAAATTAAACATCTATCTAAGAGATTTCTAATATGAAGGGTCATCATCATCATCATAGCCTTTTCCCAATTAATTGGGATCGGCTATTTCCACTATGAAGAGTATATAATATAAAAAAAAGTAGGAAAATTAAACAAAGAAACCATTTACTTTTAGTACAAGGAGGTCATAGTCAATCTCGTACATCAGATTTCAAATCAGGTGGTTGTAAGAGTGACCATTTACTTTTGGTATAAGGAGGTCACAATCAATCTTGTACATCAGATTTCAGATCAGGTGGTTGTAAGCGTGTCATTGCCTAGAATTAAAGTTCAAAATTTTTTTTCTCAAACTTTGTGATATAACCCAAGCCATCCGATTATAAAGAAGGTAGGAAAATTATACAAAGAGACCATATACTTTTGGTATAAGGAGGTCACAAGACTCACAGTCACTCTTGTACATCAAATTTCAGTTCAGGTGGCGGCTGTAAGAGCATCATTGACTAGAATTAAAGTTCAAAAAAATTTCTCAAACTTTGTACCATACCCAAGCCATCCAATTACAAATTAGCGACTAGAAGTAATTGTGACCTCTTTGGAACAAAGATAAATGGTCTCATGGTATACAATCCCTAAAAAAAATTACTGAGAAGCAAGACATTTAGCAAATGATCAATTATAACCACTCTCTCAAAAAAAATTACCAAAAGTAAAAAAAAAAAAAAATCACAAGTAAAATAAAGGTCGATAATCGAAAAAATTAAAAAAATTGAAGAAGATGTCGCACATAAAATTAGAGCTAGGTGGGTAAAGTGGAGATGTGCAACTAGAATTTTATGTGATCGCTACATACCAATGAGGCTGCAGGGCAAGTTTTATAGGACAACTGTGAGACCAGCTTTGCTCTATTAGAGTGGAATGTTGGGTAGACAAAAAACAATATACCCATAAAAAAAGTATAGTGGAGATGAGGATGTTGAGATGGATGAGTGGCAAGACAAGAAGGGATAGAATTCAGAATGAATTCATTCAAAAAAATTTAAGTGTGGCACCAATAGGCAATAAGATGAGAGATAGTCAACTTAAGTGGGTTGGCCATGTGTGGCGCAGACCCAGTACAACACCTGTTAGGAGGTGTGAGTTAATTCAAGTGGAAGGATTGAAAAGGGCAAGGGGTAGGCCCAAAAAGACATGATTGGAGTAGTCTGAAAATATATGGGGACTAATGGCCTCACTGAAAGTATGGCCTTAAATTGAACAGAATGGCGAACCAAGATTCGTGTAGCTTACCCCAATTAATTGGGAAAAGGTTGTGATGATGATGATGATGTATAAGACATATAGAGATTTTAACAAACTATAAGTGCAAAATCAAGCTACTGTATTTTTAAGTAACAATAAAAAAGAATGAGAGGTTAACATTCATGGATCTACTAACAATCAAACAACAAGAGACCAATTTCAAGGCAAAAACAAGAAGAAAGAATCTCTGAATTAGAAAAGCTAGTGCCGTTTTAACTAAACATACAAAAGGAAATGATTGTTTCAAATATTTACATAACCGATTTCCAATACTAACAGTATATTGTATAAAAGTTCACCGGGATGGTTAGCAAATTATAAATTACAACAGATTTCCAAAGGAAATCAGACAAATTGAAAACATATAGTTCATATGATCCCACAAATAAATTACAAATTGAACACCTATCTAAGAGATTTCCAAATAAAGAGTACACAACATTAAAAAATTACTGAGAAGCATGACATTTAGCAAATGATCAATTACAACCGCTCTCTCAAAAAAATCAACAAAAGCAAAAGCAAATAACGAAAAAAAAAAAAAAAATTGTGCACGTAAAAGAAAACATATTGTACAGGACGTTGAAAATCGAACAAATGATAGGTGCAAAATTAAGCTACTGCATTCTCAAGTAAAAATAAAAAAGCATGAGAGGTTGATATGCATGGATCTACTAACGATCAAACAACAAGAGACCCAAGGTGAAAACAATAATAAAGAGTCTCTGAATTAGAAAAGCTAGTGTTGTTTTAAGTAAGGGAAAAGTTTATATAGATCTGAGGCTCTAAACAATCAAATTTGAGCCTACCTCAAAAATTTCATTAGAAGATGTTGTTTTGATTCCCAAATATCTTCAAATTCATCATCTCGACATCAAGATCCATGGACATGAGAAAAAAATGGATTGCCAGTTTTTAAAATAGTGTATTTTGTAACGCATTTTTGGACCGTCAATTTTCAAGATATCATAGATATGTCGATCTACACTATTGTTGAAGCTTTGAACTTCATAAATAGATATCAAAATATATTTTAAAGCTATTACAAAGATTTCCAATATTGAAACCACATTTCTTGACGCTATTTGGAGGTAGGCTCTAATTTGATTGTTTAGAGCCTAGGCTCTATACAAACCGTACCCATTAAGTAAACACACAAAAGGGAATGATGGTTCCACAAATTTAAAAACCCTAACTAAAAAACATATGAAGAGTAACAAAATCAATGCTGATTCAAATGCGCTCACAAAATAAACAATGATTTCACAAGCTCAAAGCCCCAATTTTTTATCCATTTAAAAAAATAGCCAAACCCCGACAGGCCGCTTCAAGATCTAGGCATGTGCATCTAATTTCAGCACAGTCTCCACATATTTCACAAATGAACTGTTCATTTCTCCAATATTATAAGAATCAAACAAGAAGTTAAGTCTCTCTCCTCGATTCAGCGCCAAAAAACAAGGATAGAAACAACTATCATGATAAACAAAAAAGCGAAGTAAAAATTTGAGTCACATACGCTTTCCTCCACCAAGGACCTTGTGCACAGGTTTCTGCCTTCCAAACAAGCGATTAATCTTCGAGGAAATGGAAGATTTCTCATCATCTGAATCCGAAGATGACGATGATCCATCATCATGATGAAATGTCTCAGTTATCTTGTCCATCACGGACTCCACCACCGAACCAGAGTCCTCCTTGTGCTCCGTCATGACTGCACCAAACCCCAAGGCCACTTCAGAACCAAAGCCTAACCGAATTTCACAAAAAAAACGTGCGAATAGTTAGAGAAACAGAGACATAATATAGAGGGAGAACGAAGATCTATACAGCGAGAGAGTTGATCGCAAACCACAGCGTCCAGTACACAACTGAGAGTACCTCAGAGAGTATAGAGAGAGAAAGTAGCATCTACAGGATCCAAACCAGACTTTCCAGAGAGAGAGAGAGTGTATCGAAGGAGAAAGGATCAAAATCAGAGTGTATTACCTTAGAGAGAAACTGATGAGAATACCTAAGAGAGAGAATCGCAAAAGAGCCTTGCGGAGAGTAGAGAGAGAACCAGAGCGCACAGGCTAAGAGAACCTTCCAGAGATTGTAGACGATGACCGGAATACAGGAAAGCAAGACAGAAGAACCCTAGATAAAAGAAGAGTACCTTAGAAAGAGAGGTGGGGATTTTCTAGAGAGAGAGGTGAGGAGTTTCTAGAGAGAGAGAGTACCTTAAAGAGAGAGCTTGAACAGAGAGAACCAGAGACGAGCGAAAATTGTGTAGCTTACGAAAAAGACGGCAAAACCCCGGCAAAACCCCCTTCTTCTTCCAGGTCTTGTGGCACAAAACCCAACTTAAAAGCAGGGTTCAGATCTCACTAAATAAACCCGAACCAAAATCGACCGTCCAATTATTCCGAGCCTCTAAGCGACTCAATCCGAGCCTCAGGTGCGGATTGCACGATGGCCAAAGCTTTGTTCTCTCCGAACCCAACGGCGTCAGAACTTCTGAACGCCGTCAACGGTCCGTTACTTTACACGTGTTCGGTATTTATTGGTGGACGAGATTCAGAATAATGGGGAGCCTAGGTCCGCGTGGTATCAACTGCTCGACCTAAATGAGAGGGTCGTTACCGACACGTGTCACGTCGTTCGGTGGTAGACGTACGAGCGTTGTTGACACGTGTGGAGCGATTCAATCGGCTATGTCCAAATGGGTCCCACATTCGTAATCGACCACAAGGAGTCCGCATCGTGGCGACACGTCGCCAAGTTTTCGTGCCAGAAAAAGACAGAAATACCCAAGGAAATGATCACAATGACTAAAATGCGTGACTAGAGTGGATGTGATCTTGATTTATTGGGGATGCGGTTTGTATCGAGCCTAGGTTGCCTATTTTCAAATAGTATCGGGAAATATGATTTTATTTTGGAAGATTTTTGTTATTACTTTAAAAAGTATTTTTATATTTATTTATAAAGTTTAAAGCTTCAAAAATAACATTAAATGGACATATTTATGAAAATTTAAAAACCTTAAACATTGACAGTTCAAAAATATATTACAAAATATATTATTACCAAAACTTGAAATTTTTTTTTTTTCATATATATGCATCTTGATGTCGAAATGATTAATTTGACGATATTTGGAGATCAAAACAACCTCTTTTGATGAAATTTTTGATGTAGATTCAAATATGATTGTTTAGATCCTCGGCTCTATATAAACTTTTCCCTTTGTGGTTGGCATAAAACTCCAAATTTTTTGAATTGTATAATATATACTTAGGGAAAAAGTTTATTGCATTCTAAAAATGTAGACCTAAGGATACACCTAAAAAATTAATAAGAAATTGTTTTTTTTTATATTGAAAAATCTTTTAAAAGATCATTTCGACATCGAGATGTATCAATATATATATATGATTTTGAGTCTCATAAATAGTGCTTCTTGCAACAAATTTTCTAGACCATCAATTATCAATATTTTCATATATTTATATATCTACTGATTTTATAATTTTTAAAATTTAAAATTTGATAATTAGAGATGAAAATAGACTACCAGATAATCTTAAAAAAATTACACCAAAATTACATCTTATAATAAAATTTGGAGGTGCTCTTAATTGGATTGTTGGATTGTTCCATTGCATCTTTTTTGGGCGCATGATGCATTTGATGATTTCGAGTTTAAAAACGAAAAAAAAAAAAAAAATACATAAAACAAGGTGAATATGAGAGGTCTGGGTCTCTGATTCTAAAGGCATCAACAAGCCATCAATCAAATCCGTTCTTGCTAAGCAATTCCCAATCTGAATGGTTAATTTTAAACCTTGGGGATACGAATTGTATAGCTCATTTAATTTTTTTTAATTTTGTTTAACTCAAATTTTTTTTTTATCTAATTCATAAAAAACGGTTTTTTTACCCGTAATAGAAATAAAACTCAAGATGTCACGTTGTAGCACCCCGTTACCCAACCATTTATTAGATCCATCCTTTTTTAACTCAAATCTTTTCGCTCTGTCAATAATTTCTTGTTCGTTTATGTGGTGAGAGATATCTCTCTCTAGAAGTTCATATTTCGCATGAGTTCGTGTTGGCATGCAAGGTTTCTCTCTCTGGAAATCACATGCCATGCATGACCCACCTCGTTTGCCTTTGATGCTAAGCTTTCGAGCAAATACTTTTTTGCACGAGGGTTTGCCTTGTGAGTTGTAAGCACGCAGTCCGTATCATTTTTTATTATGCTTTTGGTTTTTTACTTTCTTTATATATATATATATATTTCTCTCCCTTTTGAATGAAGAAAATTTTTTCCCATGTATTATTCTATATATAAGTTGTCCACTGGCCAAGGCCCTATTAATTGTTTATTGTTTTTTTAGCATTTTTTTAATCAACAAGATACACTACTTTGTATTCTTCCTATTGCCGGTTTCTTATAATTCTATTTTTAGGTGCAAGTGATTTCATGGCATTTTCTTTGTTTTCCATATAGAATCATTATGCTCCTTGTTTTGGGAACCATGCACACTGGTTTATGCACAATGTCTTCTCTCCTCTCTTCCTCATTTTTCTTCTTGTGCCTTTCTCTTTTCAAAGTTTAGGAAGCATTCTAGTTAGGGTGTGGTTTGTATAAGGCCGGAGGCCCTGAACAATCAAAGTAAGGCGCACCTTCAAATAATGTTGAAAGATGTTGTTTCAATAGTGAAAATTGTTGTGATGACTTGAAAATTTATTTTCATATCTAATTATAAAATTTAAAGTTTAAAAAATAGTACAGATTGAACAGATCTATGAATACTTGAAAAAATTGAAAATTGACGGTCTGAAAATTCATTACAAGATGTGCTATTTCCAATACTCACAATCCATTTTTTCTCATGTCTATACATTTTGAGGTCGAGATAATCAATTTAAGGATTTTATAGCATCGAAATAACATCTTTTAGTGAACTTTTGAGATGCACCTTAATTTGATTGTTTAGGGCCTTGCCCTTATATAAACTTTTTCCTTCTAGTTACGGGCGGGCTTGAGAATCATTGTTATCATTTTTGTTAAAAAAGAAGAAGAGATGATATCATCATCATCAAAGCTTTTTTTCTATCTATTAAGGGTTGTCTAGACGAATCTTAGTAAGTCTTTCTATTCTATCAAGGGTCGTACCTTCAGTGAGGTCATAAGTCTTTATCTTTTCTTATTACTTTAAACCATGTCTTTTTGGGTATACTCTTGTTATTTTTCATTCTTTCACTTAAACTAATACACACCTCCTAACATGTACTGTATTGAGTTTGCATTGCACATGGCCAAGCCATCTAAGTTGGGAAGGCTTGGCTGTTTTTTTTTTTAAACGAATTTTGGAGAATTAAGAGGGAACTTATCAACAATGCACCAGTTAGAAAATGATATCTCCCTAATGATATTTTACTATTCACTAGTTGAATATTGTTTCACACAAAGAACTGCATCATGAGATATTATTATATAGTGTTCATTAAAAATTCGTTGAGCATCACAATTTGTCCCTCGCTAGATTTGCATATGTTTTTTTAATTTTTTGAAAATTTATTAAAATACCCATCAAAGATGCACTATTTAGCATTTGACACTTTTGGCGCTTTTAAGACTAATGAGGGCATTTGAAATTAAATCAAACGATATAAGTACAATGTTGAAAGTTCATTTCACATAGGTATTTGATTTTTTTTAGTGTCTTAAAACCCTGATTGACTCGGTCACAAGCTAAGTCTTTCAAATTGGCCGAGCCTGGACCAAATAACAAAGAAATATAATAAGAAGATAAAAAACTTTGGGAGTTGGGTAACTCCAGGGTTTCTATAGATTTGGATTGACCATCCACCGATCATGAATTGATTCAATGTCTTTTAAATCACTAATTCTAGTAACTTATGATACTTGTATTATTTTGTTTATTATGCTACATTGTTCTAAAGCCTGGGGATTTCATATTGGAATGTCGTTTCATATAGGAATCAGTTAATGACCGAATCGGTTCTAGAATGATATAGGTCCCGGTTGAGTTTCACCCAAAAATCCCCTTTTAATTATTTTATTTTTTAAAATTTATTTAATATCTTTCCGTTTAACCTTACACCAACCCCCACATAAAAAAAAAAAAAAATCCAAATTTTTTATTTAATCTTATTTATTTTAATATCTAAACGTTTTAGGTCACTGAACCTAGACCCGTTCTTGATCACCAATTGAGGATACGCGGATGAACCATCCGACCCATCAGGTGTCCGCTGTCGACATCAAAATGGCCGGTGCATCTCATTCCCTCACCGCGTTACTTAACGGAAGGGACGATCTGTTGACAATGATCTGCTCATGTTTCTTGGGCCATGTTTAAAACTATAACTATTCTTTACTCTCTTCTGTTTTTTAATACCATTTTCCATATTTAAGTGTGATTCACGTCAAATGTGGCTACAAGCCAATCCATTGGAATTCCCCTCAAAACTTTTATAAAATAATATAAAATGATTTTACGGATTTCAAAAGGACCCAATAAAGACTCAGTATTATTTTAAGGGTGAGGTTTGTATGAGGTGTCAACCTTAAACCATTGCAGTACGGTATACCTCAAAACTTTATTGAAAAGAAGTTTCGGTGCCACAAAGCCTTGATATGAAAATCTATTGTCGACTCAAGTTATGTAAATTATGAAAATCTATTGTTAACCCAAGTTATGAACTTTACGGTTTAAAAAATAGTGACGTTCAGGCAAATATATAGACATTTGAAAATGGATGATCCATATATAATGTATTAGAAAATAAACTATTTGTAAGACTATGAATCTATTTTTTTCATGTTTATAAATCTCAAGGTCGAAATTAAAAATTTTAGGGTTTTTTAGCATAAAAACAACTTTTTTTAGTGGGTTTTTTTACGTGAAACTTATAAAAGATTGACACCTTATATAAACTTTAAGGTCAAAATAACATCAAGTGTCACCAATCACTCGCTAGAATAATATATAATCCTTATCTCCTAAAATTTGTTCTCATTGCAGTTATTGGATAATGTTGTTGTGGTGTCCCTTTCAGATACGCCACCTCAATGGATTGAGGACCCTACCTTGATTCTAAACCACAGTGTTTACTTAAAAGGGCAAAAAAATTAAATCGCAAGGACGTCTACCACAAAGTACGCGAAAATTATCTACAGTTCAAATATGAAATATAATTGTTTGGAGTGTATCATAAAATTTTATTCTATTTATATTTTAATATAATCCATGACACATCTCTAACCACACTTTCGTTCCCAACGATAAAAAGTGATTGTGACCTCTTTACAATAAAAATACATATGATATTATTATAAACTTTTCCCAAAAAAACTTAAAGCACTTGAAATAGTGAAGATAGCGTTCAAGATGAACCCCTTTTTAGGGCTCCATTTTCAATTGTCCGAAGGCAAAAGTTTGTTTAAGGTATCGACCTTGTACTATAGAACTAAGTTGTGCTTCAAAAATTCTTTGAAAAAGGTTGTTTCCCTGTTAGAAAAACCTGAAATTGATTCTCATAGCGAATGATTTGGGCAGTCTACTTTCAAGATTTTCATATGTTAACAAATTTACTTGATTTATACCATTTTTTTAGTTTTAAGTTTCATGGTTAGTGATGAAAATAAATTTTTAGGCCATCTTATAATTTTTTGATACCAAAATTACATCTTTCAACAAAATCTAGAGATGAGTCCTCCCTAGATTTTTTAAGATTGACACATTGGGTAAAAACGACACCCTTGTCCAAAAAAGAAACCAAATGCATCTCTAGAGCTTTAAGTTCTCCAACATCCAAAATAAAAATACACAAGGGTGTGCCCCGTGTTTGTGAAATCAGTCGGTTCAAATTGAAACTGCTTGGTTAGATTGGAATCGGTCATTGGCCGGTTTTGGTGATTCGGCAGGATATTTTTAAAAATTATATAAATACTTAAAAAATAAGGGGTTTGTTTGTAATACATATTTTAATATTTTTTATCATTTTGGAAAAATATTAGAAGGTTTTTTGGCCATTAATACTTATTTTTATGTATTCCTATTTTTTTTTGAAAAATTTCAAAAATACTCGTAAGCACAAAACAATTTTTTTAAAGTCCGTTTCTACTCATTTTCAACTTCATTTGGGTATGCTTTGTTTAATCATACTTTAAATATAATTTTCATATATTTTTAAATTTTTAATATTTTCTGATAAAATTTTTAAACATTTTTTTTGACTAGTTAGGACTTGTCCATTTGGGCCAGTTGAGCCGGCTGGTTTACCGGTTACTTGTAAATGCCTTTACCCGGTTTTTGGTCCAATTTTTTGAATACTGAGCGCGCCACATTATATGTGGTCCACATTGAATACCGTTAATGATAAAGAAATGATACAAGATGTATTGCTTGCCAGTTGGAGTTACTTAATTGTGGCCCGTTGCCTCCTTGGCAAAAATAACTACTCGTTCCTAAATAACAACTATCTTTACTACTTTCCAAATACTCAAGGGCCAAAGGGAATCTCTTGGTCCATATTTCTCCATCAAAACATCTTACTCTCAACCCTTGATCATGCCCTCCTCTTGTAAAAGTGATTGCCAACTCAGTAGTACGCTCTTTAAAGGCTTGCTTCAACCATTTGATTTTGAAAGCCAATCCCCATTAACACAAGGCCATGCATATGATAAGGGGAAATGTTTATATGTGACCCCACCCATATAAGAAAAATATGTGACTAGTCTCCCAGTTGTCAAATCTAAAGGGACGATTGGGATAGCACCAGTCAAAATTTCATAAAATTGAAAACAAACTTGGAAAACAAGGGACGATTGGGATAGCACCAGTCAAAATTTCATAAAATTGAAAACAAACTTGGAAAACAGCTCTCTTCCCGTTGCCCTTTCCCTATCCAACCATAAATCCTGCCTATTTCGTGCCCCATACTCGTTTTCTCTCTAATCTCATTGTCTCTCTCTAACCCCTTCCATTTCTCACCTGTAAGGAAGCCTAACCCTGCTTATCATTTCTCTCTCTACCAAAAATAGGATGAAGAGAAAGAGAGGAGAGCAGTACCCGCAACAACTATCTCACTTTCTTTAAGAACGAAGGCAGTATCATTACTCAGATAAATTTTCACTATAGGTGAGGAATGAAAGGGTTAGAGAGAGACAATGAGATTAGATAGAGAGAGAGAGAAAGAGAGAGTATATGGAGTGCGAGATAGACAGGATTTTCTGATTGAATAGCTTCATAAATTCTTCATCTTTTGCCAAATAAATTTATTCATTATTCTTATAGAAAAATAGTGTTTATCATAAAATTTCTCCACCTCGAACTTTACATTCAAAACTTTTACTGCCATACCGAAAACCCCAAACCAGGCTCTGATACCACTTGTTGTGCTCTGATACCACTTGTCGTGCGCGGAAGCTCTAAACCCGATGGGTTAATATTTAGCAAATAAAATATGAGAAATAAATCATAAAATACATAACACAATAATACAAAGATTTATATGGTTTTCCCTAAAAGGGCTATATCCACGGGCACGACAAACTGAAATCTACTATACCAATGAAAGTTATTTCAAAGATTTTGGAACAAACCTCGACAAAAACACAGTCGAGCAAACCTTTTTAAACTTGCTCACCCAAACGACACCATGCATATCTCTCATATTTATTCCATAACTAGACCTCAGTCTAGGAAGAGAACAACTTTGAGAGCAAACGAGATTTTATCTCACTAAAAGGGGAAACAACCCAAAATCTCCATGGACACACCCAAACTATCATATTTCCCATCGGGTGCTTGTAAGTAATTATGAAGGTAAATGGTCTCATTGTATACAATCACATTCTTGTACGGTGATGTGTTTTATGAAATTAATGCATATTCAATTTTATTTAGCACTAGTTGAATTATGTGCATTGCACGTATGCAAATATTTGTAGCAGATTAACTAAATATTCAATGATCAAAGAAATCTATTAATAAAAAATTTGATTCATCACAAATCACTGCTTAGATAATAAGAACTTTTTTACTGATCATTTTTATGTAATAAATCCTACTGAAACCTTAGTTTCCTAAAATCATGGCTAAGAGATTCTCTATTTCTCTACTCTTTAAAAGCTTTCCTGAAAATCTCTCGTCTCTCCTAAAATCTCTCATTCTCTATCTCTTGTGCATGCTCTCTCTCCTTTCTCATTTTCTATCTATTGTGCATGCTCTCTCGCTCCTTCTCAAATTCTCTCACAATATTGATATCTCTATCTTGTGCGCACTCATATTCTCTCCCTGTCTCTCTAATTAATATATAGAAATAATATGGAGATATGGAAACAATATTAACATATCACTCTTGTGTATACTCATATTCTCTCTCTCTTTTAAATTTAGTTATGCTAAAATAAGTGCTTATTCTATCCCTCTTCTTTATAGTTTGGAATGTATCCTACAAGCTCTATAGAATTAGTATCCCTTTTTATTTCTGCGACACTTTTCACCCCTTAACTCTTGCTTAATCTATTACCTTAAATGTGGGAATGTCTCCTACAACCTATATAGAATTAGGGTTCCTTCGTATTTAAGGAATGCCTTCTATTACCTATATAGAATTAGGAACCTTTCGTATTTTCATGACACCTGCTTTGCGTGTAAGTAAAAAGCATTGACTATCTAATGAAAGCATGAATTTTTTAGATGACAAAAATAATATATATATATATATATATATATGAAAAAAGATGGGATTCATATGAGCTCAACGGCTATTTTGGGGGTATTTTAATCATTTTATTTTTCACAAATATTTTTATTAGGTACGCCTTGATGAGAAGAACACACACTTAAAATTTCGAGTGATTTGTACACAAAAAACTAAAATTTAAATACTATCGGACATCCGTGATCATCAGATAGACCTAGATTCAATCTGAGCCATTAAGCTCATATGTTCATATGAGCTAGTGAGCTAATCCCATATTTTCCCTATATATATATATATATATATATATATATATATATATATATATATATATAATCATTACAAACAAAAAAAAGAATATTTACATGGCAAACTCACTAAAATTGTGAAATAGAGTAAAAATTTGTAATCATTTTAATTGCTTATAATTTTTGTTTGTTATTTTTTACTTTAAATAGAATATTCGCAAAATAAGGTAATGTATAAATTAATTCAAAGAAGGTTCTTATGAAATTTCAAAAAAAATAATTACATACCTTGGGAAAAGTAAGGTTTCTTATATCTTTGAAGATTAAAGAACATCTACAAAATAAGATAATGCATAAATTAATTCAATGCAGGTTCTTATTAAATTTTTAAAATATAAATATATACATAAGGAAAAGCAAGATTTCTCTCCCCTTTAAAGATTTATGTGTTTCTCAATCCTCACAAAATGAGAAGAACACCTAACAAAAATACAAACATAGCTAATACAAAAAATAAAATAAAATAAAATAATAATAATAATTACTACAACTTGCCTTCAATATGAACACCTAAAATACACATATAGGGATAATGTAAAAAATTACTATGGGATCAAACAATTTACCATATCACAAAATTAAGCACACAAAATTAGCCATTTTCATCAATAAAAAATTCAATTATTTAGATAACAATAATATAAAAAATATATATTTTTATCATTGAAAACATAAAAAATAATATTTATGTGGAAAGCTCACTAAGTTGTGAAGTAGAGTAAAAATTTGTAATTATTTTAATTGCTTATAATTTTTGTTTGTTATTTTTACTTCAAATAGAACTTCCACAAAATAAGATAATGTATAAATTAATTAAAAAATGTGCTTATGAAATTTCAAAAAAAAATAATTACTGTACCTTGGGAAAATCAAGGTTTCTCTTACCTTAAAAGATTAATGTGCTATTCAACCTTCATAAAATGGGAAGAACACTAAAAAAGTACAAACATAGGTAATGCAAAAAAGAAGAAGAAAAGAAACAGAAAATAATTACTATGACTTACCTAAAATATGAACATCTAAAAAATACAAAATAGGAACAATGGCAAAAATTAAATAAAAGCTTCATTCAATGGTAAATAATATCTGAAAAATATTGTAATTGCAAAATTTATATGTAGAAAAATGAATATTAACCTTTCCTTCTTATCCCAAAGAGACTTATAGAAGTAAGTACGATACAAGACATTTGCGATTATGGGATCAAATAATTAACTCTATTGCACAATTAAGTTCACATTCATCAATGGAAACGTAAGTATCCCATCACATATATAATGCATAAGAAACATATTATTATTATAAAATTGTGAAGTAGAGTAAAACTGTAGTTATTTTAATTCTTTATAATTTTTGTTTATTATTTTTTACTTCAAATAGAAGACCCGGAAAATAAGATAATATACAAATTAATTCAAAACATATGCTTATGAAATTTAAAAAATATAATTACATACCTTGAGGAAAGCAAGGACACTTAAAAAAATGAGAAGAACACTTAAAAAAAAATACAAACATAGCTAATACAAAAAACGCAGTAACACCAAAAATCTAACTCCTAATGTACTTAAAAAAACATGTAGGGCCCTGACTTCCCCACTGTAAATCCTTGGAGTAGTGCTTTTTGATGTTAATCATTGAGAAATGGGAAAGGTTTCTATACTTCTCCTGCAGTATAGAAGATCTATGCTTCTCCTACCATCCAACCGTCCAATTTTGATCAAGAGAGCCACTCACCGTTTATCTTAGATCCGATGTATCAAATATTTTATTTTTAATTTTTTTATACAAATTATATGAATATAAAATTTGGTACATGCCATCTACTCATTGGGGCGCACCTATAAAAAATATAAAAAATAAATTTTCGATAAAATATAATGACTAAAATACCCCTTGAAACTTTCAGTTTTGATCATTTTATTTTATTGAAAATATTTTTTTTATATATTTTTCGCTATGCGAGTTTAATAGAGGACTGGATGTTCAAAATTTGGTATTAAAATAATTTATAGAAAAAATTACAAATAGAATAGTATAAAGACAGGACATTGTGATTGGAGAAATCTTAGCCCTCCATTCAGAATGTATGGTTGGATAAGGGGAAGTATATAAGTTTTATGTTATAGGGGAAGCATAAAAAGCTTGCCCTTGAGAAATTGGGGGATCCCCCTTGAGAAATTGCGAGATCCTCGAGAGGTTGATTCTATTACATATGCGAATAGATAAAAGGAATAAACCAAACAAATAGCACAGGGTAAATCAAATAACAAAATATGCAACACAAAGGCATGAGGAAGCAAGACGTACATATTTTTTGATATAGGAATGTACTTACTATAATATATATATATATTCTGATATAGGAATGTACTTACTATAATATCCAACGATGTATACATTCCTATATATCTAAAGCATGGGATTGTTGCTAATATATTTTTAGCTCCCTCATGTGGACTTGGTAGAGAGATAAGGAAAGAGGAACTCATAAAAAGAGATCTCAAAATTTTTCAAAAAGATATACATGTATCAATTTGAAATAAGGAAAGAGAAAAGCTCACTACAACTGGCATTAGAGATCACAAAAGATTTCCAAATTGATATACTTTTACCAATTTTTTAGGAATAATATTATAGAAATAAGTAAAACTACGAAAAAAGAAAGAGGAAGCAGAGAGGATCATAATATATCTATCTATATTAGTTCCTAAAATGAGAGTGGATCGTGAGAGAGAAATAAAAAAATCCCCTCAAAGATAACTACCATTTGAATGGTTTTTTTTAATTTTTTTAGAATAATCCTATTATTTTCAGATTTCTTCTCTCTTCCCCTAGAGATACCTACGCACCTCTCTCTATACCACCTCTCTTAGCCTCCTCCTAAAGATAGGCAACTATCCTACAATATCTATAGTATTAGGGTCTTTTCTTATTTTCGCGACATAAGAAAGACCGCATATGAAGGTTCAACAACATGCACAAAAATAACCTCATCCCAAATTGATTAACCATTGGGGAAGAGTATTGTCCAAATTTTTATCCTGAAGTATTCTAACAATATAACAATGACAATTATCTCTGATAAAATAAAATAAAATAAAATTATATATATGTATATAAAAGCAGAATAGTTTCATGTCACTGTGTCATTATAATATAATGGAACCACACTTCTAGAAATTATGTTTGTAGCATTTATACGAACCCAAGTTCTACACACACACTCTTTTCATCTCAATAATCAATTCAAAAAAATAAAATTTAATTTGCATTCCAAATATAATCAAAATGAGTGCCCTCAAACAACAAATTTTGACTATTTATTTGGTGAATTTCAATATCTAAGCATTTATGAATTCAAAATCAGGTTTTCTTTTTGAACGTTATAAATCTAATGATATTAGAGCTACCTAAAAAATTTGAAAAGAACAAATTTCAAGCCCTAATTTAAGCATCTCACTAAAGTAGATGACTTATAATAGCTGGGCTAAAAAAAAAAATATTTTCTAAGGTGTTTTTTCATTTATTTATTTTTATTGTTCAATAAATGAAACGAATGCATATATAAAATTTAGGGTTAAATAAATGGCTGTAACATGAAATTTGAAGAATATTTTATTATATTACTATAGAATTATTGCATGATAACTTTTATAATATCATGGTAAATGAATTTATCACATTATTTTAAGGCTTCTCATTATCATCACAACAAAAAAAATTTACGCCAATAATATACATGTAATTTAAAGCGAAAATAGCATTCTGTTTTTGTAAAGGAACATGTCATTTACCCAAAATAGCTGGATAAAGTCTATATAAGGCAACAACCTTATATTGTAAAAATAACGTACTTCAAAAATATAAAGCTCTTATGATGTCAAAAAATACTCAAATTGATAATCTTGATCTCAGGATATATGGATATGACAAAAGACTTCCAAGTCTTAAAAATACTATATATTTATATTAGTTAAAGCATTGATTTTCAATATTTTAAGAGTTTATGGATCTATTTGATCTACATTATTTTTAGAGCTTTAAATTTTATGGTGGTGAAAATAAATTTTCAAACTACCATAAGGGTTTTTGGCCATGAAACCACATCTACCAATATAATTTGGGGGTATGTCTTGCTTTGATTGTTTAAGGTCGACAACTTCTATACAACTTTTTCTCTCTCTCCAAAAAAAAAAAACAAAACATTAAACACATACTCAATGAGGCAATTCAAGAGAAATTTGGAATATTTTTTATATTTTAATTATGCTGAAAATAAATCCTTCTACAACCGGACCATAGAAAACCACGCCTGTCCATTTGCTCCCTCAGATAAAACTGACCTAAGATGTATTCTTAGACCCCCTAATTGTAGGGATGAAACTTCTTGAACCTGGTGAACAACTTCAAAAAGAAAAGAGAGGGTAATTAATCAAAATACCTATAAGAGATGAAATATTCACCAATTTACCTGTGTGCGACTGTTTGAACTCGTGATCATGTATCTCTGATGAGTAGTTTGAATTGAAATCAAGAGTCATAGGTAAAACTTTAAATAGTTAACATGTTAAAGGGTATTTTATTAAACTTCCCAAAAAATAAATTTCAACTGGTCGCCTAAAAAAAATGGAAATTTAAATATTGAAGAGGAATCATCTAATTTTTGGACAAAATAGTTCTCTTGTGGTCCGTAGGTGGATCTCAAAGTTCTAAATTAAAAAATCATACTAAATACCTTTTAGGCCTAAGGGAGCAAATGAATAGTATAGTCTAGCAGGAATACATTATATTCGCCTTTCATTATGATTTGCATAAAAAAATTAATGTCAATTTTCTTAGGTTGAAATTTTTTACATCTTTATTTTTCTATCGCACTTTTTAAATTCGCCTTTATCAATCTCAACAAAAAATTATTAATTTAATACTAAACTCCTCATGATATAAGCCACAAGAAAACTTCAAATATAGACAACAACAAAATTCCCCTGCCCGGATTTTGTATTACTTTGGTAAAAACTTTGTCCTTTTCCTTTTAAGGGTGTGTTTTGTCTAAGGCTGAGGCCCTAAACAATCAGAATAAGGTGCACCTTAAAATAATGTCAAACGATGTCATTTTAGTACCAATGATCTTTATGATGGACCAAATATTTATTTTCATGTCCAATTATAAAATTCAAAGTTCCAAAAATATTTTAGATCAAGCAGATCTATAAATACTTGAAAATATTAAAAATTGACGGCCCAGATAATGCATTACAAGATATACTATATTCAAGTCCTTATATATATATTATGTAAATGTATCTCAAGGTCGAGATGATTGGATTTGAGGGTTTTTTGATCTTTTTGTAATGGGTATTACAAATGTTGCAAATGGACGTTGCGTCACTCATCTTGTCAAAAAAGAAAAAGAAAAAAAAGAGGGTATTACTTGGGTAAATATTTAAGGGAAAAGTTCATGTAGAGCCGAGGCTCTAAACAATCAAATTAGAGCCTACCTCAAAACTTTTACTAGAAGAGATTGTTTTGTTGCCCAAATATCCTAAAATTGATCATCTCGACATCAAGATGCATGGACATGAGAAAAAAAAGGATTTCAAGTTTTGGAAATAATGTATGTTGTGTTGTAATGCATTTTTGGACCGCCAATTTTCAATATTTTCAAGTTTTCATAGATCTATCGATCTACACCATTTTTGAAGCTTTGAAATTTATAAATAAAAGTAAAAATATATTCTAATGCTATCACAAAAATTTCATGTGTTGCAACCGCATTTCTTGACACTATTTGAAGATAGGCTCTAATTTGATTGTTTAGAGCCTAGGCTCTATACAAACTGCACCCAAAATTTAATTCCAATGCGTGGCCCAATCATCCAAAGAACCATTTTATTTCATCCATGCCATGCAAGGGAAACATTTATATGTGGGCTAGCCGTCCGATCTAAATAGATATTGTGAATAATTTCAATTAAAAAGTCACCCCAAAAACTGTTCTATTTTAAATTATTCGATAAACCACCACCTCTTATAAGGCCGCGTCTCGTGAAAATAAAAAAGATTTCTAACTAAAGCAGCCCTCTAATTACGTGGGTACTTTGGTAAATTATTTTATTAAGAAACCTCTTTCCAATTAAGTGGAAAAAAAAGAAGAAAAGAGGGCTCTTTATAGTGAAATGATTTATAAGATAATAGAAAGTCTACAAACTTTTTATCTTTTGTACATAGAGATCACTATTATTTTTACTCGATGTCAAGTTGCATGGCTTAAGGTGAGTAACGAATTCCAAAAGAAATAAAATAATTTAGAACTTTGTTTATGCCACATTGGATGGCTTGGATTGAGTCCAACTTTTTTTTTAGAACTGTCTATTCAATGACATTTTTACAACACTTTGAAATTTAAAAGACGAGAATAATTGTGACTTCCATTAAAAAAAATAAATAATCTCTCTACAGAAAATCCCATAAGATAGGTATGTTTGTATAAGGTTACAACCTTAAATAATCCAATTAAGGCACCTAATTTTTATTATAAATATAACTTAATATAAAATATTCTTAGACTAACTTGAGAATCAATGTTCATCTCTAATTAAAAAATTTTAGACTCTAAAAATAATTCAAATCAAGTATATTTATAAACACAAAATCTTAAAAATAGACGTTCCTAATAATGTATTTCAAGATACACTATTTTACATACTAACATCCTTTTTTTTTTTTCATATTCATACATATTCATACATCTCGATATCGAGATCATCAATTTGGGGTTTTCCTACATCGAAATTAGATTTATGAAGTGGACCTTTAATTCTACATTTTAATGTTGTAACCATATACAAACGTTATTGCAAAAACCAAACAGTCAACCGTTTGATCAAAATCAGACACTTGTAGGCTAACTTGTATTTTATATATTTTATGTGAGGGGACAATGTAGAAAAGTTTCCTCAAGCAAATACTTGGGCGGAAATACATTAATCCGTTACACCATGTGGATTTAACTTTTTTCTCTCTTCCTCGCTACATATTCACTTTTTTTTCTCAAGGTATTGCATTTCTACTTCTTTGTATTTTTGCTTTGGAAAATACTTTCAGGTACTATTTCCTACATTTTCCTAATCTCTCACAAACGACAAAATCACCATTAATGTCCCGAAAAATCTCCTCCTAAGGGTCATTTATTTGAAAGAAGAAATACATGAAACCCACATTACATTCTCAAGAGAAGCAACCACCAGCCAAGAAAGATCTAAAATCAGGTTGATTTGGAAAAAAAAATGTACTAAGATCTATAAGATCATGGTAAAGTTGCCATATGGTCATCACCGTCTAATCAACGTTCATAGGTGAGCGATATACTGTTGAATTAGTGAGAAATGTTTGGCATGATCCTTCTCCATCTCTAGCCATTCCTGTGGTGATGCCTCGTTTCAACCACAACATTAACATGATCATACTAATCAGACTCAAATACTATTTGGTTGTGGCTCAAAATGTAAGATCACAACAAGATTTTGCTTCTCTTTTTGTTTCATTTCCTTGCCACGTGCATTCCCATTCTCCTTGTAAAACTATGACTTCCAAATCACCCTCTCATTCTATTGGGCAGTATGAGGATCAAGCAAGGGACAAATACATCAAAATCTATGGATACAAGGCGGCCTGCTAGGAAATGGCCAAACCACAGCTTAATTTTGATATATAAAAAAACAGTGCTAAGCAGGACGCATTGAAAAGGCAAAAATGCAAAATTCTACGGAACCCGGACGAGATATACAAGGTGAGTAAAATGAGACAAAATGGGCATTTACAAGCATGCTGTTCTTCATGTACTCAAGTCTCCTACCAATGTACACTAGCAAGGGATGCAGATTCAGTTTCTCCTCCTACGAGAACGTCGAAGACCCTGCAGGAAAAAAACACATCATAAGCAACACAAACTCATACACTTAGCACAGAAATAGGTAAGAGTTGAACCCCTGGCACATGCAAATGCATGATGAGAGAGAGAGAGAGAGAGATGAGAAACTGTGTACAAACACGGAAGATAATAACTGCTGGAATAAATTAAAAAAACAAACAAGAGAAGACGCGAAAAGACGGAGCAAATTGTCTTTAGGAAAGGCCCTGTCGCTTTACTAGGACACCTTAGTAGCAGAGAAGTTTTCTAAACCTATTTGTCATAAAAGCCACTAATTAGGCATCCGAAGATTGAAGCAAACCATAGAATACTGTACTGTTATACATATTCTGGAACTCTCTCTTATTATGCATTGTAACTCTTGCTGCGTTAGCTTTTCAATCTCTAGTGCTATTTATTCTGTGGGAACTCCTGTATCTGTTATTCCTTCTAGAAACTACAATCAAATGCTGTTCAAGAGATTTCCAATTTTAAAAATTAGTATATAAGACAGTTTTTTACAAAGCACTTGTGCATATAGAGTATATAAAAGTGGTGGCAAATGCAGTGTATATGTTTCTGAATAAAATATTAAAACAAAACTCACAATGTTAGTAACTTCTGACACCGACGTTGTGGTAGTAGAAGCTCCTGGCTTGCGTACTCTCCGGCCTGGCTCCCTTTTTCCTGTACAAAAATTTCACACAATTAGATGACAGGGAAACCATCCATAGGATGCGGGCATGGTTTTAGTAATCAAACTTACTCCGGCATTATCAATAAATATAAAAAATGCATTATCAAGTGCATCACCAATAACACGAAATACTCCAAGATTTGACCAATATGCTCCAGAGACATTCTCAATATGTTCAAGTTATGGGCCCACCTCTCTCAAACCCTTTACATGCAAATCACAGACATCCCACAAGGCTAAAGTGGATTTTGATTCAACAATAAAGTGTGTGGGAGCACGAAATCCTAGACTTGAAGCAATCAAGTTGGAAAAAGCATTCAAATAGATAGCATCATGAAGTATCTATTCATAGACGTGCAAGCATGTGCCCATACATGCACACATTAGGAATTATCCACCTTGCACAACCACCTGAAATAGTCAAGTTGCTTTAAATTGGGCTGCGAACATGAAATCTTTATGATCAGACACTAATACAGTTATAAGGATAATTTTGTTGACATTTCCTATTCCACGCCGTTGCATGTGTGCATGCTCACATGCATTTGTCATGTCAATGGTCTCTACCTTCACATATAGAACAGGTTTTTAGTTCCTGGAAGCCATGAGTATACAGGCAGCACCTGCAGAAGTTTCTTATTTTATAATCAGTTGTTAGAAAAGGATCAAAACTCACTTCGTGATAAGAAACGGCCAAATCTACGATACACATTGAGAGTTCTTCTCAACATCCCCAAATCTACAATATATTAGGCATCACTAAAATGCCTAACATATTAACAGCTAAATAAGAGAAAAAGGAGAAATCACCTGCAGTCACTTCACTATCCACTTTGCTTATGTCCTCTTCTGCTTTGTCTGATGAAGATGGTACACAGACCATGTTATCTTCACCGGAATTATCAAGCTCTTCATCACTCACATCACTACTGAGATTAAAATCCAGCACAATCTCACTGCAACAATAACATTAATCAATCCAAAGAATATAAAATAATTCCCAAAAACAAAATGCATTTTCTTACTGCGCGTGAGAAGATTCTGTTTCACCCATTGTCGAAACTTCAGTAGCAATAAATGAACTTCTGTGATGATCTTTACTGTGAAAAGTCAGGGAGCACCATGTCATCGTAACTAAGGCAAGACTAACTCATGGAATGGGCTTTTCCAAGACAAAAATGGTACAACAAAATCCAAAGGAAACTTTAGATAAACTGGACGTATTGGATGAAATAAGCCATTCCAGCACTCCAAAGAAAATAATAAAGCAGAACACGGGTATCGTCATCATATAACAGTTATCATGTGTCATCTATGCCGTGTAAGGGAAGAAATATCAATGGGGTTACACGAGATTTCAAGGACCATGTAACACAATGAGCAGTAATATAGGTCCACTGCTGACCTTCAAAGGTTTAGGGAATCAGAAGACAGCCACAAGAATCATCAGGTCATTCAACACTTATAATGATAATTACAAACAACAAAAGAGGACTAGTCTGTCGTAAAAGCATACCCCAGACTGCAGATCTGATTAACTATGAGTAATTTAAACACGAGACACTTCTGAAAACTTGCATGCTTTTCTCAATCTAAACCAGAATTCTACTTCGTCAGTAGCGTATCTGCATACCAAATTTGAGCCACACCTAATGGAAAGCAGCCTCATGGAAAACTATATCCATTTGACTATGATAAGTCAAATACAGGTGAATGATGATATATACATATAACAAAATATCGCCTCGTTCTTGGTGAAATATGTCCATTTCAAACAAATGTGGTATACATATTTCTCGTTATATTTGTACATATGTGGAAATCTTTAAAAGAAGTGCCTATGCAGAATTTCATCATCATCATTTTAGCCTTTTCCCAATTAATTGAGGTTGGCTATGTGAATCCTGGTTTTCCATTCTGCTCTATTAAAGGCCATATCCTTAGTGACGCCATAAGTAAAATAAAATTTTTTCTCCTTTTCTTTTATTTCTGTATCTGAATTCCACTTACAAGTGCCACAATGCACACTTCTGTAAACAATAAATAACCCAAAAACAACAAAGGATCTTAGTTTTTACTGCCAAATAGAATAAGACACAATCCAAGAATGAAAAAAGCACTTCCATTAACAATTTTAGTACAATCAATATTCTTGAATATTTAAATAAACACGCAAAGATGACGGGAAAATAAAAGCAAACAACATAGGAGACTTACTCAAATTTGCGTAGGGCTAGGGTCACCCCCATAGGTTTTATTACACCCCACACCCGATTTCTTTACTGATTTTGCACTCTGATCCTATTAAGCTTGATGGATTTTCTAAGCCGGGATGCTTCTTTTAGCTATACCTCACAAATCTAGCATTTTATGAGAACATAGTTTAGACCTAGGGTTTTATGTAACCCTTTGAAATGGCACAAGGCACCTGCCTTCTTCTTACGGATGGGAATGCATCCCTCTATAAGCCCTAGGCGGTGCGCACCACCTCCTTAAGAACTCTTACGGTGGTGCATGCCACCAACGAGAGAGAGAGAGAGAGAGAGAGAGAGGGGGGGGAGGGGGGGGTGGGGGTGGGGGGGGTGTCCCCTCCTTTATAGGCCCCAAGGGCCCTATGTATTGCCTGTACAGTTAAGACTTATCATGACCAATAAGAATTTTGTGGGATGAAAAAGGATAGATCTATGTCATCCATCTATAAATCAAGTATCATGATTTAGGGAGGAATCTAGAAACCTTATTCCCTGAATGTTTGACCTATATCTCACTTTTAGTCAAACTAGGATACGAACAATCTTAAATTCTTGAACTTCCTTTATCTCTAACAAAATTGAAGGAAGTCAAAAAAAAAAAAAATGTGGTCAAAGATACAAACAATATTTTCATATAATCGACTCCCACAAAATAATGACATAAATCATGTTTCAAAAAGATTTCCTTAACTTAAATGAGACATCAAATTTCATATAAATAAAAACTAAAAAGCAAGAGAGGCGGGCATGCCATCTCCATGTGTGAGGTGTGGGCCGGTCCAATGGGTTCCACACGCGACCCATGTGATGTGGTGCACATGTGGGGCTAGCTCCAAAGGTCCATGTGCCCCTCTGCATTGTTGGAATCATGTCCCTTCAAGGCCTTAAATTCCGACATTTTGGATAGCTCTTAACTTCAATGGGAGTAAAAGAGCGACATGACTCCAGGATCTTGACACACTGGGTCCAAAAGTCACAGAAACCCGAGTGGGTCATGAGGAAGATTTATATGCATGGGAGGTACCGAGAGGGTTAAGGGTTACCTCTTGTTAAGGCTGGTTATTATGTTTCTGACTTGTGATGAAGAGATGGGCTAGAGCAATGCGATTTATATGTTTATATGATTATGTGATATGAGCTCGATGATGAGATAGCCATGTATGGCATGTATAGGGGCCAATAGAGGGCATTTGTCTAAATCCTTGACTCTTAAAACCTTGTAGAATGTGCATAAATGATTGCAATGCATGGGAAGCCGCTCTTACAGGTCCACTGGGAAGAGGCACGGACATGTGCCAAGAGAGGAACCCCCACACCATGTGTGTGCATGTCCTCTTGGGGCTTCAGAGTCACTCATTGGTTTGACTTTGATGGACTAAGAACATGAGCCCCTGATTATAAACTGTGGGTCATAAGTTAGTTGGGTCATACCAGAAAGTGGTTTTGGATTCTGGGTCTAGTCGAGTGAAGTACTTTGATTCATAATTCAACTCCAAAGATCCTAATTTCCCTTGTAAATGCTTTTTAAATAATGTCAAAATGATTTATTTTGAGGAAAATCATTAGTGGATTTTTGAGAATTTTTCTAAGAAAGACAATGCATTTTCCATAATATTTGCATGAAATGATAATTAAGGACAGCCCCACAGGACACACACGGGACACCCAAATGACCAATGGGTGTCCACATGGAGGTCTAGGGGGTCCCACGTCACCCCAAATGGAGGATGCATGGGGTTGACATCAACCCCCCTTGGGGTCCCCCATGTCCTTTTGTTGAATTCAGTAAAGGGCATTGTATTATGGTATTTTATGCAATACTGTGATTTTGGAAAAATATTTTGAGCACATGTTAAATGTGAAAAGCAAGGGGTTTGTACACATGTGTGAGGTTTTTAAAAGGGGCATGATTTCATTAGCCTCACATGCTCTTATAAAATGGAGGGCACTTTTTAATTATCCTTTTTGCTGGAATTTTGACAAATTACCACGAGGGTATACCCTCCATCTTGGGTTTTGGTTCAATTAAATGTAAAGAACAAGGCATTTTGATAATTGGGAAATTGGAGTGAATTAAAAGAGGATAACGGTGTTTAAATCTATACCACAAATCTTGATGGCATGATGGTGAATGGTGGGCTAGGATCAAGCCTCTCTTAATAGCCATTGGATGAATACATGGAGCGTCAAGATTCATCAATCTAGAAGCATCTATACACTTAATGGTTAAAAGCTTATAAATACTCCCCCTTAAGCCTCCATTCTACACGAGTTCACACAGTCTCTCTCTAAGTGGCACGCCACTTTTTCTCTCTCTACCCTCCTAGAGTCGCACGACCAAAGGCCTTCTCTTCCTTTCTCTCTCTTGAATGTTGGTTTGAAGGTGAACCAATGGTGAACTCCACTAATGGTGAACCAGAGCTCAAATTTAAGCCATGAATGATCTAGTCTTAAGGTCACTTCAATTTCCTTTGATTCTAGTTGATTCTTCTTGCTGTAAATTACAGCAAGCTATCTTCATCATTTAATGTTAGATCATTGATCTCTTGAATCAACCTTGATCCCTCTTGATCCATATAGTTGAAGGCATCTTCTATGCATAATTTGATCTAGTTTCCATGAGCTTCTACCTATGATTTTTGGAGCATTTTTTACTAATATTTTTATGTGATTTTCATGACCAAATTAGTCAATTAGATCTTCATTTTGATGGCTCAAATTCTTATTTTCATAAGAGGAGATTATGCCGAATTTATGTAGCATGAATTGTGAATTAAATTGAACTGGTTTTGTGTTTTAAGAGCCTCGATTTCTCCCATGATTTTTTCATTTTCTTTGATCTCTTGATCTCTGTAAATCCTTCCATGTTTTAAATATATATCAGTAGATACTTGGTTTCCCACTCCTGAGATGATGAATTTGGCCAAATTTTGACTTATGTCATCACATGTTACCCAATGGCACATGCTAAAGACTCAAAGCCGTAAACTGAGCACCCGAGAGCTCTAATTGGCTTCCCATGGACATGTTGCATTATACACTTGAGTCTATTTGTGTTGTTATGTTGGAGATCATGTCATATTGAGTTTTATGGAGTTTATTGACGTATAATTTGCATTGTAATTTTCTATGGTGCAGAATTTTCAAAAGCACCTCATACATTGTAGTTTGATGAATCTCCTTGAGTAGTTTATTTTGTTAGGACAAGGGACCCTAATTGAGTTGTATTTTCTTTTTGTTTAGTGTATTTTGAAATCATTTATCCACTGTAACCATGGTAACCTTGCTGTAGTTTCAATTTGTAAGTTGAAGTTCAAGAGTATTGTGTAAAATTGTATTGTTTTGAGTTTTAACATATTGTACTCTTAAGTGTATGAGATTTGGTTTCTATACACTCTCATACAGTACCACAATTTCAGAAACAACCTCTACGCGTGTCTTTTTTTTTTATCACTGAAATCAATTTTAAAAATTATGAAAAAAATTTCTAAAATTAACAGAAACATTAATTATATTAAAAACAAAATATTTAGATGTAGATTGGTACCAGTGGATCAAGATAAGTAACTGTCAAGAAACTCCTCCCGACCCAATAACCGCAATCCACGACTATCTACTCAAACTAACCCACCAAGACCCATGACCCACAGTCTCATGCAGAGGCCCATGAATGACTAATCAAATTCGACCAATAGATAAGAACCGCAGTCTTCGAATGTGGATTACAGGTTGCGACCCTTAAGAGCAAGTAACACGCACATTACCAGTACCCCTTTTCAGGGTTGCTTCATGGTAATGTGGTTGTCATGTGTACCTACCGTACGGAGTTTGTTGAAGATTTAACTCTCGCTCTCACAAGCCTATATCTGCACACACGAGACCACAAAGTTCCGACCTATAAACCATCCTTGAGCATCTCTCCAACATCAAGGGATGGCCCTATGAAAAACCTTTTTCAGTAGTAACGTACGCCCACGGGTAAGGGTTTTAGACATGACTAGGGTCATAGACTGCCTAATCCTAAGTCAGTCAACAAACACACACACTCCCACTGAAGTGTATAATCCACTATAATTTATATTTACATGCTCTCATAGCCTTTAAAGGCCACAAAACCCCAACAAACTTAACACATAAAGGTCAACTGAAAAATTGAAAATTTTCCATTACTATCACAATCTTTAGACCATTCGTAATAAATCACAATATTTCAACCATTATGACCTATGTTACCCAGACACTAAAACAAGTGTCAGTTTGGATATGTTCCAAAGGTGTTTGACATGGGAAACACAAATTAAAAAATGGTAAGAAACTTTTATACATTTACTTAGAAAAATGAAAAACATAAAAATTACAGAGAAATATTACAATTTTTTTTAGAAAGCATAAGATTGGATTATAGGATATGGTCAAAATTGTGAATTGAAGGGATTTGAACAAAAGAGTATTTGATGCAAGATAGGGTCGCATTTGTGAAAACATGTAATTTGAACGTAGGATATTTGAAAACATGTGATTTGAGCGTAGGATATGGCACTGGTGTCCACAAAAAGGTAGTGACATCACCCAACACCTAAAGTTTTAATTTTTTTTATTAAAAAGCAAAATCTATGAACAATTTTGCATCAATTTCCCATTTCGAAAACATTTAGAAACACAAACATCAGCGAATTTTACAATATTGGATAGCATAGAGGCGGGATTCGAACTTGGGACTAATCAAGCCCAAGCCTGAATCCTCTTTATTGATATAGCAACCTCTTAATAATATGTGTGATATAAATGAGCTTCATTTGAATAATACATCATGCTCACCATTATTACCATTAAAAGTTATTTGTTATTTAAGTTCTAGGACCTAATTGTGCTTTTATATTTGTATTGGCCTTATGCTATTTAATTAAGCGTATACCCTTTGCAATCTTAAATGGAATAACACCACACTCAGTTCCCTTGTAATGCTCCATAGTTTGTTGTTCCTCCTCAAGTGTTTTGAGTGTATTTTTTTGCTCATATGTTAGATACTGGTAACGATAAGCTAGATCCCCGGCGTGTCAAGTTTGTCTTTCTCGGGTATTCATGCTTCCATAAAGGTTATCGTTATTATCATCCTGGTTTATGAAAGAAATTTGTTTGTGTTGATGTTATCTTTTTTAAAATACTCTTTATTTTTCAGAAGAGAGTCGTGTGCTTGACACAAGTATTTTTATCCTGCCTTTAAAGAAGTTTCAAAGTCCTTTCCTTCTATGATTCCTCTTCCTATTCATGTTGATACTTCTTCTTCACCCCAATTACCTAACTCCACTGAATCTAGCACATATACATATCATGATGTTTCCTAGGAGCAGCCCATAAATGTTTATACCAGAAGAAAATGTAGGGTGGACATCCCTCACTATCTTCATATATTGATCCACGTCCTTTTTATGATGATGATGCACTTAATGCCATTTGTAAAGGTATCAAGTCTTGTACTCAACATACGATTGCACATTTTGTTACCTTTACAAATTTGTCTCCATCATATCAAAGTTTTGTTTTAGCTCTTTTATCTATTTATTTTCCTAAGACCTATCAAGAAGAACTTTCTCATACTAGGTGGAAGAAAGCGATGGAAGAAGAGATGGATGCACTATTTCATTCAAATGGAACATAGGAACTCACAGAGTTACCAGCTGGAAAAATGATTGTTGGGTGTCACTGGGTTTCTGCAATCAAATATCAACCTGATGGCACTGTAGGAAAATTAAAAGCCAGATTGGTTGCCAACAGGTACACACAAACATTTAGCATTGACTACTTTGAAACATTTGCCCATGTTGCTAAGCTTAATTCAATTCGAGTGGTTATATATATGTGGCTACCATCAAGGGATGGCCATTGTAGCAGCTTGACATCAAGAATGCTTTCCCCCATGATGATTTACAAGAGGTGTACATCGAGCAACCACCTGGGTTTGTTGCTTATGGGTGTGTAAGTTGAAGAAAGCCATTTATGGCCTGAAACAGACCCTATGTGCATGGTTCCAAAAATTTATAGAAATTGTAGAGGCACATGGATTAGGAGCAGTCATGTAAATCATGAGGTGTTTATTTGGAAATAGGACTCCTGAATAATTGTTTTAATTGTCAACATTGATGATATTGCCATTACTGGCAATGATTAAGAAAGAATCAGTTATTTGAAAAGACATCTAAAACAATATATTTAGATGGAGGATTTAGGCTCGCTGCAACATTTTCTAGGAATTGAAGTAGCCAGATAAAGTATGGCATTAGTTTGGCTCAAAGAAAATACATGACTGATTTGTTGACAGAAACTGGAATGTTGGGTGTAGACTAGTGGATACGCCTATGGATTCAAATGCAAAATTATTGGCCAATAAGTGGAAGTTATTTGAGGATTCATGAATGTAAAAATGATTCGTACGCAAGTTGATTTATTTTACCATCACCAGGTCTGATATTGCTTTTGCAGTAAGAGTTGTAAGCTGGTTTATGCACGCTCCAAGGATTCCTCACTGAGATGCTGCTGGTAGGATTTCAAGGCATCTAAAGGGAGCCCCGGATTAAGGTTTGATTTACAAGCCAAACAATGATTTAGCCATTGAAAGTTACTCGGATGCTGATTGAGGCAAGTTCACCATCTGACAGGCGGGTCTTCCACAGGTTATTATGCAAGGTCACATGGAGAAGCACAAAAACAAATGTTGTGGCCAGATGTAGTGCAGGGCTAGGTATAGAGCAATGCCATGTAACATTGATGTGGCTGAAAACACTAACGCAGGAGTGGGTTTTACAATTGTTAAACCCACGAAGATGCGATAATAAAGCTGCCACTTATATAGCCAATAATCTAGTATTTTATGAAAGGACCAAGCATATTGAAGTAGACAGTCATGCAAATGAGAGAGAGTTGCCACTAAGCAGGTGTTTACTCCATACGTGAAATCTAATGTTCAACTAGTAAACATTTTCACGGAAGGCCCTGGTCATAATATGTTCCAAACTATTTGTTCCAAGCTAGGCATGGGTAACATTTATGCTCAAGCTTGAGGGCAGTGCTAGAGTCCTTTGTTATTCTAGTTCTAGTACCGAATTTCCTTTGTTATTTGTATGGGCAGTTTAGTCCTTTCATATTTTTTATAATACATAGTAGTCAACGCACTCACTCTTCTCTCACACATCTCTTTCATATATCTCTATCTATTCTCTCTTCTCTCCCTAGGTTCTCTAACAATTGCTTGCTCTAAATTTCTGAGTTTCCTTCAGTAGATATGCAAATTCCTAACTTCCAAAAGTCAAAAAGAATTATTTATGTTCTCCATTAATTTGACTCAACAGTTTCAGAATGCCTGGACAGTTCATTTCTTCACCAGGAGACGTTGACTTGGTAACACCCGTCAGGAGTAACCCAAATAAGTTGACACAAATTGGAATGAAAGTCAGGTGCAATGGCGCAGAATTGCTATTATGGCAAATATACTTCTTTACATGAAAAATGTCATCCACAGTCAGTGCAACCTTCTGCAGTGGAGTGTCTATTTCTTTCTATTTCTTCCAACGGACATAAGAGGGAGTATGGGCCCTTTCGTATGGATAAGGACATCTTTTAGGGGGGAAAAAATCAAATATACCTTGTCAATAAACCTTCAAAAACTTTAAACAATAGAGCTTATTCCTCATCAGAGAACGCAGATTACAACAGTTTATGAACCATGGTGCACTCTAAGATAAGGTTAAACAAGGGAAGTACAAGAAACACATTGAAATTTAACAGTATAATAATAGCATTCTGCAACACAGAAGACTGAAATCAAAAAGACCTACAGAGTCAGAAATTTCAATGAAATTCAACCTCTACAAATTTCAGTTCCCAAATAGTATACTCCAAAGTAAAATGCGGTGCAGAGACCGAGATACACATGACAGAGATTTGCTAAACTGAAATGTGCAGGAACGGATCTCCATTTTGAAGTGCTATTTATTCTACAATGAATAGTTCCAAATGAAAGAGTTCCATAGGATTTTCATGGAATTTCCTATTATTGGTACCAGTTAGGAACTACCCCATTTTTATAAAATAAATAAATAATATATAATACCCACATCATTTATTTTGTGAAACAGCAAGGTTTTTTTGGGTAAGTACCCACATCATTTATTTTGTGAAACAGCAAGGTTTTTTTGGGTAAGTACCCACATCATTTATTAACATTGTAGTTCGATGAGTTGAGCATGAATCAACAAGCTATAACGTAATCTAAAGTAGCTGACAAAAATTTCATCCATAAATAATTTCAGTTAACAAGAAAAAGGTTGTCTGATAAATTCCTTTAAAATTCCAAGTGAAATTTTCCTGATTTAAACCAACATCTTCTTGAGAAAGACTGGAAAAAAGCAGTCATGAGAACTCACCTTTCTGTTGAAAGAAGCCCGTTAGATTCCTGTAAAAGGATGAATTATATCACAATCAGCCATACCCAATACGCAACATAATAAAGTAATCTAGCTCACATACCTCATTATTAATCCGCTCCCAACACTCATTCGTTAAGCAAAGCCGCTCGATTTCCCCATTATCATATGATATCTTCCAAAAATAATTCAAGTTACAATGAGTTAAGAAAACGATACAAACTTAAAATAACTTAAATAAGTGAGCAAAGGCTACAATACAACAGTTAAATATCATGCACTTGGATGATACACACCAGTGATGAAATAAAAACCAAAAGAACAAAGGGAACGCCTTCAGATCATAAAATCCACAGAAGACACAAGAGTAGTGAATCAAATAAAAAATACGGAAGCTGATTTCGAACTCCATGTGGCATTCTCAAAGAAACTCCAGACTCCGCAGTCTCTTTCAAAAATTGATATAGCATAAGCAACCCACAATGTAACTGTAAATTTCTTCAACAGTTAAGTGCCAAATAAGCCAGAAAGTTTAAAACATGTTCCAAGTTGAACGGTACCATATTCAACAAGTCATACTTCCCTTTAGCTGTTCAAGTAAACAAACTTACACAAGTATCATAGTTGCTGGAACCTTGCAGGCAAGGTCATGGACCCGGTCCAGAACCTCAATCCCACAATTCCTGGCAGGGATCTTGGATGGAACACGGATCCCTATATAGTGATCCTTGTTTCTAGCGGGTTTGAACTCAGTTACAAGTGTAAGATACAGTGCATATGATGTTTTCTCTACTCGGCAGTGATTCGTATGCACTGATTCAGGTTTGTGCCCAATGCTAATATGATATAGGATTGTACGGACAACGATCCTAACCACAAGGATCTTCCAGCAATCCACAGTTCAGCGGACCGACCAGTTCCCTTTCCCAGGAACGCACCCAAAACGGACAACTATGACAAGCATACCATCATTACCATTGTTTTCAGGTAAATAAGAAAAACCAACAAAAGGTGGTTGCAGACAAACCACACCAGCAGGGATCTCGTTTGTTTGTGGGAAAAAGCATTTCCCAGAAAGCATTTCTCAGTATCAACTGTGATTTTGTTTCTGAAATTTGTTTCTTTTACACTTCGCTCACATTTTCCACATATTCTCCTCATATAACCCACCAATCACCACGTATTGTCCCTTTCTTTATCAGAAAAGTTGTGGGAACAAGAGTGCCACTGGAAAGGAGTTAACAAAAAATAAAATAAAACAAAATAAAAAAAGAAAAAAAAGGTAACGGATAGTAATAGCCAGAAATAACTAGAGCGCAATGGGTTTTGAGAGAAAGAAATGGTTCCTGGGTATGAGGGTCACTAAACTAAGTTTCTTGCAAGTTCCCAATGTTCTGCCAAAGTCTTCCACACATTCCCAGGCATTTCCATTAAATTCTAAATCACTTTACATGCTTTAATTCCGCCTCTTTGCCACATAATTAAAGGTCCACGCATTTTTCATGTTCTCATCTAAACATCAGTGGACTACTGAACATGTCTTTTTTTCCCACCATGTCTCTTGCATTTGTTTCACAATCCATTTCCTAGAAATGCATTTGTTATATTTTAAGAATTACCTACAAATGAAAGCATAAAATGCACCAAAAGCAGGCAAACTCGAATGAGCAGTATCATGCACTAACTAAGAGAGAATGCAAATGAAATTACTCAAATTGCATCTTCTCCCTCTGACGAAGCCGTAATACTCCAACCGAAAAAGACCTTAGATGTAAATATGAAATGGAAACCACATTATAGGCAGTGCAATTGCTGCTAAATAAAGTACAAGTGCAAGAATGGGCACTAAAACAACTAAACAGCCCCCAACTGTCATAAACTCATCTTCAGTTTCTAGTATTCACTTTCTGAAACAAATGGAGCAAAGATTGAATTGACATAGATCTTAAAATAAAAAATAGGTGACATTGTGGTCTCTATTCAGGGAAGATTCAGAAATTGGATACACAAGATACAAATTAAAAAATTAGCAATAACTCCCCCATTTAAGTTAGAGAATTGCAAAAGAACTACCCTGAAGGCTTTGGAGATCCTTAAAATACCACATATTGAAGAAACGCTAACTCACATATGATAACGCACTTCATTGGTATAGATGATGTGATTTGGAATACTCATCTTAAGAAACCCAAATTAACTTAACAAAATAGAGATTTGTGGCTGCAGCATCAAGAGAAATAGATGCAAGAGACACACCAAGCTTCTACATAACATAACTCCAGTTATCATATAGTGAAATGATCAAAGTGTCTTTCATGCTTAAACAAGCATATTTAGCTAAGAAGATACAAAGTCTTAACACTTTTTTAAGGCATGGAAGCAAAATTTTAAGTTAAAACGATTTCTCTAGCACTTCTCAAAGAAATGGCAATCCATAAATTCACAAATGCAGCTGCTAAATGCACCCCTTCAAAGAGCATAATTTGGCTCAACCATAAAAAAGTACACGAAAAAATGACGAAAGGCAGATACCCTTGCTGCACTTTTGGACAAGTTTCTCTTATAGTGTAGAATATTTTCACATGAGCATTCCCAAATCAATTTAAGGTTATTTTTTGTACAGAAAAGAAGAATATAACATATCGCATCAAAGAAACACCATTTAAAATTCTACAGGTTCAACTTACCTTGTGTGTTTGGCTTTCATGATCAAACTCATTTACAATACCAATATAGAAGCTGCAGGAGACAGTAAAGAAATGTTACAACAAAGCAGAAAGATACAAAAGAATATTGTTTCAAAAGTTTACAGTTTACCACTTGTCAAATGGTGACCATAGTTTGATTCTCTGTCCAACCAACTCATCCACATCTTTAAGCTCCTTCAACACATGGCCCAGACAAACCACAGCCAGAATCAGAAAAGGAAATCGTCTGTGACCATTTTGGAACCAGAATCCAGAAAGTACCAAACTTTTTCTAACCTTAAACTTGAATGGTCTATTGCGTTTGCTTTCACAAAATTTCAGAGCCTCACTAGAAGTTTCACCGATCACCTTCTTTCCTTTACGAAGCCTGAAAATGCCGTTTAAGTTTCCTGCCTCCTTTTCAGATATTACTGAAGAAGTAGTTGATCGGTTCGCCGTGATAGAGCTAGTGAGAGGAACAAGTTTTTTTTTTAACACTCCAGACTCAATGTTCTTTGATGATTGTTTTAGCTTCTTATGGTCAGCGGAACCCGCAAATAGTAGTTGCTCCGAAATAGGTGATGGGGCACCTTTACGCTTTCCTTTTGGGTTGACTTGTTGATTTGATTTTACAAAATTTCCCTTTGCATGACGAACAGAATTGTCCCTTTCTTCTTCTACTTCACTCAGCAATGACTCAGCTTGCTTCCACGAAAGAAGTGTCTTTGAAGTGTTCTTTCTATCATTTGGAAGTAAAGAGCATTCCTGAAAATTTCTAGCTTGTTTTATTTGATGATTATTATCCAAACGGAACAAAAAGGTGCAGCCATCAGTTATTTCAAACAAACGCTGATTCAGATTTAGCATACAGAAAACAGCAAAATACTAAAAGATGGTGTATTATACTAAAAAGCTACCTGAGCACTACATGATCCAGACCCATTAAAGATCTTTTCTATGAGCTTTCCATCAATCAAATAATCCGATAGATGGTTCACATCACCCTGCCGAGATCAATGAAATAAGATACACAATAACCTTTTCAGGCATCGAACAGTAGAAAAATTATCTGTATGCATGTATACATACTTTCTCAGTCTTTGCATCCTCACTAACTCTATAAAATGATGCCGGCAGATACACCAATCTTGGTGTCTGAGCAGAAGAGGTGTTATGTCCAAATGCTTTTGTAACATGAATTCCAATATCAGATAAAATACATAACCTCTGCAGTGAAAAATAAAGAGTCAGTAAGTTATAAATATGAAATAATAAAGATAGGTACTTTTAGAAGAGCAACAAGACTTACAGAAGTCAGGCTTTTATCTGCAGCATCCTCAGCCTTTTTAATGGCAGAAAATATACTAACTATATATGATACATTGTCACACCCATCCTTGGAGTTATCCACAAGATCAGGGGTAATTAGTGCCTTCAAGAATAGAACCAGTGGGCTGCAAAGAACAAACAAAAAATACAATAAAGACAGGAGACAGGAAAAAGCATAAGAATATACCAAAATCCACACGCAGATCATATTGGCTGTATGAGCAAATGGAGCATATAATATTTCTCTAAGAAACAACATTTTTGAATATCTACCAGGAAAGCAATACAAAGTGTCCCAGGAAAACCACATGTTCTATTTTAAGCCTTTTCAAGATGTGAAGAGCTTCAAATCAACTAATTTTGTTGGAAACTTAAAAAAAACATAAGTGGTATTCCTCTGCCAGAAGCACCAATGAAAGATTATTTAATATACCTGCAAAATCTAGTATAAACATCTTCATCTTCAGAGTCTTGATCTGGGAAGCCTGGATCATGAGCAAGAACATGAACTAGGAACACCAGAACATATTCCGGGAAGTTCATCATGGTTGCACCTTCCAAATCTTGGATGGCAGATGCTTGACGTTTTTGAGCTTCTCGTCGGTATTCCTCAATGAATCCTGCTAAATATTTTGCTGACTAGATAATAAAACCAATTAAATAGAATCAAAGACATTAATCATTTCCTGATGGCAAATACAAAGGTACTGAGAGCACCATCAATGCATGACAGTCGCAACCTACATCATCACGGATATGTTTTAGGCAATCTGATGAAGCCAATGCAAATGAACATGCATATTTGTTTGGAATGGCATGCTCCTTCAAGAGCTTATGGATTTTTCCCAAAAAAAGCCTGCGAACATAATCAGATGAGTCCTGCAAGCACAAAGTATAACAGAAGGTCAAGAAAACAAGAGCAAGCAGGAGATTAATCAAAGCTATTTAGTTTAATTATAGGACAAGAGGATCTCCAATAAAGCCAATTTTGACTTAGGATCCCCACAAAGCCAATTTTGACTTAGGCAGTAAGGGCATGCATTTTCTGCAGAATATTGACTCAGTAGTTCTACATAATAGTTATAGCGGATTCATTTACACAGGACAAGTGCAACTCATTGAATCTTGGTATGCATCAAGAATGATATGCTCTACACGACTTGTACAGTACGTTTCCCAGGTCATGCTGATTTAAATTTTCAAAGATGCAAACATTGAATCAGTCTAAGTGGTCAGCCAATGTGAAAGAGGTTGACGGTGCACACAATTCAATATCAGCCTTTAAACTGCCCCAAATCAGCTAAATCCATATGAGACAGGAGTACCCCTGGTAGGTAAATCCAATGGGGATAATTTCAGAAAATTTACACCTGAAAAAAGTATGCACATACTAGAGGAGAAGTTATTATATCATGAAGTTGACTGAATACAAACACAGGTTATTGGGCAACAAACTTTCCCAACACTGATGGTGAAAGACGCTACGCAACGAGAAGCTAATAACGATATGCAGACGTGACTCCCCGGGAAGAGTTGACTTGCTAGAAAAAATAAGTAACATATAGTTTGTAATATTGTGCTGAAACCAAAAGAAATGATTGCATTGCAGAAACCAGAACTACTGTAAGCCATGCATAAGGAAAGGCTTATCAATATCCCAGGAGAAGTAATTAATGAAATGCTAAAAAATCGTTCAGAAGTCTCATCTTTAATAATCCAAAAAGAAAAAGAACTGGATCATATTGCCTTCTAACATTCAGCAACCCTTGCACATCATACTCCATAATGTCTATTTTAACCAATTAAAGCAAGCATTGCCCAAGAGTCGGTTCAAATATTAGTATGTTATTGCATCAGAGAGAGCCCAAATATACATGGACTGGAAGGTAGATTAATGATGCAAATCGCATCCGACGTGTTCAGGAATTAGGCTGAAATTTATTTTGGAGAAATTCTAGTGTGGGATTGGACTTCTTTATTTATTTTGTTAACGTGAATTATGGGACTTGGATGGGACTATTTCATTTAGTGGGCTTTAGTTATTGTTATGGGGGGACCAAGGAAGTATTTCATTTAGTAAGGGGGCAAGAGTAGTAATTGAGTCAAACTTACTTCTTTGGGATAAGTTTGAGTTTCTTTAGGTTGCTTTATTTAAGGGGTTTTTATTTTTATTTTTATGGGGTTTTATTTATGGGGTTTTTTGTATCTTTAGGAAAGGAAAGGAGAGGAGGTAGTCATGTGAGGTGGATTGAAAGTGATCCCTTCCCTTATGCTTGGTGGGACCCATGTGATGTTAGAGAGAAGTACATGAGAAAGAGAGATTGTGGATTGTGTGTGTGTGTGAGAGAGAGAGACAGAGAGAGAGAGAGATTTACGAAGTTTTTTTTTTTTTTTTGAGTATGAGATTTATGGAGTTTAATGTGGGAAAGCAAGAGGGAGAGGTTAACATGGGTGACATAAGGGGGTACAAACTTTAGAGAGGGAGTAAATTTTGGGACTTTATTGTTTTTGTTATTTTGACTTGTATTTAAGGTGAAACTTTCCCCTTAGAAAAGAGACTTGTTTTTTTTTTTTTGGTGAAAAGAATTATTCTATGAAAGAAGAAAGAGAGCTTCTTCTTCCCATGGCTTAATTTACAGCACCTTATTTCCTCCACTAGTTAAATTTTTGCTTGTCTAAGATCAAAAGAAAGTCGGATTTAATTTCCCAGGCTCCTTTCACATCAATTGACAACGATAGGAGTAGGCTGGGAAGCATCTTCCAGGAACAGATCTTCAGAAATAAAAATATATTTGATGATTGAAACACAAATGCTTACCTGAGCTCGTTGTACCGTTAAGTGAAAAAGCTGAGGTGATATATGCCAATCCCATCTCCGGGCAAGTCGGGCGACAGACTTTGCCGCAGCCAATCTGACATGAGCCTTGTCACTTTCACTGTATGCAGCATATAATATCATCAACCCGCGTGGGTACACAAAATTTCACGAGCCAAAAGCAGGAAATATAAATGAAAAGGAAGAAAAAACAGCATAGGTCCTGGTAGACACAAAAGAGAAAGAAGTCAATGACCCAAATCCAAAGAGTTGGGACAATATATGACCCACACGTGGGTCATGAGAAAACCAAGAAGTAAGAACAAATCTAGTCCTGCCCAAAAACGGCACAATTGTGGAAGTAAAGGAGACAATGAAATGCAGTCTTGAACTACAACAATGTCAACTTGGAAAGCTTAATGAAAACCAGTAACATTTGATGAAAGAAAAACCCAAAATTACTGTTTGAAGGTGAAACTAATTTCTAAAGAAAGCACCATTTCAACCTTGAAGGTGAAACTAATTTCTAAAGAAAGCACCATTTCAACCAGAGGTTGATTTAGCTTCATTGGAAAACATACCCTGTTGTACTGAGAGGATCAGATGGACTGAGATTCCAAAACTGGTACTGATGATAGCAAACGAATAGGACTAAATTGATCGACGCAGTTACTGATCACAGGACAACAAATCTGAAAGAAAAGGAGAGACATAACCTATGGCCTATAATTTGCAAGTACTCAAGCGACCCAAAAAGTAGAACTTTGTTTGGTGAGTCCACAGCAATAGAGGGAGGGAACAACGAACATAGAAGGGCTGCATCAATCCTTGTTCTAGATGAACTAGGATTGAGCCTTAGATCCTCATTACTAAAAGCTGAGGATACTGTTAAACTAGCACACAAGTGGTATGGCCAGCATTTTAAATTTCATCTTGAACATTATGGTGCCTTATTTTTTTGACATTTTGGCATTTTCATCATTTTCCTCATGCGTTATTTTAATACTATAATGAAACAATGTTACTCCTAATTTCCAGTATTAACATCAGGTGCCTTGATGGTTATGCTAGAACTAATGGCATATTTACCATCTTTCATTTAACCTTTGTCCCACATAAAAATAATAAGAGCATAACATCAAACTTAGTTGAGAAAATAAAATCAACTATGCTGGAAAACTGAAGATCATCAACTGCTTCTTACAAACCTTGAAAGAACTTCTTCAGAAATGTTTCCATACTGAAGTAGCTTCAACAAGATGCTCAACAACCCTTTAATGTTAAGATCATCACGAGCTCCTTTGTATGGTAAATAACTCTTGACGAGAGTTTTAAGCCCACATACCTGCACTTTAAATGTCATCAGTTCAGACAAGGACAAATCAAACAAGTACCATATGTATTGCACGCATATCCAATGTCACTCATGAAATCATTATCATCACACCAGCATAATACATTACCACTGTTTCCCAATGTATAGCATAAGTAGCCACTTGTGGAATAAAAGCCATCAACTAAAATGTGGAAGTACACTAGTTAGGACCACAAAGTCTTCACCTATGAGAAAATGATAAACTAATTGCGGAATGGGAAATTTCAGTTTTCGCATCACAAAAGCTGCAGTTAAAGTGGTTAGGGTGATGAGTATCTCCTTTGAGAACATCAGATTCCTCCTAATTCTTGCGCATATTTGGAGGATGTGAACCCTAGAAGGGCAACCAAGAAGAACAAGAAGAGCAAGCATTATTTGGATATCTTTCGTTATTCAAGTGTTATTTTTGGATTCTTCATTACTGTTATTTGCTGGACAAGTTAAGTACTCAATAGAAATTTTATCTAAAGTTGGGGTGTTTATTAAAGTTACATTTAAGTTGGGGCTGTTTTGGTCATTTAAATTAGATGAAGAGCGTTACCTTTTATGCTTAAGTTAGGGAATGGGAATCAATTACTTATTTTTATGAACAAATAATGTCCTTCAAATAAAAAAAGGATATAAAAGTGGTGCGTGGGGTTCTAGGCTTTTGACCCTAGCTTGGTGTGAGAAAGAAACCCTAGGGTTTCTCCTAGTTATTGCTTGTGCTTGGCTTGTTTTCTTCCTGATTTTACTGTTTATATCAATGTTCCCACATCAATTTGGTATCAGAGCCTGAAGTAACATTTAGTAACCAAGGGAAGGCCTCGTAGATTCCGCGTAACATGATTACACCTAGTAGACGAGGAAATGGGAAGGGACTTTTTTCTCCAAATCCTTAATGACCAGTATTGATTTCATGGGTGATTCAATCTGTGACAAGGAACCTTTTGATGAAGATGGTGATCCTGCCTTTAATAGTGATCCCATCTTTGATGAGGATCCGATATTTAATGATGATTTGGTGGGTGATGTTATCTATGAAGAAGAGCAAGGTGAAGTAAGGGAGGATCAAGGAGATGACGATGGTACTACGGATGTTATTTCTCCTAATGTCTTGCCTGAATATGGGGTACCATCTGAGGTGCGTCCTAAGGAATTGATGATATTTTCCTTTGAGCTTTTTGCTAGTGAATTTAATATCGAAGGTGCCCATCAAATGGTTGATTAGGTAATTCATGAGGTTGGAGTTCAACTTCAGCCATTGTCTTGTTTCAAGAGGAGAACCCCCACATCTAATGACTACGTGGGAGCTGAAGGAAATTAGGGGGGTAAAATAACATTAATCTTAAGCTGCTTCAAAGTTCGTGGTAGAATTATTCTTCGATGTGTTCATGACCAAGTATGTTGTGCTTATGCACTACAAGTATGGCAGCACCCAATAGGGCCCAAAACATGGTTGATCGAGTGTCTATGGGTGAAGTAGGAGATTGAGTGATGGTGTACCACAAGAGGGAAGACATCCAGCAGACAAATACAACAAGTCGAATGACCGAAAGCTGGGCAACAACGCTTACAAGGTCACTTTGCCATAGCATATTAGAGACTTCGGATATCTTCAATATTGCTGATCTGCCCGTATATCATGGGCCAGAGATGGATAACTCAAAGGCAAGCTCTCCTCAACCTAGGGAGAATGATGATGTGGAAAGTACATCATGTGGTCAAGGCGATGAGTATTCTTCTTTGGAAGCAGTAGATTCCTCCTAATTCTCGTGCATTTTTGGAGGATGTGAACCCTAGAGAGCTACCAAGAAGAACACGAAGAGCAATCATTATTTGGGATTCTTTTCTAGTTATTTTAGGGTAATTTTTTAATTTTTAATCACTTTACTTGTTGATCAGTTAGGGACTTAGTGGGAAATTTGTTTAAAGTTAGGGCAAGTTGCATTTAAGTTGGTACTGTTTTGGCCATTTTAAGTTAGATGAAGGGGATTAAGGACCTAAGACCTTCTATGTTTAATTTAGGGCATGGAGTTAATTACCTATTTGTATGGACGAAAAATGTCCTTTCGACATTAAAAGGATATGAAAGTGGAAGAATGGCACCGCATCTGCGCAGTGAGAATATCAAGAATGGCTCCGCGTCTGGGCGGACAGAAGGAGGTGGTGGAGCCTTGGGTAGAAGCATCTCTCAGAGGTCCAATAGTAGCGATCTTCACAGAAGGAACCAAGCGTTTACTTCTCCTTTTTTCAATTGGGAGGTAATTTATAACCTTGACCCTCGGCTTCCAGTCCCCCCTTCGGATCGTCGCCCATCCTCTATGAGTCACCTGAAAAGGCTGCATGTTAGTCCTACGTCTTACGCACAGGTCGTTGCCTCCATAACCTCTATTCCCCATGCTCCTCCTCCCCCACCACCCCCCTCGGACATCTTGATAGCCTCGTCCCCTCCTGCTCACCCCTTGATTATAGAAACTTCAAAATCAGTCTCTTGTCCACTTTCAAACCATTTGCAAGCTGCGCTTGTTGGTTACAGCGTAATGACATCAGGGGCATAGAAAAATGGGCACAAAAACTTTGGGAGGAACCTAATATTACATGCAGAACCATTTCTAGGGGAGGTATCCTTATCTCCTTCCTGTCTTCGACCTTGGCCCAGTAAATAGCCAGTAGTTGTTCTAACCTTTCCTTCAAAAGGGTAAAGTTGTTCCTGCAACCTTGGTCCCCCAAGGGAGGGTCTTCGTCACCTCTCAAATATTAGGTTACTTTTCACAACATCCCTCTTCATGCTTGGTCTCCAGTCATCTTCAAGAAACTTGCCCAAGCGTGGGCCAACTGATTTCCAATAACTGGAAATCCCTGGAGGTCCTTCCCATGGGGTCGATGCAAGTGTTGCTCGAGACCATAAACCCTTCCCTCATCTCTCCTACGATTTGGATCAAGGTAGATGATTCTTTCTTTCCTATTACTGCTAGATGGTCCTTGGCTTTGTGGAATCGACCTACAACAAAGAAGAAGGCTCCGCCAAAACAGTGGATTAAGGTCACTGAGAAATCCAGGTCCCGATCGTCTATACCGCATGCCTCCATGAGAACAACACGTGTTCCTCAACCAATACACGTGTCACTAGTCAGAGAACACATTAAATGTGCCAGAACAGGCGTATCACTTGTTGCAGTTCCATATGTGGATACACCTATACAGCACGCCTTAATGTCGCCACCCGCTCCCCCAAATCCCAAATCACCCTCGCTACGTGTCCAAGTAAACTGCTCCTCGCCGTCGTCTCTGCCATCGGGTACGATAACCTAACCACCCCATCAGCTTGTGCCACCAACCAAAGACAGCCACGTGAGCATCCTAGCCTCCACTCCTGTGCCATCGGGACTGCCTTCCGTCCCTTGCCCCCCTTCTCTCCCCTTGAGACACAATCCCTTGGCCTCCCCTCTTTTGTCCTTGGGCCATAATGGTCTTGTAACCCCAGCGGTCATGCCTCCCCCATCTGCTGCAGAGACGGTACCCATGTCAGAAGACTGCTCTATTTTAGTTCCCAATCTTCCCTTTCCCCAAGAGGCATCGAAGCATTCCCCTTATATCCCCCCCTCTACGAATGTAACCTTGGGGGTGAATCCCGACAAAGAGGTGCTACCCCTCGAGACTGTCTCAACAGATATATTTAGGCACGAGGCTCTGACTGAGGATCACTCTGTTTTGCTGGCAATTCCTCCCAACGAACGCCCTCTAGATTTGCTAGCCTACTCTTTGCACCCTACTACCTTTCCTCCTACCTCTTTCTCCCCCACCTTCCCAGACATGGACTGGTCCCACTACCCAATTGGCATCCTGATGGTTCACAGTTGTTCTCCCTCATCGCTGGACATGGAGGCTATTGCAACGATATTAGCCCATTACCTCCCTCTTTATCCCGCTCTTACTCTTATTTGTCGAGTCAACTCCTCGCTCATCTCTTTTTTCCGTACTCATGGTCACCCCCTCATTCCTCGCACAGCTTTTCCCCTTTTTTGAACTGCCTCTACCACAACTCCACCTTGCTCTCAACCCCTCCTTCATAGTGGGTCATATCATAGATACAGGGGCCTTCGTGTCCAATGATCCCCTACCTCTCTGCCTTCCCCCACCTTGCTATAGCCGTATCCCCTATCACCCTCCTAACCTTACGCCACCTTACCCTTCTCCTAATGACTCTGGTATTATCAATGCTTTCAATATCTCCCAATCTAACTACCAGCCCCCCCCCCCCCCTTTTCTTATCAGCCCTCCTGCCCCGCCTACACCGTGCTGCCTCGCTTCCATTCCGCTTTGCCCTCCTCAGCCAGGTTTTGAAGGCCTACGCCCTTTTAGCTACTCTTCCCAGGTGTCAGAGAACTCGTAGGAGGATTCTTCGTTCAGAGAGGAGTCATCTAGAGAAGGCAACCAAGTCGAGAACAGCCCAGATCTCATCAAAGAAAAGGTTAAGTTCTTCTTTAGTCTTATGGGATTTCTATTGGAGGACTCAGACCATCAGCTCCTCCTTTCTCTTGATTCTACCACAAGGGATGGATCGCAGTGGAGGAAAAAAGGTTATAAAGTGCTACTTAACCTCTTTTCCTCTATTAACCCAGGACAATTCTACCCCTCGGATTTGTCCACTGAGTCCTTCTTGTCCACTGGAAGGTCCTTGGCCAAGAGGTCCTCCAGACTGGCTGCAACAACCCCCTCTTCTATTCCAAGATGATAATCATATCATGGAATATAAGGAGTCTTGGACAGGCCTCTAAACAAAAAGCCGTTAGAGACCTCTGTGCCAAGTTCAAACCTTCCATACTGACGCTTTTAGAAACCAAACGACCGGAGCCTGACCTTCTCTCGGTCATAAGGGTTTGGGCTAGATCCCCTTGTCAATGGATCTCTCGCCCAGCTTTAGGGGCCTCTGGAGGAATTTGGGTATTTTGGAACCCTACTGAACACTCTCTAATCTCCTATCATATCGGTGATTTCACGGTCACCGTCCTCCTATCCCGAAACTCAGATAACCTTGAATGGAAGTTCACTTCTGTCTATGGTCCTAAATGGTCATCTTTGAGACCTAGATTATGGGAAGAACTTGACGACATAGCTTTCCTACCTCATCCCATTTGGTGCTTGGGTGGTGACTTCAATATTACCAGATGGTCTTTCGAAAGAAACTCCTCGAATACTATTTCCAAAAGCATGATAGAGTTCTCGGATCTCATATCCAAACACGAGCTGATTGAGATTCCTCTCATAGGGAATCAATTCACGTGGTCGGATCATGGGGCCCAACCCACTCAATCTACATTGGATCGCTTTCTGGTCTCTCCTAGTTGGGAAGAATCCTTAACAGGGTCGTACGCCTTAACCCTCCCAATACCCACCTCAGACCACTGCCTAATTTTACTTAACACCCAGCCTGTCCCTAGGGGACCCAAACCTTTTTGGTTCGAATTAGCCTGGATTCAAGAGACGGACCTTGCCTCCCTCATCCCTTTATGGTGGCAATCTTCCTCAACCTAGTCACAGGAAGGGCAGGCTTCAAACTACAAAAAAAACTACAAATCCTAAAGTCGGCTCTTAAATCTTGGAGCTCTTCACTACAAGGTAACTTCACAACCTCCAAAAAAAACACAACTGAATATCATACAGGACCTTGATAGGTTAGAGGAGTCTAGAGCCCTCTCACCTGTAGAGGCCGACCTCAAACAATCAACTAAACTGGAGTTCTTTTCCACACTCAAAAAGGAAGAGCTTTACTGGTATCAAAGTTCCAGAGTAACTTGGCTTAAGTCAGGGGACCTAAATACCAAGTTCTTCCATAGAGTTGCAAATTGCCAACAACGAGCTAACTTGATTCAAACCATCAAAGTTAGCGAATTGTTGTTTGATTCTGTGCCAGAAATTGAAGAAGCCATAATTTCCCACTTCAGGAACCTTTAGGCAGCTCAAAACCTACCTCGACCCACCATGGGAGACCGAGCTTTCAAAACCCTCCCTACCCATAGAGCAAAATGGCTAGAACAACCCTTTTCTGAGGAAGAAATCGAGAAGGCAGTGAATGACCTGGCCTCTGACAAGACGCCTGGTCCAGACGGTATCCCAATGGCGTTCTTCAAAACATTCTGGACCACCTTTAAGGAAGGTTTCCATTTGTTTTTTGAGGAATTCTATAGTCGCGGAAAACTTAATAAAGCCTTGAATGCAACCTTCTTAGTGATAGTGCCAAAGTTAGAAGGAGCACAGGACATTAAAGACTTTGTCCTATTAGCCTCCTGAATTCCTCATACAAGATCCTTTCCAAAGTCCTGGCTTCCAAGATCAAAAAGGTCCTAAATTTGGTCATATCACCATCCCAGTCAGCTTTCATCAAGAACAGACAAATATTGGATGGAGTCTTGGTAGCTCATGAATGTATTCACTCTCGCTTTAGACAAAAAAAGCCAGGGCTTATCTTCAAAATTGACCGGGAGAAGGTGTATGACCAAGTTGATTGGTCTATCCTAGAACAAACCCTATCCAGAATGAGATTCGGCGAGAGGTGGAGATTGTGGATGAGAGGTTGCTACTCTAGTCCCTACTTCTCCATCTTAATTAACGGTTCTCCTAAGGGCTTCTTCCCTTCGACTAGGGGTCTAAGACAAGGAGACCCCCTCTCTCGTTTCCTTTTCACCATAATGGGAGAGGTCTTCAGCCAATCAATCTCTAGGATCTTCCAGGCTGGCTTACTTTCTGGATTCAAATCAAGTAGAACGGGCCCAAGCGTATCACACTTGCAATATGCAGATGACACCTCGGTATTCCTCAATGCAAATAAGATCGAAGTCAAGACCTAAATATCTTCCTTGCTAGCTTCGGGTTGGCCATTGGATTTAAGGTCAATATGGCGAAATCTAAAATGATTGGGGTTGGTCTAAACCTTCCCTAACCAGGAATTTATCCCAGATTGGGAGTGTGCAGTCGAAGAAATCCCAATCTTCTACCTAGGGCTCCCCCTCGGCCTTGGGAAACCCAATAAGCAGTTGTGGGCCCACGTCAATGATAAAATAGATAGAAGACTGGCGGGATGGAAAGGGCGATACCTGTCTATGGCTGGCAGAAGTACTCTCATCAAGGCTTCCCTTGCCAATACCCCAATCTACTTTATGTTGCTCTTTCAAATCTCAGCTTCAGTATCTAAAAGGATAGAACTTATGCGGAATATCATATGGTCAGGTTCAGTAGAAACAAAGAAAATCCACCTAGTATCTTGGAACAAGATCTACACACACAAGAAGAAGGGAGGTTTGGGGATAAGAGACCTAAGGAAGCAGAATTGGGCACTGTTGGGGAAATGGTGGTGCAGGATAGCAAATCATGAGAACCAACTCTCGACACAGGTGATAAGAAGCAAATATAATATCTCCCCACAAATGTGGCTGCTAGAGACCTACTCCACAGGTTTAGGTATCTGGAAAACTCTGGTTTCCATACTCCCTCGGTTTAGAACTAATATTCGCTTTCTTGCAAGAGGAGGAAACAAAGTGAGATTTTGGGAGGACTTGTTGATTGGACTGTCACCACTAAGAGATAGATTGCCCTCTCTTTTTGCCATCCCCAACTGTAAAGAGTCAATGATAGTGGACGAAATGACTCCCTCTGGCAAATGTAGGACATGGAACCCATCTTTTAGAAGATCTCTATCTGATGAAGAACTACGTCAATTTGCTACATTCAGCTCTGAACTCCATGGAGTTTTCTTACCACAGACATAGTCGGACTCCATGATTTGGACCCCATCACCTTCAGGGAGGTTCACAGTAGCATCCTTCTATAGGGTCTTGGTTAAGAGGACAGACTTAGCTAACCCATCAAATAGAGCATGGGAGTCAATAGCACCACTAAGGATTCAGCTCTTTCAGTGATAAGCGACTCAAGGTAGGTCCCCTAACCATAGACAACCTTCAAAAAAGAGGTTTTCAATTTCCTAACGGATGTATTATGTGCCTTAATGAAGACGAAACAATATCACATCTGTTACTACATTGCGACTTCGCATACTCAGTTTGGAGCCTACTTATTCAGTTATTTAGACTTTCGTGGGTTCTTCCACCTTCAGTTCAGGCCATGCTAACACAGACCTATGAGGACGGCTTTAGGAAATCGGGGAAAATTCTATGGAAAGCGTCTGTTGCTGCTACCCTTTGGCACATATGGGGGGAAAGAACACGAGGATATTTCGAGGAGTTAAGAATACATTCCAAACCACATTCCAAAAAATAATGTCCTCCATTATTTTTTGGGCCTCCATCATAAACTATTTGTGGGTATCTCCGCCTCTTCTTTTTACGAGATTGGGAAATTCTCGTCAACCTCAGTCATTGTAGGAATCAAAGTACCCCTCGATGGACGACTCCTTCAGAGGATCAAATAAAGCTTAATTTTTATGGAAGCTCATTGGAAAACCCTGATCCGGCAGGCGTAAGGGAGGTGTATAGAAATTATGAAGGACGAGTCCTTCTCACCTATTCAAAACACATGGTATAAAGGACTCGCAGACAGCAGAAGCCAAAGCCCTTCTAATTGGTATCAAGAATTTTAACTAGTCTTGGGGAAGAATACTACAAATTGAAGGAGACGCCAAAAACATTATTAAGTGGGGTTCTGGGATAAGCGATCCACTGAGACATATCTTTGAAGAGATTGAACACTTATGCAGGGACCTGGAAGTCACTTGGAAGCACACCGGAAGGACCGCAAACGTAACCGCAATTGCACTCGCTAAAGAAGCTGCCCGGCAACATACTTAATTGGATGCAATTAGTCTGGGTGAAAGGGCAAAACTATAAGCCCTCACGCAGTTTTCTTTTCCCCGTATTGTAAAACTCTGTGTTAAAGGCAATTCTATAAGCCCTTCTTTGCTTTTGTCTGCTTATGTAACTGGGATTCTATGCTTTCCTTTTGTCCGCTTTTGTAATTGGGCATATCTAGAAGCCCCTCTCAGTGGATGTGTCTGTCTCGTCTGGTCCTCTACTCAGGGACCATGACACAACTGAGGTCCACTTGTGGTGGACCTCACTGTACTGATGTAACTCCTCCTATTTAATGTTAAGTCAACTTTTATAAAAAAAAAAAGATATGAAAGTGGTAACACCATTGTATTTTCAAATGAAAGAGAGGGGGGGGGGGGGGGGGGGAGAGAGAGAGAGAGAGAGAGAGAGAGAGAGAGAGCTCTGGGCTTTTGATCCCTAGCTTGGGTGTGAGGAAGAAACCCTACGGTTTCTGCTAGTTATTGCTTGTGTTTGGCTTGTTTTCTTATTGATTTTACTTTCTCTATCAATTTTCCTATAGCAACTTTGTAAGGCAGCAACCCCACTAACGGTAAAATAAGGACTTTTGAATAACTATATTTGTTATGACAAAAGAACATCGTCACTGAAAGGAAACTTGTTAGTTGGAAAAGAAATCAAAGAAATAATTCCATAAGCTCAAGAACTAGACCGTGATTACCAACAACTTGAAATATTAGGAACTCTATGGCCCTATACGACTCATAATCATAGAGTCCAAATATGCCCTTCCATAACTTCATCAATTCAAGAACCGTGTGCATATACGTTAAACCAATGATTATCATATTTTTATCCTAGAAGTGGCTAGACTTTAGAGCCAAGTATCTGAGATTACCAATAAATATCATACACACCACTTTTGAGTAGTGCTTCAATGCTTTCATCTAATTTACCAAAAGATACCCAAAGTTCACATCTACTAAAAAATAAATCCCACAAGACTGAATGCACATCTCCAGGCAAATGTACATTTGCTAAACAAAGGGGAACATTCATATTTAATTCTGTACCTGTGACTTTGTGCATTTTGTGTAATATCAATACGCACACAAGTGGTATTTCAAGAAAACCATAAACCATAAGTAAAATATATGTATCCATACCACTCCCTGATTAACCCAAAATGAGCTAGTAAAAGTGTAGAAAAATGACGACAAAAGTAAGAGAAATGCAGAAGATAGCCTCTAAATGTGAAACTCAAACTTTCGAGCACCCTTTTGTTATGCTATATGTGACTATGGAAAGACAAATGTACCCATGGACATATGTAAGTACTAAGAAGTCCTTAAGATGGAAAAATACACTACATCATCATAATTGACATTGTTATCCGAGCCTTATCCCAACTATTTGGCATTGGCTACACGAATCTTGTTCTGCTATTCTGCTTTGTCAAGGGCCATACCCTCAATCAAACCATTCGTTATCACATTTTTTCTCACTACTTCTAACAATGTCTTTTGGCTCTTCCCCTTACCTTTTCATGGCCTTCCACTTGAACCAAATCATCCCTCCTAACTTGTGTTATTCTATGTCAATGCTGCCCATGACCAAACCATCTAAGTTTACTTTCCCTCTTTTTATTGCCTATTGGAGCTACCCTTAAGTTCCCTTTAATGTATTTGTTTTGAGCTCTATCCTTCCTTGTATTTCCACTCATCCATCTCAACATCCTCATCTACAGTCATTCTATAGAAATGTTATTTCTTCACCACCAACCTTCCGTCTTAGAAAGCATAAATGGTCTTATAGACGTCCTACAGAACTTCCCCTTCAACTTCATAGATATGCGACAGTCACGTAATACTCTAGAACTCCACTTCTTCCACCCAACTCTTATTTTATAAACAATGCAACGCCTTCCTCAATCTCTCCTTTCTCATGGATTATTATCGACCCAAGATATCAAAAATAATCTCTATCGGGTACTTCTTGGCCAAGCATCTTAACTAATTCCTCCTTTCTGCTCCTATTATTACTAAACTTGCATTCTATACATTGTCTTAGTTCGGCAAATTCTAAAGCCTTTGAATTCTAAACCATCCCACCAAAGTTCTAACTTTGTATTTACGTTGTCTTTAGTCTCATCAATCAAAACTATGTCAACCACAAAATACCACGAGACCTCTTCCTATAGATGCCTAAAAACTCGTCGATAACCAAAGCAAAAAGGATAAAAACATAACAAAAAATTACCCAAAAAGAAAAGAATAAACAATGATATGAAAATTTTAAGGATGTTTTCGATATTTGAGCTTCCATGTGCCCCCCCCTCCCCCCAAAAAAAAAAAAAAACAAAAAAAGAAAGAAAGAGAAAATACATAAAAGAAGGAATTAAGAATGACAAAAAAATCCAGACCAAGAAGACAAACAGCAGTATCCTACAACAAAACCCATAAAACTTTTTTTCTTTATTAAGTGACAAAAGCCTTTAACCTTGTCGAGCTAACGAAACCCCTTGGGACCGTAAACTTACATAACGATATCACTGGGCTCCTTGATGTATTACAAATATAGCCTCTCATAAATAAAATAAATAATCACAACCATACATGGTGGATCCCCTTCGGTCTTGCCCCTTTTTCTACAATTAGCATTCGCCACAATTTTTGTGATGCATTTTCCAGCCTATGTGAACATTCATTTTGCTTTCAGTACTTCCTTGAAATTTTACAGTAATATTCCCTTGTCCTTTCAATACAAGCACTCTGTTGTGTAGTGAATCAAACTTAAAGCGAACATAAATACACAATTACAAATATATCTGTATGCATATGCATGGAATCAAACATTCTAGATACTTACACATACCTATACAAATACATCAGACATAGACACACTCCAGTAAGAAAACTCTTCTAAGCATTTTTGCAAAAGACCATGAAACATCATATCATAATTGTTGGGATCAGGAGTAAGAACGGCACCTAGACCAAGAGTGGGGGATCGTGAAATGCTGAAGATCCCTATGGTTGGGACCACCGTACATACAATGCACATGCTAGGGATTGAGATCCCAAATATTAGGGATCGGTATTCCAACCTTTAGGGGATCATTATCCCAACCTTTTTGGGATCTTGATCCCAACCTTTTGGGATCTTGAACCCAACTTCTAGGGAATCATGCTACCAATCTTAAAGTGTAGGATAATCTAGGATTATGTGTACTCTTTAAAATAGGAGTCTCATTATTGATAGCAAGCAAGCAATGCAATTATATTAAAAGTGCTAGCTGGCTATAAATAAATATAATCATCAATTTGGTTGGTGTCTTGGTCTTTAGGTTGGGATCAACATTCCTAACAACAGGAATTGGGATGCCTACCAGTAGGGATTGATATCCCAAAATTTAAAATTCCCGAGAACCGTTCTGGGAGCTGCAGAATCGAGACCCTAGAAGGATTGCCTACCAAAGTTGGAGATTCCGGTAAGCATGGATCGTATTAATCTTTCTAATACAGAACATATTAAACTTTCTAATATTACCAATCGATATTAGATTTAGAAAACTGAATGCCACATAAATCACTAAACCTAAAGAAGTCGACCACCAGGCCACGCATTGATAAGATGGTGATGACGCTCATGAACAAAGATTTCCTATGGTCAAGTGGATCACAGTATACTTAATAACATATCAAAGAAAACTCTGCTCAAGCAATGCATCTCTTTATGATGGCCATACCTTTAGCTCACAATGGCTGCCGCAAATAGAATTATCATGACCTGCAGATTGCTCTTGTAGCATTTCAAACTGCAGCAAATATGGCACACTAAAATGTAAGAGCATTGTATTACATTTAGAAATAATAATGAACCCAGCAAAAACATGGAAAGGGAATCAAATCTCACAGCATCCATTTGAAATAACTTTTGAAAAATTAACTTCATAATTTGGTCCTCATAGGTCTTGAATAATAACACTGAATATTGTGCAATGCAACCCAAAGACTGTAACATAGTTGGATTGATTCGGCCAGCATTTAGAGATTCCACAAGTTCCTGCCTCGCAGGCAGAAGAGACGTCAGCATAATGAACAAAGCTAAATGCAAGTAATGCACATAATATAAGACTGAAATTAGTACAAAGGGAAGGGATTGAATTTCTATCTCCCACCAGAGTTACTACCTTTAAATTTAGTTACCTGAAATGCCTGGGAAAAGTCTATGGGAGCAGCAGAACATGAAGAAACAAATGTCGATTAGGAATTATCAAAGAAACCATGAGAGTGTTCAGAGTGGGATGCTTACTCACGCGCTAGGTTCCTACAACTAGTTAAAATTTACAAAGCATCTGCAACATCATCATTTTATGTGTTACAAAACAAACAAGGAAATCGGTCAACAAGATTTGGAATAACCTAGCCTGGTAATCATTCAAAACATGAAAGCCACTTTCTGAACATCCATCAACTTTCCGAAGAAAAATACGAGCCATCCACCAGATTTCTTTTTTCTTTTTTTTTTTTTGGATTTCTTTTTACCAATTACCTCCAGAAGAAGTAATCTGACACATAAGAGAACTAAGCCAGAGAAGCTACCTATCTAACCCAACAACTCCCCAACCTCAAACCCCTGCCCCCCCCCAACCACACACACGGAAACCACGAACCTAATAGAAAAAAGGATAGAAGAAGCAGCAGCAGCAACTGCAGCCAATATTAGGTTGGCTCAGCTACGAAATGAACATGCAACCACATTTCAAGAAACTCTTGGGGAACTACACAATCGAATAAACAATATAAGAAAACGACAGGACGCATGCACATTCAACTACCTTTTTTCTGTGTCATGGACCAAACTTGCTCTATAAGCTTGATATATTGACTAAAATGAAGGAGGTACCTTGTAAAGGTGTGAGAAGGCCTGCTCACTGGAATCAGCATTCAATGAGGCAAGTGCAGAAATAGAATACTTGGCTTCCAGGCGAGTCCCCTCCAAACCTAGTTCCCTCAAGATGCGATATAAAGTGCTAAAAATGGAAAAATAATGAAAATTTCGTGTCAATGTGAAAGAATCGTTTAATTCTAAACAAAGGTATGCTTAAAATGCATGAGCAAACTATCAAGAACAGATTAGCCAACAAACATATTTAATTTCCAGCATTCCAAACTTGAGAATATTACTTTTATGTTCTCAACAGTAAGCTGTATTAAATAGGCGGGGATCCAGTTGTTTCTTGCAACCCATGATCATTTAACCTCTCATTTATCAGCCTATACAGTAATACTGAATGAAGTATGAGCAAAATTAACAGACAGTAAAGACAAGTAATTATCTTGATAAGCATATACAAGCATTGCATACTTAAAAAGGTGTGTTCTTCTTCAGAGATCTGCAGAAAACTATGCAGCCATAGCATTTGCATCCACACATGATGCTCCCACTTCAAAGATTACTCGAGGAAACTAGACTTCCTCAGCACTCCAAACCCATGGTTCCACAAAAACCCACCTTCCCCACTCCCTCAAACAAATGCATAAATTGTCTATACACAAATAATAAATTTAAGACAATTAGTAAACCAATAAATTTTCTCAAAGGATGAAAATAACAGAAAATTTCAAAAATTCATCAAGGAGTTTCTTTAGCAGCAGAAGACCCCACATCTGGATACCATATCCAGTTACAGCCATCTCAGGCAAGCATCAGGCAATAAGATATCCCCTCCAGGAGATCATGACAATGTCTGTAATACAAATGGATGATGGTAAACCAAAAAAAAAAACTCGATGGCAGCCTTGGCTACATTTGAGTTAGTTGTTGGGGGCAAAGACAGCGAGAACCCTCAAAATAATTTTTTTGAGATCCAACCACCAAAAAATGTTGATGAGGATAATATTATATATTGTGTATCACAAATACACCTGGATCCCACTTTGGAGTGAGTAAATTTGGCCAATGGCATGGAATCAGGGAATAAATCATTCTGAATGGCTCATATTAGCAAGCATGAAAAATATTCAAATATATCCACATTTAAACTAAGGAGACAATTTATGACTTCATATAATACTGAATAAGCTTGTAGCAGAGTAAATTCCTTTCATTGTAACAGCCGCAGTCCAGAGCTGTTAGTGAGATCATAAATATATTTGGCAATCTCATTATGACCAGACCAGACCAACCGGTCCAGATTGGAAACTGGCAAACTAGTGCCCCAAACGGCCGATATAGGGATCTAGAACTCAGGGAGCACTAAATCAAAAACTGCCTGAACCGGCAAGTTTAGACCAGACCAACTAGTTGAACCAGAGTGAAAAGACCAGTTTTGATCAAACTTAATAAAATTTTATATTTTTTCTTTATATTTTCATTGGTCTAACTGGTGAAATGGCCAGTCCGACCTGTTTGGATTGGACCGGTACCCTCACCAGTTCAATGACCAGTCCGGTCCAGATAATACCGATATTTGTTACCCACTGGCAAAGCCACCCCCTTAAGCATACAAGATTTAAATGTTCAATTTATGTTAAAGAGCAATACTAAGGAATCACCTGAATTTGATGTGCATTACGGGGCCTGCCTTAGTTAACAGCAAAAGAAGCTTATCTTTTGAAGGTCCATCATTCTCGGTTAACAGTCTCACAAATAGTTCTTCAGATCCTCTTAGCAAAAGAGGAAAGAAGCTCGCAACTATCTGGATCATAAAAGCAAAAAAGAGATTAGTATTCTTAGAAAATAAAAGCAAATAAGAGATTTGTATTCTTAGAAAATTAGAACAAGAAGGAATCAATTTAAGATGGCAGTAGCACCTTACTATAATCGAGAATATAAGCAACATGAAACATGAATGTACACTGCAGAAATAAACTAACATCTGAACCTAAGCATCACAGGCCATCAATGATTTCACATAAGCCAACTTTATATTTGATTCGGAAAAGAAGGCTTCAACGAAACCCATGATATCTTTTATGCAATTCACTTAGAAGATCCATACAGATCCAAATAACTCAATATTACCAAAGTAATAAACTGGAACTTGATGCAAGATGACAAATTTTTAGATCAATACTCAGATAAAGCTAGGCACCTCATGGAATATGAAAACATGCCTGCATCCAGAAAGTTTAGTATTAGCTTTCTTTCTCTAGAAAGAGGAGCTACAGTAGCAGAAAGGGGAATCCGCCACCAGGTATGATCGGCCCTCTGGCGTGGTTCTAGCCAGCCACCTCATCAACGCGCTATCATCCTCACTACTGCTCCCACTATGAATCTGGCCCCTCAAGAGATGCAGAGTGCTGGGAAATCGAAGTCAAAATCTCCCTAAATTGTTTGTCATACTGTCTCTTTTTAATTATCGTTAATTCGTAAACATGTAATTCTCTTCAAGCTGTGTTTTTTTTTTTTTTTGATAATGTTAACCTCGTATTACTTATAAAAGAAGAAGTATACAACAGAAGGAGGGAGGAGAGGACCGAGAAAACCTTCGAGACAGGTTTCTCAGTCACAAAGCAGCCAAAAAACCTATACAATCTATAACCTGTTGCAGATGCTGATACCAAGAGAGAGGATACGCAAAAAATTGGGCTTATAAGGTCGCCCTTTTACAAAAATGTACAACCAAAAAGACTAGTGTCCTGGGAGATCTCGAAGGTCCAGTGCAAAAAAGGAGGTGGACCATTCGTTGTCATCCATGTGTCGCGCACCATCTTTAGCAAGAAGGTCGGTGAACTCGTTCGATGTCCGCCAAATATGCCTCCAACAGACGTTGATAACCCTACAAAGGCGGTAAATTTCATCAAAAATTCTAGAAAGGTACCAGGGAGGGGTGGTCGTGCCTGCTGCCCATGAAAGAATGTTTTTTGCATCTCCTTCCACCACTAAGGAATGACCCCAGGAAGGATTAAAGAGTCTAAGGCCCATAAGGAGTGCCAGGGCTTCAGCGAATTGTGAATCTCCATGCCAACAAATTCTGAGTATGTCCATTGAACATTTCGGTTGTGGTCACGGAAAACCCCCTACTCCTGAAGGGCCTGGGTTTCCTATAGAACAACCATCGAAGTTTAGCTTAATGGCTGTATCTAGAGGACGTAACCAGTTGTGAGATCTTTGAAGCTTGAGAGGCTGAATTCGAATAATGTTATCCCATTGCCTGAGGAAAGAACTCAAAGGAATCCCACCAAAGATCTTATGGGTGGAGGCCCAAAAGGTTACATGGGATGTAACCTTATGAAATAGAGCAGAGACTTCATGTGTATGCCCTTGAAAGATCCTCTCATTTCTTTCAAGCCATAAAACCAAAATTGTAGCAGCTAAAGCTGCCCTCCACAAGGTTATGCCTGCTTTGGGCCAAGGACCTCCACAGTAATGAAGAAATAAATCTTTTACCGAGTGTGGGAGGACCCAATTGAAACTAAACAGTTGTAGGATCTGTGTCCGAAGCTCAAAAGCCACACTACAGTGTAGAAAAAGGTGGTGGTTAGACTCCTCTGTCAAACACATAACACATCTGTTTGGTAGTGGCAGTCCCCTTTTTTGGAGCTGATCAAGAGTTAAGGCCCTATGACAACCGGCAATCCAATTGAAAGACTGAACTTTTGGAGGAGCTATTGTGTTCCACACCTTGGAGAGGGGAGAAATGGGATTTAGAGGGAAAGTAGGGGGCTGGGTAAGAAGCTTATAGAAGGATGCAACTGAAAACTTACCCGAAGTGGATAGTGTCCATACCAAAGAATCACTTCCTGATAAAGGTAGGAACACTGGGTGAAGAGCAGCAGATAGAGTGGAGAACTGTAAAGGTTCCTTCGAAAGGAAGGGTTCCAAGAACTACGCCCTGCAGCCAAGACCATTTCGTCTGCAATACTGGACTCTTTGTTGGCAACAAGTTGAAACAGGTCAGGAAAAAGATCCCTAAGGGGAGCATGTCCAATCCACAAATCCGACCAAAAGCGAACTCTGCTTCCATGTCTAGAATGGAATCGAATCACTTTCTTGAACTGAGCGAGGGAGGAGGCGAGGGATTTCCAAATTCCTAAAGCCCTACTCTGTTAGGGCCTTTTAGGAACCCAAGAGTGGTCCATAATTTTATATTTCTTCCGAAAAACCTGTGCCTAGAAGGAGTTTAGTTGGGTGGCCAATCTCCACCACCCCTTCCCCAAAAGGGCCTGATTATGCTTTCTCAGATCTCTGATACCCAGACCACCTTGGGCTTTTGGCAGTTGGATTCTATCCCAAGACATAAGGTGGTGACATGTTTTTTCAGCCCGGCCGGACCACAAAAAATTCCTCATCGGTTGGTCCAGTCTCTTAACCACCAACGCTGGCATATGGAAAATGAACATTAGATAGACGGGGGAGTTGGCCAAAGTCGCCTTAACCAGCGTAAACTGACCAGCCAGAGAAAGGAATCTGGCTTTCCCTCCATCAACCCTATCTATGACATGGACCCAATGTCTCTTTTTGGGTTTCCCTAAATCTAAAGGAATCCCCAAGTAAGTGGAAGGAAGGTCCTCTATTTTACAGTCCCAAGAAGGAATCAAGGATCTAATATCTTGAGGTGTGAGGCCCACTCCCATCATCTTAGATTTTTCCATATTTACTTTGAAACCAGTGGCGATCTCAAAACATTTGAGGAAGATTCTGAGGTTCTAAATTTGTTGGGGGATCGCCTCTAAGAAAACTAAGGTATCATCTGCGTACTGCAAATGTGATACCCTAGGGCCTTGTGAGCTACAGAGAAAAGGCGAGAGAAGCCTTTCTTAGTAGATACGAGAGATCGATCTGCTGAAGACCTCGTCAACTATTGTGGAAAGAAAGGAAGAGAGAGGGTCCCCTTGACGGAGCCCCCTCGAGACGACAAAGAAGCCTTTTGAGCTACCATTTATAAGGATAGAAAAGAGGGGGGTAGAAATACAACCTCTTATCCACTTTCTCCATCAAGGGCCAAAGTTCATTCTTGCCATAGTCTCATCCAGCAACTGCCAGTCGACATGGTCATAAGCTTTCTCCCAATCAATTTTGAAATCAATCCAGGTTTCTTAGAAAGAAACCTAGAGTGAATACACTCATGAGCTACCACCACACCATCCAGAATCAACTTGTCTTGGATGAATGCCGATTGGGATTGCGAAATGATGAGAGGAAGGACCTGCTTGAGTCTTGAGGCCAAAACCTTAGCCAGAATTATGTACCAAGAGTTAAGTAAGCTAATAGGACGAAAGTCCTTAAGCTCTTCAGCCCCTTCTTTCTTGGGGACAAGAGCTATAAAGGTAGCATTGATAGCTTTGTTGAGAATCCGCCTATGAAAGAATTCTTCAAAGAAACTCCTGAAATCAGGTAGGAAGGTACCCAGGAAAGATTTAATGGGGACCATGGGAAAACCATCAGGCCCCGGGGCTTTGTCATTTGCTAGCTGATCAATGTCGCTAGAGATTTCCTCAATTGTAAAAGGTTTTTCCAATTCGCTAGACCAATGGTCCGGAACTAAAAGGAAATCCAAAGTGGTCATCCTGGGCCCCTAGGGCAGAATAGAGGGTTGAAATGTAATTAAAGATGGCGTTTTCAATTTCATCTGGCTGGGTAAGAAAACTGTTATCCACCTTAATAGTGGATATCAGATTCTCTCTCCTTCTACAATTGGCAACCCGATGAAAGAAAGCAGTGTTCTGATCCCCTACTTTTAGCCATTTCACAGTGGATCTTTGGTACCAAAAGAGCTCCTCTTTCTTAAGAGTAGCAAGGTATTACAGCTTAGATTGGGTTCGTAACTGTCTTCGGAGTCTAACAGGGGTCCGACCTCCTCAATTTTATCAAGATCTTGGATGCAGCTGAGCCCAGAGCTTTTAATTGCGAGTAGTTCCTAGGCTGAGAAAGTCCCCAGCTTTTCAAGAACCTTTTGAGTAGCTGGATTTTTTATTGTAGCTTGAATCCCTCTCTACCCGAGACTTGGGAGGAGAAAGAATTCCACCAACTGGGAATGAGAGTCGCGAGGGACGGCTCTTCCAACCAAGTCAGTTCAAACCGAAAAGGTTTAGGCCCCCTGCTAGAAACTTGTGTCTAAAAGAATGGGGCGATGGTCAAAGGTAGGTTTAGGTAGGGTCAAAGTATGTGAATTTGGAAAAGCAGATTCCCAGTCCAATGACAGAAGGAAACGATCCAATTTGGCTAGAGAGGGCTGAGCAGAGTGGTTAGACCAAGTAAAGGCATTCCCTTGAGTAGGAATGTCTAAAAGTTCATGTCAAGAGATGAAGTCAGAAAAGTCCAGCATACCATGGGAGACATTAGTGTTGAGGTTTCTCTCATGAGACCAACGGGTGATGTTAAAATCACCACCCAGGCACCATGCAGAATGTGGTAAGGCAGCAACGTGATCCAATTCAAACCATAGGCGGGGGCGTAGGGAAGCTGCATTTGGGCTATAAATGGCGAAAAATTTAAGCAACACACCATCACTTGTCCTGGAGAGAAGGACAGTGACTGCGAAATCTCCTATGTGAGAAGATAGAAGATTAAACTCAGTTGGTTTCCAGATAACCCAAATTCCACTCGAGGCCCCTAGCGCTGGTAAAGATTCCCATTGACACAGCCTTTTGTCTCACACACTGCGAATGGACTGCACAGTTGGCGCCGGTTGTTTAGTCTCTCACCGAAGGGTATAGTTTGGTAGAGAAGTCTCTCACCGAAACCCTTTTGGGCTTCTGTCCCAGCCCTGTAATATTCCAAGATAGAAACTTCACAAGAGACGGGGAGGAGCAGGGGCGGACACAATCCTGGGCGACCACCTAAGAGTGGGGGGTTTTGGACAGCAGTGAGAAGAGGCTGGTCTACTGGGGCAAGATTATCATAATTAATAGAAGAGAAGAGGTTGAGCAGTTCGCGGTGTCCTGAGAGATTCACCTTGAGCCGGCTATGAGAGTCTGCCTGCAGGAACCGGTGGGCCGGACCTTCCGATCCAAGATGTTCAAAACCCATAACCCTGTAAATCTCCCTCATCTTGTTAGCTTCTCGAGTACTACCAGTCCCACCAACTATCACCGGGTCTCCTTCGTTCGAGCTGGAAGGGGGGGGTGCTAAAGGTAGTAATACAGGAGACAACTCTGCAGGTTCAGAGGAGGAGGCGAACTGACCATGGGAAACAGGGGAAAGAGGAACTGACTGCAGCGACTCAGGCTCCCACAGACTGAGTGTAGGCAATGAAGCCGCAGAAGACACTGAGGAGGGGTTAACCATGGAGGGAGCAGAAGAAGGTGAAGAGCCAAGAGTGTGACCAAAAGACCCAACAGGCTGGGTAGGGGTCCAGACAGAGACAGGGGGAGAAGCCCAGTTGGACACAGGATGAGGGCAAGGGTTAAAAGGTAGAGAAGGAGGGGGTGTGTAAGAAGATCAAAAGTGATAAGGAAAAGGTTGAGGCCCAAAGTTAATGGGCAAAGAGGGAGAGAACTCATAAGGGAAGAGAACCATAGTAATCTTGCCAAGAGAGATAAGGAGTGCGGGCTGAGGAAGATAGGGACCAAGAAGCTCTGACAGGTGGGCCAGGTCAAGGGGAGAAGGATGAAGGGAGTGCACCGTGATGATGCCATAAGGAATAAGAGAAGGGTCGACTTCCATAAGCACGGATGAAGCAAAAAGCGAGGGGTCACAATGGTAAAAGAAAGGAAGGGGTAAGAAGGTCAGGGAAAGAATAGAGGGAGGCACGTGGGGGAGAGAGGGGGAAGAATCAGCACTTTGAACGATGGAGGAAGCATCCTCAGAGCAGCCCAGAGAAGACCTGCAAGGAGTAGTGGATAGGGAGGAGGCTAGCGGCTCCTAACTCTTAGTTGACGGAGAGTACTGAGAAAGAGAAGGTTCACCTGAAGACCCGGGTGGATCATCAAGGTAGGGAAAGGTAGAGGGGAAGACAGCGTTAGGAGAACCGCCAGGGAGTTGAAGCGACAGAAGGCCAGGTGGCAAAGGGAGAGACGAAAGAGTTCCTTAGGCAAAGGGCGAAGAACCATGCGAAAGGATACCACCTACAGCCGCAGTGATGGAGGTCGGCACAAAGTTATGAGTTGTTAGCTCAAGAGAGCGTAGGGCGCATGGATTAAGGGGCGCTTGCCGTGTGGCCGCAGGGATAGACGTCAGGGCCACTGGTGTACCTATCTCCACTGTGTTTGTCCCCTTGTGAATTGGGTCAGCAACCGAAGCCGAGACTCAGCCCCTACCAGGGAGAGCTGGTTCTCAACAAAGACAGAAGACCCAGGAGAATGTAAGTCCTCTACCACTTCCTTACCGGGTCGATGGGTCGAAGAAGCTGAGGGACCCAAAGGAAGGTGATAGCTGTTAACAACCCCGCCTTCAGAGCTTGGTTCTAGTAAGGTGGGCCCAACACATGCCTTCGACGCCGACTTCCTGACAGCGCCGTCCCCATCATTCCCAGAGATTGAAGGTAGAGTATCACGCAGTGCCCGCAGGGAAGACCGGTGATCGGAGGACCGTTGACTAGCTAGAAAAAAAGGACGGTAAACTCTCGTGCCAGGAAAGTGATCATGGGGATTCCAGCGGTGGCGCCGCTTGGGTAGGCCAAACTTTCGAGAGACGATCCTCTAAGCAAAGGAAGAAGAACTATTCGGGGGAGGGTGCGAACTGCTATATACTTGATTAACTTAGGGGGGGGAGGCCTCAGTCCCAGCCAACGAAATCGGGTAGAACAGGTTATCAACTTCTATCCACACCCAAGGTGGAATACATTTCGGTTCGAGGACCTCCACCAGGAGCAGGATGGAGCCTAGCAGAAGTGTTTCCAGAGATTTCCATCGAATAGAGATCAAATAACCAAAAGATTCAGCGATTCTCCCAAAGGTTGCAAGAGACCAGGCGTGTAGAGGCACATGATGAAGCGTAAGCCAAATCTTTTGCCTTCTGAAAGAACCTTCTAAGGGGGACCAAGCCCGAAGGCTCAGGGTTGCCCCTTTGAACATCACATTTTTGGAGTCCTGCAAAACCTGGCAGGCGAGAGCTTGTGACGAAAAGGTGAAGAGGTAGTCTCCACTGGAGAGGCATCGGGCCGTGATATTGGAGTCCTTCTAGAAATTTTTAGCTCAGATCTCAACACCTCTGATATCTTTCCGAGACGGATGAAACGTGCGTACTAGAGATGACTGGAACTTAGTCTTATCAACAGAAGGGATGGATACAACAAGAAGGCCGAGCAGAGTACTTGAATGGGACGCAGAGGTGTTTAGGGTAGAGCTCACATCAAATAACTTCAAGCTGAAAACCATCCCATGCAGCCACAACAAAAAAGTGAAGAAGTTCTAGCAGCATATATGAAGTTGCTAATTGGTCACCCCCAAACATTGAACTACCCAAAAATATAAAAATTTTCAAAAGAATATATGACAATATGAGCACTTAAAAAGCCCAAAACTAACCTTTAATTGAATTCATAGCCATCAAATTGTCACAAGTTGCCATCTGCACTAAATTGTTCTAGCACGCTTTCCACTTACCTAAAGGAGAGGCAAAATTCTCACATGGAAGTCATGAGAACTTGCTAGAAGAATAATTCTAAGTAATATTTCCTCGTGACCAAGTCATTCTCATATGTCTTTACAATGAGAACTTGCTCAGCAAGAATGAGATCAAAACTTTCTCAAGGAAGTTATGTAGGATAACTCTGATGAAGCCCATTCAAAGCAATACCCTCCCATGAAATTTGGTTGAGGACAAGCTTGGGGAACATGTTTGGCTGCATATTTGAAATTAATGGAGAGGCAATATGATGCAGGGAAAAATAATAAATCAGAAAAATAAAGAGTTCAGCGAATATATTATCTCTCAGGGCCTACAAGGGAGTCCACCCCAAAGATCTCTTCACAACATCAAAGAAAACTTGTTCTTTACTTAATTCACCATATGTTTACAACAAAGGCACCTTCCCTTTAGAAATGAGAATAAAATAGAATAGAACAAACCCCCTATATCACTCACGCACTTCCCTCTCTCCCTAGATCCACAATCCTAGGAAATATTCTCTCCCCCTCTTTCCCCATGTAACTCCCTATCCTTTAAAGTAGAAAATCAATCAATCCCATGCAGTGTATCAAAAAGCTCTAGGCGGGTCCTAGGCGGCCTGGGGGGTCCAGGCCGCCTAACGCCTAGGCGGCCGCCAAGAACCTGGGCCGCTGCCCAGTTGAAAAAAAAGTAAAAATCCCAATATACCATATTCCAAGTTGAAAAAAAAAAAATAGAAGTCAAGAAGAAAATTTTGATAATCCATATTGTTAAAACAGTAAACTGTAAAACCACACAAGTGTAGGATATAAAAGTCAACACTCAACACAACAGAAATAAACAAAAATTTAGAAAATATACAATCTAACAAAAGTCAACACTCACGACTCAACACAACAGTCAACAGACTCAACACTCAACACTCAGCACCAAGAGGCAAGAGTCTTCAGTCATCATCAGAAGGAATATCAATAAGGCAAGCCTCATCATATGCATCAGAGTCGAGGCCATCATCATCAGAGTCATCTCCCTCTTCAATATAACGCTCGTCCTCCTCAATTTCTTCTAAATCTGCCTCTTCCTCCTCTTCTTCTACCTTCCTCTTACTAGTATGTACAGTCTGTGCAGATGAGACCCTACGAGTCTTGACTGCTCTACCTTTTTTCTTGTGCTTCTCTGAACTCAAATAGTGTATAATTCCTCCTTGGTAGCCTCAGGAACATTTTTACACAGAACAACATCCCCCATCATACCAACATGATGTTTTTTAAACCGGTAAATGCCCGCATTAGTATCCTTTCCACAATAATTACATTTAATACGATTTTTCTCACTTGGATTCGGGTTATAACCATGCTTCCAACCCGGATCACCACTCCGACCAGAAACTGGAGAAGATACTTCCATATAACAAGGCTTATTTTCATCCTTTTTTGGTTCTTCAAAATTCAACAAACGTCTAATCTCATCTCGAACTGCTTGAGGAACCTTTGTACAAAAAGTAACATTACCTCTAACACCAGCAAGGTGTTTTTTGAATCGGCTAATACCCCTATTGGTATCTTTTTCATAAAAATTACACCTTATACAATTTTTATCATTTGGTTTTGAGTTGTACTCATACTTCCAACCCGGATCACTTTTTCTAAGAGTAGCAAAAATAGATCTATGACAAGGATTTTGTTCTTGTTTTTGTTTTCCATAACTTAAAAATTGCTTAATCTCCTCCTTGATAACTTCAGGAACATATTTACAAAGGACAACATCCCCCTTAATACCGGTAAGATGTTTCTTAAACCGGTTTATGCCTCCTTTTGTATCTTTTTCACAAAAATTGCAACTAACGCAATTTTTGTCATTTGGATTCAAGTTTTATCCATATTTCCAACCCGGATCTCCACTCCGACTAACTCCTGAAGAAGACATCTCAAAATAAAACAAGCAATCTTAAAAATGCACTTACTTTGGATGCTTGAACTCCAAACTTTGAGAAACACTTCGATGATTCGATCCAATGAAATGTAGTTTTTTGGAGGTTTTTGTTACTCTAAAAGGTCTGGTGGGTTTAGGGTTCAAATGAATCTAAAAGCCATCATTCTTAACTTTTATATCTTTGAAAAAAATGAAAAAAAAAAAAAAAAAGTTTTCCGCCTCTAGGCGAGGCGCAGGCCTTGGGCGGGCTGCCCAAGGCTGGGCGCTAGGCGGCCGCCTAAGCGCTCAACGGTCCGCTTTTTAAATCATTGATCTCATGATAATAGGACTCTTCTCAATTAAAGTAACACACCAGAGACCAAACCTTACAGTTTAGCATCCCATTTCTTGTAATATCCTTCTTTCAAAGGACTCCCAACCAGCTAAGCTTCATGCGACAAAAAGAGGAACCCAATGCCAAAGAGACTCCATTCAATCCTACAAACTAGGGAAAAAAATTTAAATTTAAATTTTTTTTATGGGATTTCATTCTAGCATTCTTAGGACTGGCAAGCCATTTTCCTAGACTGTAGGATTTCATGGTGTTTCTTTGACATTGACTCTTTTTGTGGCATGAAGCCTAAGTTAATTGGATGACTTTTGAAAGAAGAATCTCACATGAGATGGGATCCTAAAGTATGGGATTTGGGAGTTGGTGTGTTACTTAAAATGAGAAGAGTCCTACTTTTGAAGGGATGTTGATAGGGAAAAACATGGGAAAAGAGTGGGAGCGGATATCTCCTAAGAAAATGGATCTAATGATAGAGAGAAGTACGTGAGTTATTTAGAGAGAGTACTTTGGGGGGTTTTATTTATCTTATTCTTCTTTTTTAACATATAATTAAAGGGAAGGACCCTTCCTTATAAACAAAAGGTGAAATGAGTAAAGAAAGAGCCTTTTTTTTATCATGTGAAGATATCTTTGGGGTGGACTCCCTTGTAGACCCTGAGAGAGGGTATAACCTCTCAACTATTTCTTTTTATTTTTATTTTCCTGATTAACTATTTTTGCCCTATGTCACAATAGGAGGATTAAAAACCCCGAGATTTCATGCCAACAACTCGTCTTTGAGATATGACTTTAATTGAAGTGTCATGGTGTTCACAGTTTGGGAATCGATTTCAAGGCCTACCTCTATTAGACATTTTTTGTGCTATTGAGTATCTTTCTTTTAAAATGGAGAGATTGAAGAAGATGTTACACATAGAATTAGGGTTGGGTGGGCGAATTGGAGATGTGCAACCGGAGTTTTATGTGATCGTCGCATACCAATAAAGCCAAAGGGGAAGTTCTCTAAGACAACTGCGAGACTATCTCTGCTTTATGGGACTAAATATTGGGGAGTCAAAAAATAACATACCCATAGAATGAGCGTCGTTGAGACGAGGATGTTGAGATGGATGAGAAGCAAGACATGAATGGCATTCAAAATGAATACATTCGGGAGAACTTCGGTGTAGCTCCAATAGCCGATACGATGAGAGAAATTAGACTTAGGTGGGCTAGTCATGTACAGCGAAGACCCAATACAACACCTATTAAGAGGCGCAAGTTGGTTCAAATGGAAGACTCAAAAGGGACAAGGGGTGAGCCCAAAAGAACAAGGTTAAAAGCATAGTTACCCGAAATGATTCGGATACCGACTCGATTTAGGAATCAGAGGGCAAAATCACTGTTGGCTAGAAGATTCCCGTTTCGGAATCGACGTCTGTACAAGAAGAATCATTGGGGAAGAGATTCATATTTTTAGGAATCGATATTCAACAAAAATGGAATTTTGATCCCTACACAGATGGAATCAAGATTCCTAGCTCTTTTGAGTCGAGTTTCCGACCTAGTTGGAATCGACCAATATGGAATCAAAATCTCAACATCTTCGGAATTGAGAGGGAACTGAGAGGGAAACAATACATATTTCAATGCCATTCATTGACCGACATGCCATACATGCACGTTTGCATTATTAATTATTTCTAACATTTTGGAGTTGCAATCTCTCCATTGGACCAACACAATGCATACTTAAAGAACTAAGTGGAGAATGTGGACCACCACTTTGGCTTCTATCGATCATATCATGCCAAAAAAGATGATGACAATTTGTAGCTTGAGATTGAGCATCTAGCTCGAGTAGTTTAATACCTTGGAAACTTCTAAACATCACTTTTTAGAAAAAATAGTAACAAGAAAAAGAATGAAAGGGGGGGGGGGGGGGGAAGAGCGGAAGAATTTGGATAAATGTTGAAACCAGTTTGGAAATGAGATTCTATACGTATTGGAATCAATATTCCTAGAATCAGGAAGAGATTCTAGCCTTCATGGAAACAGGTTTCGCGAAGATTCCTAGTCGGAATCACAGAATCAGGGTTCCAAATCGGAATTGCGACCTTCGGTGAGAGATTCAGGTAACTATAGTTGAAAGTAGCAAGAAAATATATGGGGACTTATGGCCTCACTGAGGGTATAGCCCTTGATTAAGTATAATAGAGACCAGGATTCATGTTGCTGACCCAAAATAGTTGAAAAAAGGCTCTGATGATGATGACGATGATTATCTTTCATTATTGTTGAGCCCTAATGTTACAATTAAGTTGTGGCTCAGTCCCACATCAAGGAGTTTCATGATGTAATCTCGATAAAAATAACACTGGAATCCTTTGAGAACCATTCCACTCCACCAGGATATAGTTACTTTAGCTCCCAAGGGCCCTTCCACATAGTGCCTCAGACTTTTGAGGCTTAAGCAATTCTCTCATCGCTAGTTATGCTGTACTGTTTCAGCTTCTTAGTTTCAACAAGCAGCATGAATTCAATACCTATTCAACATCTATTTCATAATGCAAAAGTCGAGGGAGTCGAAGATTCAAAATGATTAACCATTCCCAACAACAGCTTCCAATTACAAAAGGTACAACAATTAGGTTCTATTAAAACTAGAAAGCATGGATACCCCTCAAACTTACTGGGCTACCATGATTATGTTGAGAACTTCATATTAAAGAAACAAAAGCAGTTTGCAAGTCACGGTGAGAATTTCAAAAAAAACAAAACAAAAAATAATCAGCAACAGAAGAAAAAATAAATCCAAAGCGGTAGTTGATCTGCTATTTAGGAAACCTAATGGAAAGGTATAATCAAAATACACCAAACGCACCTACACATTAATGCGTGAACGAAACATTTGAAATGTTTGATCGACACACATACAATAACGAATACAATAAAATTAGGAAATGGTAAAGCAAAAGTGCACCTACAAAGAGAAAACTTCAATGCTGAAAAATGCTTGATAGATGCGCACACAATAATCAATATAATATAATTACGAAATGCTAAAGCAGGTCACCTACAGAAGAGCATACGTCAATACTTACATTCACAGTACATCAGTATAAGAACATGTATTGATTTCTCACATTGTTTTCAACAAAAAAAGTAAACAGATTTTTAAAAACGACTAATTTTAAACGGTTTGACTTTTTGACTCATTGATTACGTAATCATTTACAGGTATATTTTTACATAATTTCAGAAAACTGGGAAATATTGATCAGGGGAGGGACAGATCATTGTGACCACTATTGACAATCAGCAAGGCTGACCGGTCAACTCCCTCACTAGCTAGCTAGTCATCGAGCTCATTTGATTCCCACCATCCATGATTGAAGCTCGTTGTCATAGCTAAAAAATTACATGAAACGTGTGTATAGACTCCATGGATGTAAATGTCCTCACGAAAAGAAAATGTTGTTAGAGGTCAAAATATTTCTGCTCATGAAATATATATATATATATATATATATATATATATATATATATATATATTAATCAGTAGAGGTGAAATACAACAATAGACAAACAATAGCACATTAAAAAACCTGCGACAATCATAGTAGTAGATCTCTATATATGAGGCGGAACCCACCAGTGCAAGGCCATCAAAAGATAAACTTCAACAAAGTTCCTTACTAGTACAGGTCCCCAGGGGCGTGGGGATTTCATCAAAGTTGCCACCACAAGTACTAGGCTTCAACTTTTCATTCTGTTCTTGACGACCCTTGGGCAGTAAAGGGCAACTCACATAATTTAATTACATAGGCTCAAAAGAGACCCGACCACCGGGAGATTCATGGTTTTGAACAGACAAATCTATGACACAAGTGATAAGCATCCAGATTCAACACAATTTTAGAGAGGCTAATATCGAAACTGACACACTTCCTCAGGAGAAAATGCCCTTAGCAACACCTCCTTCCCCCCCCCCCCCCCCCCCCCCCTTTCACCAGGGAAAACATTTCCTTTTTGTCTCATTACTAACTCATACTTTCTCTGGTGAAATGACATGATTACCTATAAAAGTGAGATAGGACTTCTGAAATGGGTTTGACCGATATCCTTGTTTCATATTTTAGCAAATTAAACAGTGATGTCATCAAAGAAAACAAGGTGGACATATTGTTTTTTCCAAAATAGAATTACTTGTAGAATCTTGATTTACTGCAGAATTATATCCATCATGATTTAATAGCATTAAAGCAATTAGTAACCAAAGCTCAGGAATAATGGAAATTCATTAACAAATGCAGAAGATATATATCCTACCAAAAGAAGATCGATGCATGACACCCGTGCAGTCTGATTCGCAGCAGTACCACAGGATAAGAATTCTAGCAGAATACATTGTACAAGTTTGCCACTGAATAGATTATGAGAGCACTTCAAAGAGAGTATCCTCAAAAAATCATAATGGGAATGCTGCTTCCCTATCTTCTCTAGCAAGCCCTCCTGGAAGAAACAAAAGTAGCATTAGCTATTCTTCATGTGTCGACATTAAGTACACACATAATCACAGAATAGAAACAAGTACAACGACCAGAAAACTCTATTTAACAACACAAATACTTCGTACCAAAAATGCCAGGCATCAAATACGGGAGCACCACAATGAGACTTAAGTCTGCCTCTGCTGAACATAACTACGAATAAGCAAACCGAGGGTAAGACTCCATTGTTTGAATTCCATCCAAAAACCCAGGGATACGTAAAAAACTTGAACCTTCAATCCATAGTTGTTGGAGGCGGAAGATAAGGTGGAAGCTCCCTAGGGTTAGGATCGACGTACGTAGATTCCATAAGTTCAACAAGCTACTAAGCTAGTTCTTAGGACATCTGGGATTGAGACCTCACGTTACTGGTGGATCAAGGTTTTGGCTTGGAGGGATCTAAGCTCCAATATATATAAAACGAGCTCAACTGATAGCATATGATAAAATTTGGATCGAGCCAATGCCCACTCGATCCATTATCGTACACCTTAGCTTACTATTGTTGGAAGTATGGCCTTTCAAGGCCTTAAAAACCCGACATATTAAGGCTCATGATCACAGTGGGAGTGTACGAGAGCGGTGTGACTCTAGGATCTTGGTGCACTGGGACCAAGAGTCATATAACTCCGAGAGTCATGAGGCCGGTGTGTATATATATGGTTTTGATTTATGCATCATGACTATGTGATGGTCAGGGCATTGCATATGTGATTATTTGTGATTGATTGATGATGATATGAGCTCGAGTTTATTGTGTGTGATTTAGCTATGTATAAGAGAGTTAAGGCTTTGAGAAGACATAAGCCTACATCCTTGACATATTGAACTATTAAACCTTCGCATAGCATTTGCATGCACAGTCGCAAATGAGGAGCCACTATGCATGTACAGTCGCAAATGGGAAGCCACTCTACCCTCTTAATCCACCTGAGAGAGAAATTCACACTTACCGAGCATCCATAAGAGTGTATGCCATTGGGGGTGCACTTGCAATCCACTACTACCTAAAAGTCCTGAGCCACACATTAGTTTGACTTTAAAAAACCAAGCATGAGCCCCTAATTAATATTGTGGGTCATGGGTTAGTTGGGTCATATTCAGAAGATGACCTTGAAGTCTAGGTCTAGCCGAGTGGAGTGCTCCGATACCAAATTCAGTTCCATAAGATCCTAATTTCCCTTATAAATATTTTTTAAATGGGGTCAAAATGTGTTATTTTGATGGAAAATGGATTGGTGAATTTTTTGAGATTTTTCTGAGCCAAAAATGATAAATTTTGGAAATATGTTTTAGAAATGACAAAGGACAGTGTCCCCAATGGTCCACACATGACACCCAAATGGCCAATGGGTGGCACGTTTAGATGATTTGGGCTCCACGTCATTGCCATGTATCCATGACATGTCGTTGACATCACACCCCCCCCCCCCCCCCATGGGATCTATTTCTCATTTGGTTATTTGTTATAAAATGTGATTTTAAGTTGTGATTTTTTATGGAATTCTGAAAGTTTCATAATTATATTTCAGCACGTCTTGCGTGTGGATTTGTGGTTGTGTGCACATTTGGGGAGCCTTCTAGAAAGGACATAGGGTTTGATATTATGATTGAAATTGTGCACATAACCACCTGTCCCATGTTGAACATGCTCACCAAAAATGGAAGGAAGTAAAATGTACCAAATTGCTGTAAGGGCAATCCCCTACTTACGGTTTTTAAGTTGATGAAGTGAATTGAGTATGAGCATTTTATATAGAAAAAAGTTTATATAAGGGCGAGGCCTAAACAATTAAGGCGCACCTCAAAAATCTAATAGAAAAGATTATTTTGATGCCCAAAAATCTTCAAATCGATCATCTCAACATCAAGATGTATGGACATGGGAAAAAATGGATTCCAAGTCTTGGAAACCGTCGATCTTATACTATATTTTTGAACTGTCAATTTTCAAAAATTTTCAGGTGTTCATAGATCTGCTCGATGTTCACTACTTTTGAAGCTTTGAACCTTATAATTAGATATGAACATAAAGTTTCAAGCCATCGCAAAGAGTTCCAGTACTGAAAAACATATTTCGACACTATTTAAAGGTGCGCCGTACTTTGATTGTTTGGGGCCTCAGCCCTATACAAACATACCTTTTTATATAAGGAAAATTTAGAGTGAATTATGATTAAAATGAAGGATAAGGGCGCTAAATCTCATCCACACATCAAGACAACAAGATGGTGGATGAGTTGCTAGGATCAAGCCTCTCTTTATAACATGGATGATCTCTCTCTCTCTCTCTCTCTCTCTCTCTCTCTCTCTCCTCTCTCTCTCTCTCTCTCTATTTGATAGGTTTTAGCGAGAGAAATGCGTCCATGAGTTCCCGCCCTCCTCAAGCCTCTTCTTCTTTCTTCATGAGATCAAAAAGTTTAGCAAGAGAAGGAAAGAAGAAAAGTGAGAATCTAGTAAGAGAAAACTCCATTCAAACTCCAATTGGAGTTTGATCTCAAGCTTAGGTGAAACTCCAGCTGTATGGAGATTTGTTTCTGTGAAGAGATCATCATCAAGCCATTTATGAAGTCCTTATGATGGCTGTAATTCACATTTACAGCAAGGTAGTTTAGATTGATTCTAGAGTTTTGATTTTATTCATAATTGATTGATCAAAGTTTGGAGAGTGTTTGATTGAGATTTTCTTGAATTGTATTGACTGATTTTTCTCTGCAATTTATTGGATCCTAAATCAGTCAATAAGATCATCATTTTGGTAGTTTAAATTGAAAATTTATTAAGGGAAAACTATGTCAAATTTTTCCATGTCATGCTTCTTGATTTCCTACCGAATTGAGATTAATTTCAGCCCTATTTTCTCCCATGCTAATCCCTCATTTTGGATCCTAATTGTCAAGCCATCTCATATGTTGAAATACAATAGTGTGGATTATGCAATGCTTAATCGCTTCCAAAATTGATGATGTGAAATTGCCCTATATCTTAATGCCATCCTAGAAGTCATCCCATGGTACACAGTTATGGTCTTGGCTGTAAACGAGGCAAAAATGAGCTCGATACATGGCTTCCCATGGTCAAATCAATTGTGCACTTATAGCGTTTGTTTTTGGTGGAGGAGGAGATTGAATTTGAAGTGGTTGATGGATTTCTGAAGTGATCTATAAATTGGTAATATAATTTGTACGTTGCTGTATTTTAAAGGACTTGAGCACTATCAAGTTTAATCAATCTCCTTGTTGCACCTTGTGTTTGGACTTAGCCAAGGGACCAATCAGAGTTGTAATTTTCTGTATGAGAAGCCAAATTTTGTGGCTGGAAGTTGTATTTCATTGTAAATATGTATGTAAGATTCATGTAATTCAACTATTGCAGTATTGTATTGCGAAAAAATTTTATGTTATGTCACTTGGATTTGGCTTAATACACTATCCATTACCAATGCCACAGTTATTGTACTCCAATTTACTACAATAATATAATTTAATATCATGAAATAACTTATTATGATATTAAACTGTAGTTTTCTAATACCATAATTCTAGTATATCACGATGTGATATGCAACATAGTTTAACATATTCTAAAGAAATAAATTTATAATACCAAGGAGAAGAGAAGTATGTTAATTAATAGTATATAGCTCCTCTCCTTGGGGGGATCACACAAGCATGTAGACTGAGATCTCATTTTATTGGGTGTGAGATCCCTATTTCTCTAAACCCAGCTCCCTCTAAGATAACTAAGAGGAACCGCAGGATCGAGTTCCTAAGGTGGGACCATGGCCTTATCCCTAAGGTTCCTGCAACTATGCTTCATTCAAATAGAATCAATTCCTTGCGGCACAGAACAATCGTAAGTCATCGGCCTTTAAACCCAATTAAGGTGGAAAATGGCAGCACCTTATTGCACCATGCCGAGAATTTCACCTCCCAAGATATGCTTTACATTTTTTGCTTTCTAGCACGTTAGTTCTCTAAGACCAACACTTACATAGAATTTTGAAAACCCATAGCTTAGAATCCTTAAAAGGACTGCCCTGAACGTCTGCATGCAACAGATTCACTCAGAAGAAACGCCTTATTACAGATACCAAGGCAACAAAGACATGCTTGAGAGACACTTCTAGGAAAAAGTGATTTATTATTTAAAAATAATTAGTTCAAGTTGGAAACTTAGTCTGCTCCACTGTTAATTAGGAGGGGATCAGCTTCCGTTACAAACGCCAAAATTCCAGCACTTCTATTCGAATTTTTGTTCCTCACACAACAAACAAAAAAAAAACATGGTTCTCCTTACCACTCCCCACAACAATTTCCTAGTACCCCAAGCACACTATCACTTCAGGATAGACAACAAAGCGCTGTTTACATGCCCTTACGGCCTTTAAAAGCAACAAAACCCATCAATATCCTTGGTATTATCAAGTGCATTAGAAACTGCCTAATGCCACCTCAAAGATTGAATATCATATACCTTCCGAACAGCTACCCCATTATTATGTAGAAGATAGTAAAGCATGGTTATCATCAGATGTCAAGACTATTCTCTCATCTATTTACAAAAAGGTTAGGGCAACATTAAATGCATTGATGTCCAGCTATATGTTTCCTAACAAAAAGCATAAATGATCAATGCACAAACAATGTGCAGAACTTGCAGATCTACAGAAGACTTCTATCAAAGAGATGCTTTTACAGACTGACAAATCTATTTCAGCAGTCCAGATTAATCTCATTGAGCAAAACCTTCTAACTATAAATCCACCCCCAAAACAAATTAGTTTGGACTAGGTACTTGCCGACCGCAGTTTCATAGTTTGGAAGCAGCAATGACCCATCCAAGAAAGCTGGTATAATTTTTTTAATGAAATTGACTATTTAAAAAGAAGTGGATATCATGAAGATAATATTTACCTGAAACCTGCAATTTTGAATCAGGCATTACAAGATTCAATAGTCTTGTAATGCCAATGCTTTCTCTCAATCATATATACAGTAAAGATAAACATTTCTTTACATAAATTTGAAATTAATCATATATATATAGTAAATATAACAATGCTTTACATAAATTTATAAGTTTAGACATACACACATTTCAGACATATCACACAGGAGCAGAAGCGACATAGAAGAGAAGTGAGAATACGTGTTTGATGACCCAAGACATCATAGACAAGTAGTTGGGAGAATTCAGTGGAAGTGAATCCTAGTAACAGAAACAGGTTTATGACAGTCAGTGTTATATGAACCAGATGGGACCAACCAATCCAAGAGGTCAGACCACTGACTGGACTGCAAACGGGTTTGGTCTGCAGAAATACAGATCTTAGAAAAACATGTAGGCTGTGGAATTTCTTAACTAAATTTTAGGATGTGAACCAGTTTTCATTTATGCAACCGGTAATGAATTGCTAAGCTGGTAATTGAAATAGTCAAAACCATAGTTGTTGGAGACGGGATTGGGTGTGCGATCGGTTCGGGATTCGCCGAACCTCCGTGTAGTGGATGCTCCTTGGGGCTAAGACCGGCGTTCGTACAATGATCAAGCCAAGGAACGAGATCCTGAGGTTTATGGAGCAAGATCCCTTGGTTAAGGAACAAGATCCCATGGTCAAGGAATTGAAGTTTAAGTATGTCATATAACGGGATTCCTCTTGTTCTAATATCGAGATTCTTAACTATGTTTCGCATATGTTTTAAGTCTTTAAGTATTACTCTCGGGAATGGTTAACTATGCCAACTCCTGGTGGGGAGAAGAGGCTAAAGCCGCACCATGATAAAGAAGTATCAGCGTCTTATCTTGCTGCGCTTGAGAGATTGTACTCAGACGAGAACGAGAAGGGCAGAATACGACAATACATCAGTGATTTTGTAAGTAATGAAGGAGTCTTCTTACTCCCGGTATCCATTTCCAACAACAGAACAATGTCAGTTGTTTCATGGTGTATATGGTGGTGGGGTTCTTGAATTATATTCACTATAGCTATTAAGGTGTTGTCTCCAGTGATTCAAAAAGCGGACCGCCTAGGTCCAGAAAGCTTGGGCGCATCGCCCAGGCCTAGGAGGCCAATCTAGGCGGTATTGAACCCACCTAGGCGGCCGCCCCGCCCAGAGGCGAAATTTTTTTCTTTTCTTTCAAAGTTGATAAAAATTGATCAAAACATCACCCATTGATATTAGATTTATTTTTTGATGTTTTATAAATCTATTAGGGGGTTTTTTAAAAGATTTTGAGTCCTTAGAAGCATCTTTGACTGGGCATCCTTTTTGGATTCGACTGGGCGGCCCAGGTTTTGGGCGCCCGCCGAGGTGCTAGGCAGCCTGAACCCCTCAGGCCGCCTAGGACCAGCCTAGTGCTTTTTGGAACTATGGTTGTCTCAGAGTATCAACTCGCCATGTGCTAAGAGGTGTTGGAGTACATATAGTTATATTTCCAGTGTTAAGCAAAACAAGTTATATGCTCAACGCTCCGAATCATTGGTTTATGTTCACTACAATGACAAGTTGTTAAGTAAATTGCGATCAGACTATGCAAAGATGTACAAAGGATGGGATTTTCATCTTGACGATGACCATCTCAAGTTTGAGCATTAGAAGCATTAGGTGACGACCTTAATGCTGATGATGAGGCTCGTCAAAGTGCTCCATTACCAAGGCATGTCCCTTTCACTACATCTTCAGACCATGACAAGTGTTTGGTATGCACCATTCCCTTGGAGGCCCCAGCAACCCAGAATCCTACCACTCAAGAGTCATCTTCTTCGAACGTAATCTCCTCTACTTCCATTGTTTCTTACAAGCAGGCTCTCAGAAGGGGTAAAGGAGGACAAGATGAACTGCTCTCTCTCTCTCTCTCTCTCTCTCTCTCTCTCTCTCTCTCTCTCTCTCTCTCTCTCTCTCTCTCTCTCTCTCTCTCTTTGATATAAAATAAGTTATTTAAAGTTTGAAATGAAAGCATATATTCTCATCTCACAACTAAGAGAATTCATCATTGTGATTAAAGAATCCAAAACAATAGGACATCATAAATATAAGACTTTAAATGAAATATATATTCTCACAACTAAGATGGATGGCTTACACAATAAGACTTAATAAAACAATGGGTCACTCTAGACTATGCCTAGTTCAAATTAAGAATCTAAAATAATGGAACTTCATGCCATGTCAAAAAGGGATTGGATTTTACCATCATGGAACTCACGAGTCCTAAATAATAGGAACTCGGGACAATGGCAATCTCTAACCTAGTATCATCTGTTAATGAAAGTAGATCCCACAAACATGGAACCCAAGATTTTAATGTACCAAAATTTTGGACCATGGTTGATGGGAGCAGGGATCTATTTCGAAATGGAACTAGATTGCACTGATGGATGGAACGTGGTCCCTATTTTTTGGAAGCGAGATCCCAAAATTAAAAAACCGAGGTCATTACAAGATCCCATGCAGAAACCGTCAGATCGAGGTTCCGGAGCGAGATCATCACCCTACCCACAAGGTTCCCTTGACTATGGTCAGAACACTTCACTGTTTAATTGTCCAGTTCAATTCTGATAACAGTGATGTCAATAACAAGCAAGAAACCTAATCACAAGACGAGGCCTTTTTTTTTGTTAGTTTGTTGACTGTCTATTCTATTGACAAAAGAGAGAAGTACAAGTATCCAAAAAGTAGGCTTCCCACTTGCTGGGAGGTCTTTACAAAACATAAGCTACCCGCAGGGCAGGAGCTCTGTACAAAACATATAAAGGCTACCCATAAACAGGTAGCCCTGTACAAAAAATCACCGAGAAGGCGAAACACCAGATAACAAAAAATTCCTCCCACAGGGTAAAAAAAAAAAGTACAAGCACATAGACTCGAAGACTAATGAGCATCAAAACTCAGAGACTAGTAAGTAAGTGTCAAGCCAACACAAATAAGAAGTAAAAGACAAGTCGAAGATAGAAGACTACCAACATATAGATAAATTATCCACATGAATCACGAGAAAAGTAAATTATAATGACAAACTTCTCAGTGAGCTGGTCCATCCCTGATTCCAATCATCATCAAACGAATTTTACATATCTATATGTGCAAAATCCTACAACATGTTTCATGCTACATCCATAGGAGTACAGCCCATCCTAATTGAAAACGATGGAGTGGAACACAAGAGAAGAGAATCCAATGTTAAATTCTGAGCTCTGTTTTCATTACGGCGCATCAATTTTACAGAACAGCTCAAATCAAATTATGTCATGCTTTAGAGAAGTAAAGCCCATGGCAGCCAAGGTAGCAGGGGTATTAAAGGAGGATTTTAGTGGTTGGGGATTTTATGACCTGCTTTAAGCTGCTCTATTTTTATCCATATCAGAATCTATCTCCGCATTTCCTTAAAATAAACAAAATGTACTATATTAATTATCAAAGAGAAACAAAAGATAGCTGTTGTGGTCGTACGCAGTCAGGGAACACCTTCATATTCAAGATTCAATAACCTTAAAACAAAGATGGCCCACAGATAGTGCTGACGTCTTTCAATTTCAATAACCCAAAACAAAGAGGAAGAAACAAATACACTCCTGCCAGACATCTGTATGATGCTATTGAAACGACTATTTTAGAAAAACCATTCCTTAATTGATGATGCATCAAATCCTAGCTGTAACAGTTAAAAAACCTAATATTTGAGGACTTACGCGAATGGTTTGAGCAGTCTCAACACATGTCACTTCATCTAGTAGCTGCTGCATTGCCTTAAATATGTTATTGTCTTTCATCTGATGCAATTTCTGGAAGCATTCCTCCATCTTTGAAGGGTCAACAAATGAAGTAGACATTGCTTTGAAAGAAGCCAGAATCTTCTGATTAAGTTCCTCATTACAATTCTCCTACAGTGTCCACAAAAGTAGACATTACAAAACTGTCATTGTGCAAGTATGTCCCTTTTTTTTTTTTTAAACGTTGGATTAGCAATTTTTTGAAACCGTTGGTAGTTTTCAAAAGGGATTAGCATTGGTAGGAATGGAAACCAAGACCGGTAGCTGAGTCACAAGTGGTGCTACCTCATCCCATTCCTTGCAAGTGTGTCCTTTTAGTCCATAGTCAGTCCAGAACCTCCAATGCACTTCCCAATTTCCACAATAACCCAAGGCCAATTGTAAAATATAAAACTAATTTTCAGAATACAAGTCTTGATATGTCATTCATTAAAGAATTGATATGTCATTCATTAAAGAATATTATTTGATTAGTGTAATTGTCCAAGAAAAACAGATAATTCAAATCATAATGTGTATAATCAGATTGTGCACATGTAAAAATCTTCTCAGACAGATGTGGGCATAGTAAGCTTCTAAGATATATTTAAAAAAGAAATGGAATGATTAGTATGAAAGGACATCTGACCAGCTCAAGATAAAAGAAAATTTATGCAATATTCGAGTGTATTCCATGAACCGTGAATCAAATGAGAAACAGTCATACTGGGAATTTTAATACTATTAAAAAGATTCAAAAATATTAGCAAAGAGTTTCGATGAAATCCAAAGAATGCCAAAGTATATATTCACCAAAGTCACAATCAAATGTCAACAAGTCAGGAGAAATAGGGATCAAAACCCACAAAAAGTCTTTTGGGAACTTGTTAAACAAATATATGAAGACTTGGATTTGGCTCAGGACTCAAACCTGGTCCAGAGCCCAGTTGACAAAAAGAACAATCAGTAAGACCCCAATGTTTTCAAAAGAAACACAAAAACTAGGTTGATAACATTATCCAATTTCAAAGCAAATCTTCCCAACCTTACGACCAAATCTTTTAAGTTTGTTAAACATTCACTAAGAATTGGAGCTCCAAACAAGCATTAGAAAATCTACAAGAAATTATGTCAAGTACCACAAACAAACTGCACAAATATAAAAAAATTAATCAAATCAACTTAAAACTAGAAAACAGACAAGACGTTCATGCAACACCCCAGGAAATTGAAGTTGAAACCGAAATGAAGGAACTCCAAAATAAGTAGTAAAGTCTGCCAACTTCTCTATAGATTTCAAAGCATGCCCAGTGCAATCCAGACAGGAAAACCAGAACGAAATCCAGATCGTGATTGCATCATCCAACATTTAAATTCTCCCATGTATAAAATAAGATGCAAGCAGATCATGATACATATTCTAACTAAACAGGCTGCCAAATACCTCAACAGCCAATGTTCCATGGAGTACAGGCTTTACTTTTGAGTATCAACTCCAACTAATCATGGTTGCCCAACCATCAGTAGTGGAGGATATTGAATCAAGTGATTGATTGACAAACCATCAGCAGGATGTTTAAAGCAGCAGATACACACAAAACAAGGCCCTCAGAACTAAGAAAACAAGAATAGGGAGCCACAGAAGCCAAATCAAATATCAACAAAAATAAAATGTTTCTATGTATCCAATGACATGATCATCAAAATGCCCAATCACATAAACTGGGACAGAGAAAATAAAAAAGTCTCAATGAAATAACAATCCAAACACCACAACCACAGCAGCAGCCTTGATCCATGAGCAATTTGTACATGGATGGATGCTCAATCTCTATAACAATTGTAACCCCACATATTATTGTTGAAATAGAGAGATTAATTAATTGAATAAAGAAACATACAGCAAGAGGAAACCAAGTTATTAACTTGAGTACATAAGAGCAACATAATGAAAAACAGTAATTCATACAAGTATAGTTGCAAGAATCATCTAACAATAAAGGGTGCAGTATCGATGTCTCAAATTCAGCATAACAAAGCTCGGAGGACATGTAACTCAACAGATGCCTTTGTCCCAAATACTGGGTATATCAGTTAATTTAACCCAAGTACCCCTTTAGCCAGTTTGACCTTTATCTGTAACGAAAGGATACTCCAAAAAGAAGGGACTTCTTCATTCTTACACACGATGGAAACCAGTCGAAATATGGCTGGCAAGAGGTCTACAGTGGCCTACTGTTTGCATCAATGAACACAGAGTAGATTATACACCTCTTTTTTCATTAACTTATGAAAATGCATTCACCTATCAAGAGGCACAAATGTTCGCAAGCAAGGCTAATGGGATAAGGAGAAGTTGTTCACTGAAAGCCTACAAATGTTTGTTTCAAAAGTTCATCTTTAGAACCTTATCCAAGAAATATTTCAGTTATGCAATAGATGCAAATACACAAGCACGACACCCACAAGTACTGCTTTATAGGCATTGTTCTAAGTGAACTAATATCAAGTCATCTATATATTGCAATCAACGAACTATTGAAAAGAAACAAAAGGGTTTAATTTTATTTTCCCAACAGAAGGTTAAGTTGAATCCAATGAGCACAAAACAGATTAGTCATTATTTTCTCACTTCAATGGGTATACATCTACAGTAGTGGCATGATACCCACAGAAACAGATAACTTCCCGATCTTTCCATTCAACATAAAGAAGAGCTTGAGACACATTCCAGCACATGATAGCATTCAGCTCATTATGAAATGCTTCTCATGCGAAACAAGACGATTATAAAATGCTTCTCATGAGAAACAATACAATTATTTAAAGGCACAATATTTAAGGGAACAACAGAAATGATGATAAATAAAGTGCTCTGCATATCAAATTTAGAGAGCTTATGAAGTGAAAGGAGAAAAAGAAAAAGAGAAGTACCTTCGCTTCCTGTCGCAATGCTAAATAAAGCCGCATCTCCTTTTGCAATCTACAATAAAGAAACAACAACAATGAACCAACTTATCATCTAGTAAAATTGTAGAGCAAAAAGAAAATACAATACCTCCATTTCTGAGATAACATAGACTCAAATGCCTTCTTTTGGGGCATTTGAAAGAAAGAAAACAAAGAAATCCAGTGTTTAGTCCGCTCCTCAACTGGAAGAGATACAGGGAACAGATCTTCTCCAAATATAAGCTCCATCCCCTGAGGCCTGACAAATGAGACAGTGGGATCCCTTATTTTAAAACATGATACACAACTCCCAATAGAATACAAGTGCACAAATAACCATACCTGAATTCTTTGCAGTCTTTATCATAACAAAGCGTCAGAATTCTACTTGGAATTTTCTCAAAACTGTCATCTAGTGTAAGGACACCAACAGAGCATTGCTTGCAGTACTCCCTATACAGATCCAGCAACTTATGCATGGCATTCTTTCTAACAACAACCTGCAAAGAGAACGCATGATGGAAAGTATCGAAAAATGGATCGAAGTTCAGGAAAGCATCAAAAAATTCACGCAAGATGGAAAGTACCTTCTTATCACGGAGACGTTCAGAAGCATCCATAATCAATTCTGATGGAATACATCTAGGGCTAACTTTTGCTATGTCACAAATTACATTCACAACTTGCATCCTCACTTTATCATCAAAATCCAAGAGCCTTCCTTTTAGAGCAGCTGCCATGGGGTAACAAGTTATCAAACAGAACAGATCCCATAATTTAAAAAATTAAGAGGAAGACATTCTGAATAATGCACAACTAACCGACAATTTCCAGTGTTTCTGGCCCTGAAGGGTTGGCCATGAAGCATCCTTTTGCACACTCAACTGCAATAAGCCTTACTTCAGCAGACTTGTCAGAGAATCTTTTCAAGAACTCAACAAAGAGTTGATGATATTCATGAGCAGCATGATGCCCAGGTAAAGCAAAAATCCTCCCAAGCAATCGAACAGCCTTTATGCGGACATCTACATGCTCTGTCTGTTAGATATAAACCAGACCATTTGGTTAAATCAGTTGCATACAGAACAAAAACTTCAAATACAGAAACCACACACTGGGTAAGTCAGTGACATAACTGGAAATAACCTAGAAAAAGGAAAAGAAGAATTAAGGGCCTAAGGCAAACATTAGAGAAACTGTTGCAGTCATAAATAAAGCACCACATACCAGTAACTCCTGAATCAAATTAGGAATGACAGAAAGAAGCATCTGAGGAGCGCACTGGAAAATTTCAAATATAATTTCATGGTAGGACCCTTGAAGCTCACTCCCTGTAGGGCCACTGTCTAAAATTGAAGATGTCAAAAACCGTCGAACAGATGGCTCAAGCTTTGCTGCGCAGTTCTGAATGGCAGAAACAGAGAGCCTAAAGGAAGCAAAAGGCAAACTCTGCATATAGAGAATTTCATTGTCAAATTACTGAATACTCAATTTCCTTGGCAGTATAACAGACTAATAACTCCAATAAAATAATGATTTCATTACCAATTATCACCTCAAAATTAAAAAAGTACCAAATGGTAAAACAAAACAGCCAAGTAAAACAAGTGATATATGAGAAGAACAAATCAAGTGAAATAATTCATGTTAAAGGAGCATAAAAAAAGCCCCCCTCAGATGCAGTGTTATGCAGCCAGGCATCCAGCAGGAACACAGTACATGAAAAAAATTTTAAGCGTCGATTACAACGTGCAACCAAGTAAAACAAAAATGCAATGAAACATGATTGTACATGGAATGTGTATATATGTACACCAGATTTTCCGCTGACATAACTACGTTTCAATTTGTAAATGAAACCATGTTTCCTGCAAACAAGAACAATAAATTGTCACGTGTAGCAAGATATAATCACTGCCTAATAATACCTTTTTTTTCTCCTTCAGTACAATTCTTTTTTGAAATTTCCCCTTCAATAGATTACGCAGAATCACATCCAACAGTGGTTGAGAAACTTCCCCACTTTCATCTATAATTAGTGTAACTATAGAACAGAAACCCTGGAACACACTCTGTGGATGATCTTCTCTACAGGAAAGCAAGTAAAAGTCAATTAGTAATATCCATTTCACTGAAAGTACTCACAGAAAAAGAAATGGGATTATCTCCAATATGAGAATGAAGTAATACAGATTTCCGCATTAGTTATCAAATACAAAATGCAACAATAAAACATACTCTATTACAAAAATATAATAAAGGGAGTAGGTTAAGGCAGTAGCAGTTGGGTTTTCATAGCGCTACGTCTCAAGATCCATTCCTATGTAACCTTGTCAAAAAAAATACAAAAATAAAGGGAGGCAGTTTAGAAAGGCCACATTTTTAGTAACTGCACCCATCCATGCACTTCAAGTCCAAGAGAAAAGAAGTTCTACCTCCTATATTTTTTTCTTTTAAGAAAAAAGTAGAAAGAGAGTTGTGTACTTGATGGGTCTGAATTGTTCTGATGGGTGCAGTTACAAGAAAAGTGGGTGCCAAAACACTAGCTCCCAAAAAAATATTACCGATTATGATTTTTGTATAGGAAAAAGCTTAAATGAATAATATGCAGCAAAATTAATGAGCAAAGGATTTATCACAAATCATTCTGCATAGAAAGGATCTGGTGACTTACAATCAGATTTCATAGGTACACAATAGTCACATGCATATTCAAAAGGAAAGCCACTTCACTCAATATCATTTGAGAAGTGATATTCTGATCAAATCAACAAATTAGACATGCAAAACATATCTGTTAGAAAGAGATTATCATGGTGGCTTTTACATATACCTCTTTGAATTACATAATAATGGCACTCATGATAAAAAAAATCAGTCGTTTAGGCTCAGACACACCCAAGTCAAGAATCAGGTGAGTCTCACTAAGCCACACCCCTTTTGTGTATTTTTTTCTTATAGACTCCGCTGAGTCAGACAGGCAACTCAGCCAAGTCAGACGTCCAACTTCAGCTCAAGACCCCGGCGAGTCCAAGCCCAAGTGCTTTACTACTGATCTCGCTTGTTGGAATTTCAAGAAGAAACCACAGGTGTCAATGAGGCCACATGTTCAGCATTTCTCTATTCTGTTGAACTTGAGGAGTTTGCGTGGTGCAGGATTATGGATGGTGAAAAGTATACTTCCCATCCTCCCCTAGCATTGTAAGATGAGATCCTACAGAAGAAAGAGGAGGAGGCTGGGTAACCAGTTATTATCACAGGTTACAGTATTAGTAGAGGCACTTTTGAGGTTCCATAAATACATGGAAAAGAAGGTGAACAGTCTAATTCAACCAATGAAAACCAAATAAAAGAAACCATAGAAGCAAATAAAAGCAGAACGGAAATGTGGTGACAAGAAGGAGAATGAAAGACCATAAGAGGAAAGAATTTGCAAAAGGTTGTGAAGGATTTTATTGTGACTCAGATAAAAGTGAGGCAGGAGGTCTCATTTGTCAGGTACAATCCATGGAAGGGTTCGAGAAGGTGAAGACCTGGAAAGAGAGAGCCAAGACACCTTTGGTGACGTCAGGGATTGCTAAAAAGAAGCAAGTTATTGATGTGAAAATGGATCATACGGATTTACAAACATTATAAACAATGTTCGAAAATTCGGCAGAAAATTTTCAAAACGCCTAGGCACAATCTAGGCGGCTGCATAAAGCGTTTTGCTTCTAGGCACCCGCCTAGGCGCCATCCTCTGGGCAGCCGCCTAGGAACCACCCCGTGACAATTTTTGGACGGCAAAAAAAAAACCTTGGGAGAGGGTAAAATACGTAATTTTTCCCCTAAAAAGGGGGGAAACGGATTTTAGGGGGTATTCTAAACCCCCAATATACAATCCATGATATTTAGAGTGAAAAATACTCTCAAGAACCACTATTTTGTGATTTATCGAAAGATCAATAAATTTTATATTTTTCTGATTTCTTCCCAAAACGAAGACAATAGTTCGTGGGTGGATTTGGAGCAGCTTTTAATAGTTGATTTTGAGAACATTTGGTGACACAAGAGACAAGGTTTGCATCGACACCGATTTAATTTTGATAGTTTTTAAGTATTATCATATCTAAAAGAGGATTTTGATTTTATTTTGCTACAATTCATTATGTTATGGATCATGTGTTTTTTCTTTTACATTTTTTTCTTTTACGATATATTTACATGTTTGTAGTTAAAAGATTGATTTTTTTGGTGATTTATTGAATTTTTTCTCACTTGGACGATGAAATTGAGCATATATCGTATTCTTTTATAAATAATTGATTCCTTTTTTTGGTCAGGGCCACTGTCTCTGGGCGCTCGGCTAGGTGGCCAGGCACCCGAAACGCCTCGACACCCGAATTTGTTTTTTTGAACCTTGCGCATAAAGAAGAAGCACAACCGCCTTAAAGTGAGGGAGGCCACTACCACTTCACCAAGCAAATTAAACCACCACTTCCAAGGTACCCACCAGATTTTCATGCTGGCCATATAATCAATGTCAGTGCATCCCATTGATTAACCTTCTCTTTGTTTGGATCATGTATAGGTGGCCACCAAGGAATATTAGGCCAAAAGATACAGAAGAACAGCCCAGGCCCACCCAAACCAAAGACAACATCCCATGAAAAATCCACAGCTTTTCTAATTTTAATCACCGTCATCCCAAAATGATTATACTGCGAGGAATCTTTACATGATTTTGGTCCCAGTAAAAAGGTTCCTACTAGGGAAACCAAGACCAAAGCACATCTCTAATGAGAAGGAAACAAAATTCAGTAAAACAATCACATAATGATCATAAGAATCTATTCAAATTAAATTGTTCCGATGTCATTGAAATAGCCATCCAATCAAACCACTAAAGCACAAAAGCTGTGACAACAATTGAAGTTTACGATGCACATTTTCAGATCTGCCTTTGGAATAGGTCGGCCGTAAAGTTTTCAAGGACCCTCCAAAACCCACACTTATCATCCATGAAACAAGGGATTCAAGATTTTAAAATCCACATATAAAAATAAGGTGCGGTTTGTATAGAGACGAGAAATGTGGTTTCAATATTGAAAATCTTTGTGATAGCCTTAAAATATATTTTCGTATATATTTATAAAGTTTAAAGCTTCAAAAATAGTCTAGATCGACATATCTATGAAAACTTGAAAATCTTGAACATTGACGGTCCAAAAATGCATTACAAAATACACTATTTCCAAAGCTTGCAATCCATTTTTTTTCTCATGTCTATACATCTTGATGTCAAGATGATCAATTTGAAGATATTTGGGTATCAAAACAACCTCTTTCAGTGAAATTTTTGAGGTAGGCTCAAATTTCATTGTTTAGAGTCATTGTTTAGAGTCTTGGCTCAATATAAACTTTTCCCATAAAAATAAGGGGATTGTATACAATGAGACCATTTACCTATTGTACAAGGAGATCACAATTACTTATAGTCATCTGATGTGAAAATTGATAGTTTAAGTATGTAACATAGTTCGAGAAAATTTCTTTTGGACTTTGAGCTTGGTCAATGGAATAAATGCAGCCACCCAATTTCACATCAAATGGATAAAATTAACTATGACCACCTTTAACAATAGATAAATGGTCTCATAGTATCCTTTTCTAAAAATTAATGTCCAAGACAAACAAAAAGATTTTCATTAATTGATAGCTTCAAGCAGAAGCTTTCTTACACCCCAAAAAAGAGTATACATTTGTTAGGAATTTCAAGCACGTCCTAAAGATTCTCAGATCTGGTGGTGCATTACAATCCAAAAACCCAATTACACATTCTCGAAATTGTAACTTCTAAGAGTCATGACTCTAAGAGAGAAAATGGTATTCCAACCTTCTCTGATTCACAGTCCTCGCAGTTTTGAATCATGTTTTCAAGAAAAATGGATCTCAACTACAAGTTACAAAGAACTACATAGACCGATCGAACAGCAAGTCCTAAGTGAGAAATAAGGGGACTTTGACATAAAGCATTGAACTACAGCATATATTTAATATTTGACAATGCAAGAAGCATTGAACTACAGCATACATTTAATATTTGAAAATGCAACACTCCACAGTCAAAGGGTTGATGATGCCGTGAGAATATTTAGGCACCATCACAGATATTTTGATTGATGCAAGAGTCAGATTTCTTCAAAGTAGTAGCTACATCATACTGCACAGTTTGGGCACTGGATTCCCTTCCTCAACAGATCTTATTTTCTTCTTTCTTCAGAGAGATCGAATACATGCTCCATAAAATTTGCATAAAAGCACAACTAATTCTACTGTGTGTCCATATATATAATATATGGGAAAAGTTTATATAGCGCCAAGGCTCTAAACAATAAATTGGAGCCTGCCACAAAAATTTTACTAAAAGAGGTTGTTTTGATGCCCAAATATCCTCAAATTGATCATCTCAACATCAAGATATCTGGACATAGAAAAAAATGGATTTCAAGTTTTGGAAATAGTGTATTTTGTAACGCATTTTTGGACCATCAATTTTCAATATTTTCAAGTTTTCATAGATCTGTCAATCTACACTATTTTTGAAGCTTTAAACTTTATAAATAAAGATGAAAATATATTTTAAGGCTATCACAAAGATTTCCAGTATTGAAACCACATCTCTCGACACGATTTGAAGGCAGGCTCTAGCCTAGGCTCTATACAAACCGCACCCATAATATATATATAGAAAAAATTTATGTAAGGTTGCAGTAATCTACACCGTTCATTTAATTTGGATGGTGCAGACTGAACACTATCTTAAAAGACATGCCACTTTTTCACTGTCTTAAAAGATGTGTCAATGCAACCTTAATGCAACAAGTAGGGTCGCAACCTTATGTAAACCACACCCATGCATGTATATGTATGTGTGCGTGCATATAGTTAATGATGTACTTCCATTTTATTACGAGTTGATTAGCATGGTAGTTTTATACTAGATCAAAACACATGCACACAGGCCGCTATGAATCATCATGTAGCTGTTCCAAGATACATTGAACCCCAAACCTTACAGGAACAGACACTCTGGTCCCCACACCTTGCGACTAAGGGTTCAAGCCCAATCCTCCATCAATACCTTGGTGCTACCAATTTTCTATGCAACTAACTGTAGCACCCTGGATAAGAAATAATATTAATTAAGCAAGCCAGGAATCAAAATCAAAGTACCACCAGGTTCCTATATAAATTACCTCAAAACAGAAAAGAAGACATTGAACATTTCCAGAACCAAATCGTCACAGCCAATGTCGAGCATCAATACGCAGCACCGGACTCTTGCAACTATGTCCAGGATGTTAACCCTTTTCGTAAAGTAAGGGCTGGATGTATCATCAAGATCTTTGAAGATGCTGATGAACAGTTGAAAAATCTCCTGCATGTAAGAAGCAATAAGGGGCCAAAAGGGCAAACATTGCAGTATATGCCAGAAAACCTTTACCACATAGAAATATGATGTTATTCCAAATCACACATCCTCCATGAAAGCTAATTGAGAAATTCAACAATAATGATGCAGAATTATGGTCCAATTAAACAACCAACCACAAATACAGAGTACAAAACATGCATATAATATTCTGATATTAGAACAATCCTCTAATACGAATAAAAAGCAAATAAACTAGAAATTTCGATTACACTTTGTCATGATTAACACCCATTAAGGGGACTAATATCTCACCCACATCATATAGAGAACAATGACATTTCAGAAGTATAATTTGTGGTTCAACTTCGGAGTAACCCAAGTCACGTCAACTTATAATGCAGTGGACCAACTCATACACAACCCGGAGGAAAAAGACCATTGACTTGTACACAAGAGAGACCAGAGAGAGAGACCGTGAGAGAGAGAGAGTTTGAGAGAGAGGAATGCATGTGATTTTATATTCTTAGTGTTGCCAACAAAGTGGGAGTTAAATAGCATTGCATTTTCCGTACCCATCATAGAAGAACAAAGCAAACATTGTCTGGGAAAAAAGAAATTGGACTGAGAAAAAAAGGGGTGCATTCATAATTAATATTGGAAGTATAGGGACACTTACTGCCGGCTCATATTAGCAAAGCATACAAGCATTGGCATTGGCCACGGTATGCCTAACCTGTGGCTTTTTTTGGGGGGGGGGAATGGTAACGTGTATGTTATTTATATTGCAATAAATCTTACAAAAATTTCCCACAAGAGGTGGGTTGAGGCAGCCCACACATCAGGTCGCCCACATACAAAATTAAAAACAAGGTTAGATAGTACCACAACATTAAAAATCTTGAGGGGAGCAAAGCATCACGAACATTGAGGAGCCAATAAATGGTCATGGGTAATTTACACAAACATAATGTAGAAAAATTGGTTGTAGTAGGATGAACAAAAATGATCGTACGAGAACACACACTATCCCCTTGCAGCACCCTCTCTAGCCAGTAAATCAGCTGCTGCATTGGCCTCGCACCAGGTGTGCGATAAGGAGGCTCGAGGCCTGCGTAAGGGAAATATGCAGTTAAAGAACTAAGTCTCATGGGCATAATGAGGTTTTAGACGCCAAGAGAAAACATTTCTGGAAACCCCTTCTATCACTAGGTGATCACCCCAAGTTGGGTTCTCTAGACTCAGCCATAGTTGAATAAGCAAAGCCGATGTGGCCATGGGAAGAAAGAATAGTGTAACCATAGTTGTCTATGAAAATCCCTCTAAGCCACTACGCCTACGTTGCCACGGGAGCAGCAATCGACATTCAATTTAATGGCATTAGGGGAAGGGGGGGATCCACAAGCAGGATGTTATGGTAACAGATTTGTATCTTAATGTGTATATGATACATGCTAAGCGTGAATATCTCTATTTTATACCACAAATTTTCTTTATCTATGACACACACCAAGTGCAAATTTTTGCATAAACACAAATTTGCATTTCATAAAAAAGAAAGTTCACTCTTCAAACTTCATTCCAAAACTACAAGATTCCTTCGAGATATTTCATAACCACATCTCCAAAACTTATAAACGTAACATGATACACTGAATCCCATTGAATAATAAGAGCAACCTGATAACTGACAACCCCAAAGCTTTAAATCCCAAAGTGTCAGCCTAAATAATGTTGTGGAAAAGCACCACAAGGCATAAAAAATCTATCATAACCTTGAAGGGCTCAAAATTAAGCAACAGAAAAGAATATTTCATAAAACCGAACTATACTTTGGATCAACATGCTACAAAAAGCCATCTAGTTGAAACGCTACTCGTTCAGTCGAAGCATTGCCAAACCCTTTCGTAGACCTTACGAGCTCGTTGGCTCGCTCCGTGTTAACTTCAAGAATCTCTTTCTAGTTGCTCTGGTAGTGACTTATTTGGCTCACATACAACCCTCGTGACTTGCGTAGTATCTACATCTTGTGACCATAGAGACATACAATGCACATAGTGGGGGGAGAATGCAATGAACACGGTGTCAGCCCAACCATTATAAGCATTCCACATGAATAAGGGAGCCTTGACCAAGGAACACAAGCTAAAAGCATAGGCAGACATCCAGCAATGAAATGTACAAACTGGAAGGAAATGGCTATGGTTGCATCTCATATGCAAAGGCAGATAGATATCTGATGGTTCATATATGCCAAAGCTAAAAAATTAAAAAAAAAAAAATTTGTTAGATTATTCTGGATATTTAGCCAGCAAAAAGCAATACAATGATGGTGAAAGGTCAACAAGAACTGTAGATATCAATTCTCAATACTAATAAATCATAAATGCAATACTAATTGTCAATTAGTAGTTTTCCGCATTGATTTCGGCAACTCGAATTCTACAGCTAACACAAGATGTATTTTCCTATAGAGATTGCATGGAATCATAAATGTCTGCGACAAAAAAATAGAACAAAATAAAAAGGCCAGCAGTACCATCTATGCTCATGGCCCATGATATAGAGATATATTTACCCTTAATGTATCATCACTGTAAGAAATCTCAGGCGCCAAGATCCGAAAGATTTCACTAAAGCACACTGCCACTAGAAGTCTCACATCCTTATCTTTATGCTGGAAAAGATTATGTCTAACAAGGGAATCACTTATGGGTTCTAGAACAGATTGCAATGATGGAGCCTGACCTAACTCCTGTAAACCACTCACAGCTTTCTGGAAAAAAAAAAAAAAGGTAAAATGAGAAAAAAAAGGTTATTAAATCAAAAAAGAAAGCATAAATATCAAAGTTACCGGAACATAAAGAGCATTTTAGTCGCTTTGAATCTAGTAAGACCTAACTAATGAACAAAAATATTAAAGTACAAAAAAAGTACGTACATTAAACTACAAATAAGCGCCTCTCTCTCTCTCACTCTCTCTCTCTCCAGTTTGAACTGATGTATTCGTTGCCTTTTTGTGGGTTACAGAGTTGTATTTTTGAAAAAAAAATTCAATATTTTTTTTGTGGCTTCATGTAAGCCTGATAATCAGCTTAGATGGACAGGCCAGGTCAAGCTCATGTTTGTCTTCTAGACCCGGCAGTTAGGATCCGGGTCCAAAAGTATGGACCAGATTGACAGATCAGGTTCAGAGGGCCCGACCAGCCCAGGTACATTCTCTCTATACAAATATATATTTTTCTACAAAATGTGTGTGTGTATGTATGTATGTAATGTATATATGTATGACCAACCTGGACTGCCTGGACTCAACCGTGTCCAGGTCATCCCTTAAACCTCATCCAGTCGGCCCGGTCGAGCCCGGCACAACCACAACCGACCTTTTACACCCCTTACACGGTTGTGTTTCTAACTTATTTCTACATATTATCATTATCAATAAAAATAAAGCTATTTACAAAATGTCCATCCACCTTTGTCATAAATTATCATTGAAAAGCCCCCCCAAAAATTCGCAGACTTCATAATGCTGATTAACAAAATGAATACGAAATAAATCACCATCAACATGTAATTTGCTCTTGTATGAGCATATAGTCTTTCAAAATAAAATATGTTGCCTAATCCAAATCTTGAAAAAGTTGTTTCCTAATGCCATAATAGTTTCCAATTGGAGATGTTTTTACAGTGGTTATTGGTTAAGTATCTTGACATTTACGGTATTCACCAAGATAAGAGTGTTAAATGAAAACCAAGCACAAGTAAAGCAGTATCCACAAATGTCAAAAGCATTTATTAGTTAGATATAAAAAACTGATACAACTAGACATATTTTTAATATTATTTATTGACAAATATATTTTGGTATATGTGATGTGGATTTCCTTTTATACTACTTTACAAGTGGACGATGAGGTCGTACAATGGAGACAATATACCATATGAATTCACATGTCATCAAGTATCGACACACAAAACCAAAAGAAATGTGAAGTTTTGTAATAACATAATCTAGATATGCTTTTGGAGATTTAAAGTATGGTGGACCTGCATGTCCAACTTACACATTTGGACTTGTGGCCGTGATCAAAAGCCATCCAATTGTTGGATAACATGATAAATGGTTTTGAGAGCTCGAAATCATGGTTCTTTTCTAATATTATTTTTTAGAAGAAAAATCTCTCCACAAGTCATGGGCTAGCAGGGCCCAATTATTTAAAATGACATGGAAATTCATACACTGGGGCAGTTCAGTTCATTTTTTATTGTCTGACTTTTTAAATATTTCTTCATGTGCGCCATTCTCAAACCACTCCATAAATTATCAAGTTTAAATGATAAATAAAAACATTAGAAGTGAAAGAGTGACAATAAATGCTGGCCATTGAATGTGATAGGATTGAATCTGAGCTGTCCAACCTATGTTGTTCCATAGACTGTTCGGCTCACAAACATATTTATAATGAAGATTAATTACAAAATTTGGAGCCTTTGTCCTACCAGTTTGCCATTCAAAGGGTGTGTTGGTTCCTTAAAGCTGGATGGAACTTTTAAAAAGAAATGATCAAGATCTTTTAATTTGCCATGGGCATACGCCCAAAGTATAGCATGCACAGCCTGCATATGTGATCCATGGTATATATTTAGGTGTAGAGAATTATTCCAAAGTTACAGCATAACATTTTTAGAAGATCAGGCAAGAGCTTCTTTTTGGGGTGCAAAGTGGCTTGGCCTTACATCGCAACAGGTGTTAATCTATTTCCACACGTAATGTTTGTAGTTGGACTACAACTCATGCCCATACAAATTCCACCTCAGTTTTTTTATCATCCCACAGCAGGATCTCCTGCATGCTATCATTTATAGGTCAAAAAAAAACTATAGAGAGAAATATAGATCAGCTTACATGCAGAAAGTCATTTTAGCATCCCTTTGATGAAAGTCCCACTCCACAGTGATTTCATGAGTTTATAAACATCGAGAACATAAGAAATATGGAATTATGGATGCTACAATAGCAGCATCAGTTTGGTACAAATTAGCTCTAAAGCACTGGAAAATTTAAAAAAAAAAAAAAAGTCAACAGTGAAAGGGAAACCCCAACATGGATAACGACTTTGCCAAGCAATTCGCATTCCAGAAACAAAACCCAAATGAACTAATGCATTACCATGGGTAACAATCCTGAACATGAATGGTTTAGTAATAGAAAATATATGGTTCAAAACTATCTCGCCCCAGATTATGAAGAACAAACTGTACCTATTCAAGATAGTTGCTCTATACAAGAAGGGGAATAAACTGCCAAATTATAAAAACAGCCAGATACACCAATAAGGCAGAGCAGTAATATTAAGGGTTGGCGAGAGATAATTGCTCAAAAGGAGGATAAAATAATAAAACACTATAAAACCAAGGAGTTTTTCTGAATAAAAAATGCACCATTCTTCATTTAATGAAGCAATCAAGTAAGAAGTCAACTGTCTTCACATTACATCAAAACCAATTACACCATTTCCCCTGCTCGGAAAACTAGAATAAAAATCAACTATACCATTTCGAATACACAGAAAAAACCACTGAAAACCAAATTAAAATAACACAAATGAGAAAATATCTTCAAAACTAGAAGAAGCGTCATAAAACAAAACTACAAATGAGATTTTGAGCTCACCTTAAGCAATTTAATGAGAGAGTCCTTGTTGAGTTGAGACTTAGAAAGGCGTTTTCCTACATCAGTCAGGGCAGGCTCGACCGCGCTAGCCATGGCTGATATGCTAAAACCTAAACAGAATAACCAAGCCCCTCTTCCTTATACAACCTCCATTTCACCGAAAAAAGGATGGGGTTTTCCAGATTAGGGTTTGGAGCATTGCAAGCCAAAGCTTCTTTCTCTGAATTTAAGGGCGAATTACATTAAGACGGAGAAGGTTATCGCGCGCTTATAACCGCCTCTGCAATTTTCCCCTCTTTTCCTCTCTCTCTAAACTCTCACTCCTAAAAGTTCATTGGCGCGCTTGTGTTGTATGACGGCAACCCTGGACTTTCTCTCTCTAATAAAGCTATTCGTCTCTAGAGTCTTTTCGCGCCCATTTGATAATCTCTTTTTCCAGTAGGCCTGGCGATGGACCCGACGAGACCCGAACTGAACCCGGTGGATGTACCCAACATGGCTCTGGGTATGGGTGCAATATTTGGACCCATTGGTAGGGCCTGGTTTTAAAACCTAGACCCGAATACTATTCGGATTTGATATGGTATCTGTTTGACCTGACCCGAATTGCTTAATCTGCTGGAAATAGAACACTTCAAGCCCTAAGGATCATATACAATAAGAATTTGTAGTCATCTTCAGTTGTTAAACGTTCAATTAGACGGCTTGAAATCTATTAGCAGGTGATTGTCGCCTTGTTGTCAATAATATAAGTACGTGATAGTCAAAAAAAAAAAAAAAGGTCAAAAAATAATAATAATAAACTCATAGTGATGGTGGTAATGAACCCAGTTAAACCCCGCACGTGACGGGTACAAGTATGGGTCCAACTTTGGACAATTGGGTTCGGGGCCAAAACCTAAACCTGGTCTGGGTCCAGGTCGGGGTCCAGCCATACCCAACCCATTGCTTCCTTACTCGCCAGTCATGTATACCCTTTTCTTTCTCTAGACCACCGAACATCCCTGCTCCACTCTCAAGAAAATAAAGCTACTCAAAGTTTACACTTGGGAAATTGGAGTTTCGATGTTGACAAGTGGGAACTTGCTCAGCCTGCTCGCTTTCTCTCTCTTTGATAGAGTGAGTTTAAGACGTTCTCTCTCTAGAGTACAAAGATGCAACCTATAATCTCTACTCTTCTCTATCGCTCTTCAAATTAGTGAGCTTATGAGTTAGGTATTTTTTTCTTATATTTACGCATGTTATAACCCAGAAGTCTATGAGAGTGGCTTTGCCTGAGGCCCACATTACATTTATTGCTGCATATAGGTGTCCAAATTCATCAAGGCCCTTTATGTTTAATATTTGAGGGTTCACTGTTCCACATTTCTATGTTATTTTGAGGAAAATTATCAAAATGAAAACCATTTTTTTTTTTTTTTTATTGGTTTTTAAGAATATTTTTAAAATGTGGAGTAGTACAAAAAGCAGGTTGTTTTTTTGGGTGAACAGGGAGGAGTCATCTACTTTCAAGGAGGTTATAATCATTATTGTTTATTAGATTTCAATTATGGTGATTGTGAGCGTGATGTTTAGTATGTTTTTAAAAAAAAAGCGAATTTTGAGCACACCTCAAGTCATTCAATTTTACATCTAATAGCTAAAAGCAATTGTGACTTTGTAACAAAGATTTATTCTCTCATAGTATATAATCTTATAAAATATACATGAACATGAGTGGAACATTTGGATATAGGCAAAATGTTGAATAGGCAAAATGTTGAATAGTTGATGAAGGATACCGCCCTCGCCATATGAAAATGCGACTGACTGAGCTTAAGTAAATATAAAAAGAGTATTTTGTCTTTTATCAAGATAGTCCTTAGTTAACTATAGTATTCCTAAAATGTTACATTGTAGATAGAGGAGTTGTGGGTTTTTTGTATTTTATTGAGCAATAGAGAACGGAAAATGATGTATTTATACCGAAACACTTTCTAGAGCGCTAACTCCTAATCCATTTGAAAAAACAATTCCCAGTTGAATTATCCCAAAAAAAAAAAAAAAAAAAGCGCATTGAATAACATACGCCACCCACTAACACCTTCAAAAAATGCTTCCTCTTAATCTATTTGAAAAAACAATTCCTCATTGAATTACCCAAAAAAAAAAACCGTACATGTAGCAGCTGTGCAGCAGTTGATTTCAATTAACAATCATAATTCCTCATTGAATTACCAAAAAAAAAAAAAAGCCGTACATGTTGCAGCAGTGCAGCAGTTGATTTCAATTAACAATCATGCTACTATTGAATAAAGACATCTCTCAACTTCAAATGCCACTGTCCTACCCTTTAAATAGAGTTCAGATTTCCCCATTTAATAGAAATTAAGGCAATTACAATATATTTTAAATTTGGTAGATGGCATAGACTCTGCTTCAGGTATTCCTTAGAACTAATTTGCCCAAAACAATCTTATGCCGACTGAATTTAATCAGAAGGGGCAAATAACAGTCTTTGTCCATGTTTGGAACACTACCTGAATTTTCAGCCTTTATCTCATCCATATCCTTAAATTTCTAATATAATTTCCATAAATCCTTTGTTCAAATAAGTGTTCACAAAATCGAGCTGAAACGGTTAACCGGACATGGGCCTGGAAGCGGTTTAACTGGTCTAATCAGTAAAACGGACAATTCAACCGCTCTAACCGGGCAAATCCCGGACGGTCAAAAAAGTGTTGAAAAAAATAAAAAAATACAAAAAAAAATCTACTAAAATATAAAAAACATATAAATAATGATTAAAACAAAATACATTCAAATGAAGTTGAAAATTAATAAAAAATTGGATTTTAACCTATTTTATATTTTTCAATGGCTATTTTTAAAATTTTTTAAAAAATATAGGAAAATATAAAAGTAAGTATTAATCACCAAAACAATATTTAATCTTACCATAATGTAAGGAATATTTAAAAATGCATTACAAATCAAATTATTTATTTTTGAGAATTTATATTTATTTTATTTTATTTTTTATTTTTTAAATACCGATTGATCACCCTAACCTCCCAAAACTGAAACCGGCCAGATCTAACCTAACAGTTGGTGGTTAGATCGAGTGATTTTACAAACAATGGTTCAAATGAACATAAGTGACAACAACTTGCCACTATTGATAATTGATGACGGATAGTACAAACACCAAAGCATGCTCACACACAAAATAAAGGGAAATTTATCCAAATGAATATGGCTTGTCAACTATTTAATTCAACTATTCCAGGTCATATATATTTTGATGGATATTTTGAAATTAAATCAAAATGTGTCTAAAATACTTAGTATTTCATCTCTTAGGTATATTCTGAAAATCTCCTAAATAAATGACAATAATAATATGAAACTTTTTTACTATTGAAATATATAAAATGAATTGATATACTATTTTTTTAATAAATAATACAAAATAAATATATATATATATATATATATATATATATATATATATATATATATATATATATATATATATAAATCGATTGCAAGCATGAAAGGAATAATAAAGAGTAGCGTGTATGCGATGCTCTTGTTGTAGAAAAGTCACAGTTCCTCCCTCGGGCATAGGCCCAACTTACAGCGGATAAAAAATTATGGGTCTACTTAGGATCAGGTTTTTCTTTTTTTTTTTTTTTTCATTAAAAAATCATGAACCCAATCATCAGAAGATCGTTATGCAACCCCAAAGGCATGATTTTCATGTTGGAAAAAAATTGATACAAGGTGTCAACCTCGTACTAAAGAAGTAAAGTGCATTGAAAAATGTTGAAATTCTCCGATTAATCACTTGACTTCGATATATATGAATATGAAAGAAAATAATAAAATTAAAGTCCTAAAAATAGTACATCTTCTAACACATTATCTAGACTATCAATTTTCAAGAATTTTTAAATGATCATAGATCTGCTAGATTTACATCATTTTTTAATTTTAAATTTCATTATATGGTGAAAAATAAACTTTTAAGACATGATAAAAGTTTTGGTACCAAAAATACATCTTTTAATGAGATTTTAAAGTGCACCTTATCGTGATTGTTTAAGGTTGACACTTTATATAAACCTCACCCTAAGCGGAGTAAGTCACATGACCAACATTTGGGGTTGTAAATGTACTCGTAGTTTTGTTTTTGCCCAATGAAATGTGCATTTTGCTCTTGTATGAGCATATATTATTCTTGAAGAAACTACGTTTCCTAAGTAGAAAGTTCTTTTAAATATTGAGAAAGTTTTTTTAATTTAAAAACCAAACAAGTAACATTAGCCACAAATGTCAAACGTACTTATTGTTTTGATTTCAAAAACCGATACAGCTAGACATATTTTCAAGATTATTTATTTGCAAATATGTTTTGGTTTACGTGATGTGGTTTTCCTTCTATACTACTTTACAAGTGGAAGATCGAGGTTATAAAGTGGATCACAGGTCACCATGTATAGATGCACAAAACCAAAAGAAATGTGAAGTTTTGTAGTAACATTATCTAGAGGAAAAAGTTGTGTAAGAGCGAGGCCGTAAACAATAAAATTAAAGTGCACTTAATAAATTTTACTAAAAGAGGTTGTTTTAATGCCCAAATATCCTCAAATTGATCATCTCGACCTCAAAATGCATGGACATGAGAAAAAAATAGATTACAAGTTTTGGAAATAGTACATCTTATAATGCATTTTTAGACAATCAATTTTCAAAATTTTCCAGTGTTCATAGATACGTTCGATCTACACTATGTTTGAAGCTTTAAATTTTAGAATTGGAGATAAAAATAAATTTTCAGGCCATTACAAAGATTTTTAGTATTGAAACAATATCTTTCGATACTATTTGAAGGTATGCTTTGTTGGGTTTATGCGACCTTTAAATGGCCCTAAGAGAGATTGTATAAACATTTGAATAAATAAATCATAAACTCAGTGGGAGTGTTGTCATCTTGTAAATCATACTAAGCAAATGTAATTTACCAATACTCGGATTAGGCTTGATGTGCTAGGTCAGCCGAGTTGGAAAACCCAAAGTACCTGGGCACAGAGATGAAACCGATGAGGGTTTAGTGGGTCAGCTCTTGATGAGGTTAGACTATACTCGGATGAGAGCCTATGGACCGTGTAACCATTGTGTATGACTAAAACCGTATCATTGTATCATCACACTACATCTACATAGATAGCCATATTGAGATAGTAATTCACTATTGAAGGTGAAGCATGTACATGTGCGAGAGATTACCCTTATGCACCATAGAGTCATGGTTGCATCATGGTCTAGCGGATCATGGTTTGTCCCTATGGGATACCTGAAATCTACGTAATGATATTACATCCCCTAGTCCATTAATTGACTTTAGCGGTCAAATCATAGGCACCTACAATGAATTGTAGGTCATGATAACTGTTGGGTCAGCTTGAAAAAACTAGTGTGGATCGTGATCCACAGTTGAATGTGGAGTGCTTCTATGTGTTGATTAAATCCTATACATATTCGGATTTAATTATCATCAAAATTAATTTACTTTAATTAATTTTATGTTATTTGATTTTATAATGTTTATTTTAATTTTTATGAATATTTTGATGTTTTAATTTTGTCATTTGGATTTATAGATCAAGAGAAATTCATTTGTAAAGTTTTAAATAAACTAAGAGGTTTGAAAAATCAAAAAATTAAATTTTATTGTTTCTAAAATATATTGTTTCTAAAATTAATTTTTATTGTTTCTAAAAATTAATTTTTATTGTTTCTAAAATTGTTTCCAAAAAATTAATTTTTATTGTTTCTAAAATTATTAGAGGTCCATTAAAATCACATGAGACAATTGGGTGGGGCACATGAGTGGCCACCAAATGGTGGCATGCCCCACCCACAGGGGATTGTATTTTCTTGCTAAATATGGTGAGAAGCATCTCATGCTAGTTGACTTTCATTTTAGAGAGAAGCCTACTTGCATTAAGGAATAATAATATTGAGTTTTAGAATATCTTGTTAATAAAAAAACATTTGATTTGAAAAATAAGGAATGAATATTTACTAATAGAGAAAGTAAATAGATAATTTACTTATTTAACTTATTTGATGGGAATAAGTTTAGGAATGAGAGGATATGGTTCTAGCACATTGATGGTGGATCTAAAGAATGAATGACTCACATATCTCAACCCACAATTATCTTTAGATCAATGCTCATGGTTTTCTCATACGATTTTATTGCAAACCCTAATGCATGAAAATCTATAAAAAGGATAATTCTCATCCATTGTCTCTACATCTCTTACTTACTCTCTCTTCTCTCTCTAAAATAATATCTCCCTCACTCTAGCCTCTCTAAGGGGCATGCCCCACATAGGTTATTCTCTCTCACAAATTATCTTAAGGGGGGGCTAGGTTACGCTTGAATCTATCTCATGGGCTCTAAATCAAGTTAGGTTTTGGTTATGTGATTTTGTAGGCAGCAAATGGATCATCCCTAGCTAGTAGTTTTCTCTCTTCTTTATTAATTTCAATATCTCACAACATCAAGCCAATGGGCTTGAATTAAGCCAAGCATCGAGGCTTTAGGTGGGTGGTTCTAGAATGAGATCTATGAGCATTGTTTAGGTTTTGCCATTAGAAGGAGAAATCAAGAGACCGATCACAGATCCCGAGTACCATCGGAAGGAGGAGACTCGGCGTGGGGTGTATTAAGCTCGGTTGAGGTAATATCCGGCACCCTTTTTTGTTTCTTCAATATTTATTTATTGTGTCTTTTATTCCCAAGCATAAGTTTTGTCTTTTTCTTTTTTATTGAAATAAAGGTTTTGAATGGCTTCAAATTTTTAAGATCCTATTCTATTATTTTATTTGAAGTTATTAGAATGTAAGTGATCTAGATTGTGACGAAAAAAAAAAAATTGAAAAAAATTATTATATACTTCAGCTAGATCACAAGAGTCCTTTCATACCTTATTCAAAATCATGTTTTTTTTTTTATATATATTATTTTTTAGAAGAAAAATCTCTCCATGAGTCAAGGGCGAATAGGGCCCAAATATATATTTTTTTGGGTGAGTCGGTACGGAGAGGGCCCCTACCCTTGATAGGAATTGAGCCTAGGATGTAACGTTGCAAATCGTCAAGCGCTAACCAATTAAACCCGTGCATATACGGGGGACAGTTTAGTTCCCTTTTTGTTTCATTTTTTAAATATTTTTTCATATGCACCAATCTCAAACCACTTCACAAAATGTCTAGTTTAAATGATTAATAAAAACACTAAGGGGTCCTTTGGTATGCGTGACAGTTTGACAGGAAAATATTTATGCAAAAACTAATTACATAATTAACAATTTACATGGAAAAAATACTTACCTCATGTTTAGCAAACACAATTGGAAACAGACACACAAAGAGATAACACATCAAACTTAAAATATTGTGATAGCTTTTCTCTCTAAAAAATTAAAATTTGATATAATTTAGAGTAATGATTCTATGAGACCCTCCCATACTCTATAGTTTATGTCCCAAATTTTTTTGAGACAATGTCTCCCTCTAAAACTTTGAAATTTTAGATAGTTGACAATTTCTCTCTCCAAAATTTTCGAGATAGTTTATATCTCTTAAAAATTTCAGGTAATTTCTCTCCTCTCACTAAAAAATTAAGATTCCCTCTCTAACTATCTAATTTAACTATCTAATTTAGATAATTTAACTATCTAAAATTTGATATAGTTTAACTCAATAAAATTTTGAGATACTCTCTCTCTAAAACTCGAAATTTGAAATAGTTTCTCTCTAAAAATTTTGAGATATTTTATCTCTTTAAAATATTTCAGGTAGTTTCTCTCTATAAAATTTTAAAATATTTTCTTTCAACTTGAAATTAATAGTTTCTCTCTCTAAACATTTTTAGATAGTTTTTCTATCTAAAAGTTGATATAATTTCTCTCTCTAAAATTTTAAGTTACTGTCTATCTCTAAAATTTGAAATTTGAGATAGTTTCTCCCTCTAACTTTTTTTTTGGGTAGTTTATCTCTCTAAAATTGGATACAAATTCTCACTCTAAAATTTGTAGATACTTTTTCTATCTAAAACTTAGACTTTAAGATAGTTTATCTTTAAAATTTTTGAGATAGTTTCTCAAGCGAAAAATTTTCAAGTAAAAGTTTATCTCCAAAAATTTTCAGGTAATTTCTCTCTCTAAAATTTTAAGATACTCTCTCTCTCTCTCTCAAACTTAAAATTTAATATAGTTTTTCTCTCTAAAAAATTTGAGATAGTTAATCTTTCGAAATTTTTAGTAGTTTCTCTTTCTAAGATTTGATATAGTTTCATTTTTTAAAAATTTAAGATACTTTCTCTCTCTAAAACTTAAAATTTAAGATGGTTTGTCTCTCTAATTTATGGGAATGCTTTGGCAAAATTAATGGTGTTTAATAAAGTGAGCAGCTCCGGTATGTGAAAATAGTATTATCATCTCTCTCATGCTTCCACAAAGTAGATAACCCAACTTTTTTCTTGATTTTGTGTACCATGTTTTGGCCCTATTTTTTGCTTATAGAAAACATGATTATGTGTCAAAAAAAGCCCTGTTTCTTGCTTACAGAAAATATGATTGAGAAAATATGATTGTGTCTAAAAAAGTTGCCGACCATGTTTTTATGCAAGATACCTCAACCAAAACAATTCAACTCCATATTTTTGTTTCCATTTTTTAAAAATATATAATAATTCCATTTACCTTTTGAACATAGTCGTTACAATTAATCTTGACCATTGAATGTGAAATTAAATGGCAACATCTATTTCATTGACTCAGCTCAAAGTTCAAAAACAATTTACTTTAACTTTGTGACATACCTAACCTATCAGATTTCAAATCCCATAGTTTCAGATTTCAAATCCGATAGTTTTAAGTACTTGTGACCAATCCGATGGTATTAAGTACTTGTGACCTACGAAAGGTAAAATGCTCTCATTGCATACAATCCCGTGTGTTTTTAAAATCACCGTTAATATTATGTTTCAAAATAAATGATCTTTTCCATCCCACCGTTGGCACATAAAAAAAAAAAAAATTACAAAAAACCCCTACAAACAGCTATTCTATCAACTTACCTACTACCTAACCTTTTGTCACTGTCTTCTTTTTTAAAACCCAACTTGCCTAACAAATACCCCCAAAACCAAAAGGTAAGCTTTTTTTTTTTTACGAAGATACCCTTCCCATACTTTAAAAAACTATTTTCAGGTTCAATACAACGTAATTACCGGATCGAATATATATAAAAGGCTGAAACGCCCCTCGATAACAAACATCCCAAGACCGCAATAAACAAACACCGGACTAGCCCCCCTAACCATCGGACTGCCCTTAAAAACGCCGGACCAAGACAGTTCTAGATATGCCGGACTGAGCTCCCAAAGTGCTGAATTGCCACTCAAAACACCAGACCGGGGCAGTTATCGTGACATGAAATGCCGAACTGCCCCTTAAATCGCTGGATTCCACAATGACAAACTGTGGCATAAAAACGTTGGACTAACATGCGCAAGCGCCAGATTGCCCTTCATAACGCCGGACCGGGGCAATTCCAGTGACATGAACACCGCGCTGCCCCACAAAAATGCTAGACTAACCACCCATAATTCCCGACTCGTACACATAATGTCAGACTGGGCAGTGAAGAGAGAGAGAGAGCGAGAGTGAAAAGTAAAAAAAAGTAAGGTAAAAGAAAGGTAATATGGTCTTTAGGTTTGCACTTTTGTTAGGTGTAAAAAAGGGGGTATTTGTTAAGAAATATGTGATTTAAAAAAGATTGGAAGGTTTAGGTGGAGGTAAGTTGATAGAATAGTTGTTTTTGGGGGGGTTTTTGTAATTTCTCTTAAAAAACCCATCACACGTGGCACATAAAGAGTTGAATTTCCTGAAATTGAATAAACGTTACAATGTGGAATAAACCAACTACAAAGACCAGCTCATAATGTTAGATTTGGTCACCCCTATCTTCTGTTTCTTGGCCTTACAGCCGAGTTTGAGCCTCCAAGTGGTGGGAATTGGGAATTTTCGTAGCAAAAGTTGTTTCCATCTGTCTCTCCCTCTCCTTCTGCAGAGTGATTGAATTGCAGCTCACTAGGACGAGATGGTGGAGCTTGAGGCAGCGACTCATTTGGATCATAAGGGCTGATGCCCTCAAGCTCTGGATCAGGTAAAAACTTATACGGGTGCTTCCTGGTATCCATCTTCCTGAAGGTGATGGAAATCCTGTAAAATCAAAGTTATGGGTGGTTAGAATTTGATGCTCAGTACAATGTGCTGAATTTCTCAAATCTATTGAATCTGATGTTTAGGTTTAAAAAATCGAATAGTTGAGTCCAAAATGTCAATTTCTTAACAGTGCTATAACTTTCAGGTGTGTTTTTCTGTTTCTTCATTTTTCCTTTCGCTAAGCATGTTGTTCTGAGTGTGTTTCCTGCTTGTCCCAAGTATGGTTTTTGTTTCTTCATTGATTCTTTTTTTTTAAAGAAAAAAGCATGTTCAGTTGACATGAAAGCATATTTCTGCAAATTCCCGAGGAATTTAAGATAGACAATACACAAGATCAAAACATTTGCATATACATATCCACATTCGTACCTCTCATATAAAGGACACACACAAGTACGTACAACATATATATATAGATATTCAATGGAATCTGGATTGTATGCATAAGATTAACCCAAATAATTGGGAGCATTTTTATAACTCTTAACTTAATATTACAGTTAATCTTTCTCAAAAAGCCTTACCCAAAAAAATTAAAAATAGAAAAACTTATAATGCACACAAAATATATTGATATGCATATAACAGGCACATAAGTCGTACTTGGCAGGTTCATTTACACATCATACGCACCAATAACTACTGCATGGATACATGCAGCACCTGTAATTTAAGTTCACAGTTTCACACAGAATGCATATATATCACGATGAGTTCTTCCTCAACTCGGTGAAAATTGCAACCATTACAGAAACTTCTCAAGTAGCACTAACATAAATTACCTCTTTGCTGGAACACCTGGCACCGAATGTTTTGCCACATCGGCACCATTGCCATTCATGATCAGCACTGACCTGTAGGAGGAACGGAAACAAAATCAGGACTTATTTTGATATGTAACTAAATCATTTCACGAATTATTTCAATAAATATTAACAGAGTGGATTTATAACTATCACCGCATTATTACCAGAAAGCAAAACTATCAATAAATTGCCACATTGGAATAACTTATTTGATATACATAGTGACCATGAATAGCCAAAGCTTACTAGCAAGACAAGTAGCCTTGCTTTATGGGTGACCAAACCCATAACGAAATCTAATGCTACGCTCATATACATGGGAAATCATGGGTTCCACTAGCATGACAAGATGAAGTTCAACGAAGTTGCAATCCTCCTACAAACCATTACATGAATAGACTGCTCAACTACCACCTTGTCTGTGAAGAGAACTGACAAACACAACTGGAAACAAACATAACGGGGATTGGCAGATTACCACAATTCTAACTTTAGAAATCAATAAGGAGAATAAAACCAGTAACACGACCAAGTTTCAAGCACTTGATATAATACTTGCCACCTGAACAACAGTAGGAAATGTGTCAAAATAAGCAGGTATAGAATATGGGATGTAAACATTGTGCACCCTAAAGAGTATTTAGGCTAATCAAAATAATCAGTTACAAAGGCTAACAATTACCTAAGTGTCAAGGACAACTATTTTACATGCCAAAAAGAAAAAAATGCCTGGTAACATCTCATCTCTCCAAAAGACAACTAAGTATTGTTTGTTTATAACCTTAATGAGCACAGCATTCACTGTTGGACTACAGGCCAGGAGACCAACTACAATATGAAACTCTTGATTCTAAGCATTCAAATCAAAAGGAAGAATGACAAGAATATCTATCAAAAGAGAAAGGATAAGATGAAAAGGAGTCCAAGAACACGCCAACACACACTTCTGTTTCCAAAGAAGGCCAAGAAATTTTTTTTGCAAGGAATTTAAACATACCCGACAGGCAAAGGGATTGAAAATGAACCGGCAAATTTTCCAGGTCCCAAGATTCTCAGGTTGGAACCGAAAAGTATGTTGCATTCACTGAGGAATGACACTGTGCAAAAAGGGCGGACAAAGTCATGGTGATCAATATGGGGTGGTATGCAGTCTCCTTCATCGTAGATGTTCACAATACAGCTGTTGGGAACACAAGTTGTAGGAAGGATATGCCATCTGACCATTCTCTTGATCATTGTTTTGAAGAGGGGAGGAATAGGGTCTACTTCCTCATCACGAATAATGCCTGGTGGGTTCCCATTCTTATCCTGTTCAAACAAGATTCATATGAATATGATCTCAAAGTTTCTAATGCTTTGTATTTCTCTTCGTTACTTTTTGAAGAATATTTATTCATAAAAAGCTAAAAAGAGATGTTTCTAATTATGAATCTACATTTACCACAGCATAGTTGTAACAGCAACCAAATTGAATGGTCACACGTCCCTTACCGCGCATCCATTTTCGTGGTTCTGAATATGTTCGTTCTGCACATAAAAAATATAAATGTCTCAATACATACCATCATACAAACCATGAACACTGCATAAAGCCATGAACAATACCAATCAATGCCGTTTGATTGGAAAAATAATTATCAGAAAGCAAACTTTCCACAGTAGTGCATGGATAAGAAAAAACACATACATCAAATTCCAAAACTCAGACTGAGTACCCTAGATGTAGTACCATATGAAAAGTATGGTTCTTTGTTGGCAAAGCTTTTCCATTGGATATTAGGATGAAAGAGATGAATATCATACCAAAATCCAAAACAAAGAAAAATTGAATGGCAATCTTTTAGATACACTTCCAGAGTTAAATGAGATTAATCTAAGTTGTAGAAGTACATGATCTCATTGCCAAATCAACCTCTAGATGAAGAAAAATATGTACATGATGTAGATAGACAAGCAAAATGCCCATCAATAAAAAGCCAAATGCTCATCAATAGCCATATATCATTTGTAACATGAATCATCAATTGCTTACCAGCTTTCCAAAGTCAATCTGCTAAAGCACTGAAGATTTCAAATTACACATGCTGAATGTATAATGTGCCCAGAGGGATTTAGATGGCCTTTTTAATTGGCATACCACTTGTTTTAAAGTGGCAAAAGAACATTGGAAAGGCAGAAAAATGTTGTGCCAGAGCAGTGCTCTTTTTAAACATGGACTTGGCCATAGAAGCAAGCACGGCCCAGGTCCAAGTCAGTGAATCAGGCTAGGCCAATTCAAATCCGGACAAGGCCGGGTCTCCAAAAAAGATAAAAAAACATAGAAACGTTGGAACGTGTGAGACTCGACCAGTTCCCAAGGTTTTCACACAGACACGGCATCCTGCAGGGTCCAAGTGACTCAGCCAAGTCAGATTCGAACTCCACAAGTTTTAAAAATACTGCTCCAGAGCCCCGAGTTATCAGATGCCCCAGGATTACTATGGGAAGATGGCTAGAGAAAAAACAAAAAACAATGAAGTCTTCCACAGGAAAAATCTATGAGAATCAAATGTAATGACAAACTGGGGAGCAGGAAAACAAGGGGAGAGAATAACAAAAGGGCACTCGAGAATCAATAGGTGCCTGGAATATTTCTTCAAAATGGAGGGGGACCCAAACTTAAAAAAAGGCATGAACAAAGAATCATTGGGAATTCAATTCATTTAAGTATTGGTATGACATATTTTAGAAGAACTTCCATTTGTGCCTATCCTTGTTTGTAACCATGTTGTTTCCCATTGAAAAATCAGGACAAGGGGTGACAGAACAATAAACTGAACGGCAAGATGGTTGATATGAACAAAAGGCAATTGGATTCTCGTATACTCCATGTTAGGTACACACAAGAATTAAGAAAAATAATGTACCCTGTAAATATTCTGAATACAGCACAGAAAGCACAACGCTAAGTTTGAAAAATGGGAGTCATACGTTTTCTTTCTTCCACAAAAAGGAGCAATTCATGCTACTCAAACATTCTCAAAAAAATAAAAAAAATAAAAATTCATGCTACTTCCAGAAATGTACACATCAGCATGCTGCAAGTTTAAAAATACATAGTTCAACAAAGCATAAACAATAAAAGCACATACAACATGTCCCTGCAGGAGTACTATACACTTGCTTCCTTAGGCCAAAAAGTTAGAAGGATTTTTGGATCTGAAATTCTGAACCACCTAGGTAGGAATGAACAAATGACTATTTCCAGAAAAAGGGATTCTTGAGTTCTTAAACACCTTGATATGGCCACGATCCATGCTCAACATTAGATCGTCACTTTTTTCAGGGTCATACAGTGTTTTTTCCCTTTTTCATTTTCTGAAAGTTTGTCGTTGTGCTGAAGAGGTTTTATCTCCAAAATATGGGGGCCTAAAAATACTCCTAAATTGGGTTTTACTCAGGAAATGCTCCGCTTGAACATATAATCTTTTAACAAACATGAAAGATATTCTTATAACAAACATGAAAGATACATTCAACTGATTACATATAATCCAGACTCTTTTGTTGGATGGCTGCCACCAATATGCCTTGAGTATATTTATGCTAAATTCATTAATATGTATGCTGTGGGTCAACATTTCAGGAGAACATAAGGCTATGGAAATGGCTGTTCCAACATAAAAAATATTGGAACGGCATGAAACAACACCCAGAACTATACATATCATGAGATACACATCTTACCACTCCAATTCTACCATATCAAACTATGTAAACCAAGGAGAGCTAGTAAAAGTCCTACCTCTAAGTTGATTTTTCCTCCCCATCTCTTGAAGGCTGTGAACATAATCGACAATTCTATTCTGTTCAGCAGCACTGAAAACACGAGTGTGCAGCTCAAGTCCTTGGAGAATGTTAACCATTTTCCCATTGACCCTTTCTACGCATACAAAATCCTTTTTCCTCCCCACTTGCAAAAGACGAATCCTCTCTCTGTCATCTCTCGACAATGAAGTCCTCTTATTCTGAACTTCAGATATGAGCATTTCATCAAGTTCCTCATTCTTGGAACTAGACACCTTGCTTGAGCCTTTATGTGAGTTTTTATAGTTTCCATTTGAGTGGCTATTGGAGTTTCTATCCAATGAAGTCAAACTTGAATCTGTTGTAGACTCCTTGTGATCCTCACAATGTCCATTTGATAATGAATCCATATCCATATTCCCTGTAAAATATAAATAAGAAATCAATTAACTGAAAAACAAATAAACATCAGAAGATGATGAAGAAAGTTGTGAAGGATCATGATCACTATTGTTTGTAAAATAGAAAGAATGATCAATTATCTCCGGAAAAAATAAAAATAAAAATCATGAGATCATGAATAGGCAGCCACAAGAGTGGGATTTACTTTTATAGACTAAATACTGCTCCTACCTGGTCATAATATGAAAGTAAGTATTAAGAGCGATTAAATTTCTTTGTAGATAGGTAAATTGCAAAAAGGTAACATGAATATTCATTTCAAAGAAAAAAAATAAACCTTGGTGTCAAACATGTAACTTTTGCACCGTCTTGTCACATCAAAACCATACAAATTATTTTGACAAGGAAATCTATTGAACATGAAACTTCGTACAAAAACTAGCAGTGCTTTTTAACATGAAACCAACTTATTAATGTACATAGTTCATTACAGTATTCATTACGAGACCCCACTTCTTGTTTTTAATAGTATTACCTTTTGTTTTTTATCCAAGTAGCAATAGAATTGGTGCTATTTCATCATAAGAAAAATGGATTCCAAATGCTAACCCTTTCTGGAACGGATGAACTCAGCAAAGTATTCATCAAACAAGACTAGATCTCAGAACTGATATCTAGATAAAAGCTCCCGTTGAGATCGTATCCATACCGATAAAACTTTCAAATTTTAATTTTAGAAATCTTGAGGCCACAAACTCAAAGTGAAAATCCAAAAGATTGATCTACTAGTGCTTAAAAGAGTCTTAGAATTCAATGTTTTTGTAACAAAAAAGCATCTGTAGCTTGAGATTCGCTTTCAAAACAAACAAGAAAATAAATAAAAGTAAAAACATACACCAGCTTAGACGTAAACTACATCAGTCAGAACAAAACCACCTCCCAAATTATTTCTCAAACAAACAACCAAAAAACCATAATCCAATAACTGAATCTGATAATTGATCCAACAAATAAAAGCACCAAACACTGAAGTAAATACAATTAGGATTTTAAATGCACAAGCAAAACAATTCAGCTTTAAAAAAAGCCGAAGAAAACCCTAACCTATCACTCAAACCAATTCCCAGAGCCAACTGCTGAATACAGCCTAGTAGCCTAAAAACATCAATCTAAGAAAGAAAACCTAATCAAACACTCACCAAGAGCCAACTGCCGAATACGGCCACACAAAATCTCAGTGCAGTCACTACAAAGCCCCTTAGTGAGAAAGGGAATATACTTGGACAAAAATTGGCCCGAGTCTTCAGGCACTAAGCGTTTACCGCTATCATCCGAGAGCACAGCCATTCTAGCGAGAGGGAGAGACTTCTCTGGTTCAGCAAGAGAGAGAGAGCCCTACAAGTAGAAAAGATATAGAGAGGGAGAGTTCTCTGGGTCAGAAAGAGAGCGAGTGCCCTAGAAATGGAAAAGAACGTCGTAACCTTGAGTAATTTGGGAGTTCTATCTTTTAGATATATTCGAGAGGATAAATCTCGGATTGGGTACGCGAATTCCGCGGCACTGAGAAGTAAATCCATCGACCCACTTGTTTTAGTAAAGAAAATAACCTCAAAATATTATGCGGTCAAAATGTCAAAATATTACGCGGTCCCGTGGGGAAGCATTTCCGGATCTACCTAACCGGATATAGACCCAATTAAGATTTGGTCGGACCAAGGTCCGGCTATGATTGGTTTTACCGGTTTACGTGCGCGTTTGTAAAATCGAACTGGAACGGTTAACCGGTCATGAGGTTGGGAGCGGTTCAAACTGGAACCGGACTAACCGGAGCGGTTAACTAGACTAATCGATCAAGTAGATTTTTTTAAAAAAAACTTGGGTCAAAATCCCCAAAAAAAACAGAAAAACTTAGATTAAGTATACACTATCATATTACATACATTTATCTTATAAAAAAAAATTGAAACAACTTTTTATATAATTTAATATTTAAATATTATGAAGATATGCGAGACAATTTATAATTTCACATAAATTCAATTGATGAAGTTATAAAATCCAACTAACAATGGATGATGCAACAACATATGCTTCTATATTTTTTTAATGTTAATGTTGAAAAATATTGTTTTAATGTTGGAAAACCCTTTAATATGGTTTAGAATTGGATTTCAAAGCGTATTTTTTTTTGTAGCATGATGTTCCCAGTTTTTCGAAGGGTTGTGAGTCAAGGTAGTAATAAAGAGCACCTTATTTACGCAGTAACTTGGTTATCAAGTCCAAGATATGGGTCAAGGTGTTAAGTGTTGCTTCAAATGACCAAATGGCATATTTTAAAAACTATGGTTAAGTCGATTTTCAAATGGCCAAATTGATTTTAAAATGGGCAAACCTTATTTATTTAGTAACCTTTTGAGTTAGGTTTTAACATGAAAAAAAAAAAAAAAAAAAAAATTGTATAAGATGGCAACTTTAAAATGTACAATTAAGATGCATATTAAAAAAAAAAAAGTTATTTTTTTATCCAATTCGGCATGTGGAAACATGAGAGATGAGTAAAACACTTTTTAGTTTCTACCTCTTTTCTTCATAGAGGCTAATAAACAGATTTAAGGAGTATGAGGTTGCAAAAAATGATAGATAGCTTGTAACAAATAAAAAACAAATTAGAATAAAATGTCACAAACTAAACAAGAAGTGGATAACTAAGACTACAGTAACATGCACCAAAAATAACCTTAAAAAGAAATAATTTTTTTTCTCATATTCATCACAAAAGAAATATATAATATTAAAACCAATCCAACAAGCTCACCAAAAATATATAACGTTAAAAAGAAGGAAATATTTTTTTCTTATATTCATAAAAAAAAGACATATTTTTGTAAACAAACATAAAAAACATAAAAAACGAACCAAAAAGCTCACCAAAAATATATAATTCTTTTTTAAAAAAGAATACATTCTTTTTTTCTCATATTCATCACAAATAATATATTTTTATAAAAACAAAACGTAATTTTATTAAAAAACAATTTTTTTTGAGAACCATAAAATCGAGCCAAAAAACACATAAACTTTAAAGTCAAAATCAATCCCAAATCTTTCATTTTTTGAATAAATTGACATGGAGATATGATAGATACTTTAATTAAGATTCAAATGCTCCAAATTTCATAAAAGATTCATTCACTATTGAGATATTTATTCAAAAAATTGTGGATTTTTCACTTTACGAAAATTTCAGGAAAAAAAACGCAGCAAAAAAAAATCGATACAAAAACATTTAATCAATAGTAAATCAAAATAATTAGTTTATTTGATACATGAGGCCTTTATGATCAAACTTCAGCTATCAATTCGATAAAAATCGATCAATTAATCGATCAGAAATCAATTTGTTTGGATAAAAAACAGTTCTTCAAGCAGCAGTACTTCGGGCCCAAAAAGATCTCAAATCTTCGTCGTTTTGGAAAATTTGAAATAATGTTGAATCCTTCAACAGTGAATCAAAGCCCTCCAGTTTTATGAAAATCTATGACGTATTGAAGCTGCATTTGATAGAGATAGAATGACGGAAATTTCTAATTTTTAAAAAACCCCATTTCAATTCGTCAAGAACTCTTTGTTTTTGGAATTTTGATTCAATAATCAACGATTTATAGAAACTTTCCGGTGTATAACATCAATAGTTGACAGAAAAAAACAAAAATTATACAAAAAAAAAGAGGCAAAATCTTGTTATATGAAAAATAACGGGCATGTATCAAATAACGGCCGTTATTTGATGCGTTGAAAACGCCATTATATCGGGCGTTAAACGGTAAACGGGATATGTTAGGAAAAACCGGCCTGTTTATACTAAAAACCGCCGGTTCGACCTCAAACCGGTCGGTTTTGGTGTCGATTTTTTTTGGAGAGTGTCGTCTTATGAGGTGTGCCGTAAAACCAGGCATAATCGGACTCGCCACCCCACCGGTAGCGATCTAACCGGCCGGTTCAGTTTCTAACCGGCCAGTTTTGTGAACACTGGTTTATGTTTACTTGATCCAAACCAGTGGTTTAAAAAATGGATCGGGCACCCTAAAAATCCATCCAAATTTGAGAATCGACGATCTGGATCGGAAATCGGATTAAGCCTTAAAAAATCCAAAAAATTTAGGGAAATTATCGTTAACATAACTTAACTTTAAGAAAATCGTAAAAAAAAAACTCCAACTTCCCCAAACCTCGTCTACACTATTTTTTCCAAATTTTGAGATTTTTTGGACGAAGATACCCTCTATGATAGTCTTTCTAATGTAATACATTCCGAATGTATTTTGGTAAAAAGACTACTGTAATAGTGTGAAAATACAATACAGTATTCGAAGTATCGTAATGAACATTACAGTAATTTAAATACTATAAAAAACATTATGATACTTTAATTATCATAAATAAAAAATATATTATTTATGGTATTTTTAGCATTGTAATACTTTATTTATGTATTACGGTAATTACCGTAACTCTCCAAAACCAACAATTCCGAAAGTTCTTTATGAGTAGAAATATGAGAGTCGGCACCCCTCAATTCACAACTCTCGATTACTTTTGATTGAGAAGCCAGATCAGAGACCCCTCTTTCTGAATCCTTCTTGAGCTTTTTTGTGTTTGACTCTTCTTCCATGTAGCAAAGTTCCACTGCTTTTGTCTGAATGGTTTTTCAATGTCCAATGAATCGCAACTCTCCAACACCAAGAGCCGAGGAATTTCTTCATGGTTAGAAACCTATGTAGATCCATCATTCATTTCGAAGCTTTCTATAAATTTAGATTGATAAGCAACTTCCAGAGTATAGAACACTTTTTTTGAATCCTTCATTAGCGCTTCCTAGTTAAATTCTTTTTTCTTGGTAGAACAGTTCCATTCCTTGAAACTTGCCATACTTCACATACCAAGGTGAGGTCTTGAAACTCCTATCTTGTTGTTCAACAACGATGATATCTACTGCACCCGCCAAATAGAGGGAAAGGGCATGCGACTGTCAACTCCTCTTGAAATATAACTGCCCAACCGCCCCGACTGTGTACATCTTTCGAAAACCTAAAAATCAAAAAAGCAATGGAATTACAGCAAAACTAGCGCCATTGTTACCCCAATCACTCCGAGACAATAAACCGAATCCAAAATACTCAATTTCGAACCACATTAATTACAGTACTTTCGCATAAGGCGGGAGAATAGGGGTAGATTTGATATTAGCTTCGGTTTGAAGCTTTTCAAAGTATTAGGGTACCAAGAATGCCGTGAATCATATATTTATATATTATGATAATTAAAGTACCGTAATGTTCTTTATGACATTTAAATTATTGTAATATGCGACTACGGTAATGTATATTCACACTATTACGATAGTCTTTCTACCGTAATATATATTCACATTATTACGGTAATTTTCTACCGTAATACATTCAAAATGTGTTACGGTAGAAGACTACCGTAAAGAGTATTTTCATCCAAAATATCCAAAAAAATGGAAAAAAGGATGTGGGCGAGGTTTTGGGAAGTTTGAGGTTTTTTACGATTTTATTAAAATTAAGCTATATTGGCGATAATTTTTCAAAAAATTATTAAAATTTATTATAAATATTTTTTTTTAGGAATCCAATAAGAAATTGGGGTACTCTATTAAAAACTTTTATTGTTTTGCATCAATATGCTAATATTGAGATTTTTTCCTTGTATGAACTACTGTTAACCATTATTACTAATTATAATTAAAAAAGTATCAGAAAATGTTTCCATATCATATGATTAAAAATAAAAATAAAACCCCCAATAAATTCTAATGTGATGATATTAAAAAATTCAAAAAAAAATGAAAATAAAATATACCAAAAAATCCATTTTAATAATAAATAGCAAAAACTTTATATGAAATTTTTTTAATTTGGCACTCTAATTAAGTCATTTAATTAGATAAATATGTTGATAAGGCTCATTGAATATGACACGCTAATTTGGAAACATGATATGCTTATATTTATAAGTTAATTGACATACTCATTAATATTATTAAACTAATTGACATGCTCATTAATTCATTTTTTAGAACATGATTAAAAACTAAAACCCCTTAATATTATGACACTAAAAAACATTTACCCTAAAAATTAGAAAATAAAGATAGTAAAATTCAAAAATAAAAAAATGACATGTTCATTGCCCTAAGTTGCCTCACTCCATTTATTGATGTAAAAAAAAAAAGAAAAAGAAAAAGTGGCATGGAGTAGAAAAACAAACTAGAGAGAGAAAAACTATTTTGTAGAAATGTAGTTATAGAATATCAAAATAAACAGCGTATTAAACTTTTGAATAGTTTTGAGATCCAGGAATTGTTCCACATCTAAAATGAGAGTGCAAAGTGACCATATAAAACCCATGATTTTCCTTGCGTACCGGCGGTACGTTATTGAAAGCGTGGGAGGCTGCTGCTCCTCTCAACGTTATTGGAGCTAGGCGTGGTGTGCAAGAGTAATGATGCATATGATGGTTGTATTGTTGAGAACCACCTACTTTTCTCTTGGCACGCCCGATTTTTGACATTGCGTGGTGTGCAAGAGTAATGATGTGCATATGATGGTTGTATTGTTGAGAACCACCTATTTTTCTCTTGGCACGCCCGATTTTTGACATTGCGCACATGGCCGATTTCTGTAGATGGCCGATTCCTATGTCGACATACGCCTGATTTTCGATTCCATGTCAACTCGGGTAATTTTCGATTCCATGTTAGCTGGGGTAATTTTGGCTCGACTCGCCATCTTTTAAACTCTTGATCCAAACCATTATTCGACAACGCAATCGGGTTGTACCGGAACCAGTTGTGTTAGTTGGAACTTGAAACTGGCCATTGGCTGTGGTTGGTTTTGGCGGTTTAGTGTGGTCAACTGACTTGACCACCTAACTTAAAAAAAAAAATCAAAAAAGTTGTAAAAAATCAAAAAAGGAATTTTTTTGTTTTGTAACCGATTGTTTTAATGGGGTGCGGTTTGTATAGAGTTGAGGCTCTAACCATCAAAGTAAAGTGCATCTTCAAATAGTGTCGAGAAATGTGGTTTTAATACTGAAAATCTTTGCGATAACCTTAAAATATATTTTCATATTTAATTATAAAATTTAAAGCTTAAAAAATACTGTAGATCAAGCAGATCTATGAAAACTTGAAAATTGACGGTCAAAAATGCGATACACGATGTACTATTTTCAAAACTTGAAATCCATTTCACGCATCTTGATGTCGAGATGATCAATTTGAAGATATTTGGGCATCGTCCATGCATCTTGATGCTGAGATATCAATTTGAGGATAATTGGGCATCAAAACAATATCTTCGAATAAAATTTTTGAGGTGGGCTCTAATTTGATTGTTTAGAGCCCCGGCTCTATATAAACTTTTTCCTTTTTATTATTCTCTATTGTTTTGAAAAAGATTGGAAAGTATTTTAGCTATAAATATTTCTTTTAACCAAGAAATGGGGTTGAGGTCGTGGTGGTAGCGTCAATTGCTTGGTTTCCATTCCCATTGACACATTCGAAAAAAATCACTAATTATTTCTAAAAATTGGTAGGGTCCTATATTTCCCACTGATCTAAAAACAAAAAAAACAAAATTTAACATTTTTCCATCTTTTTGGATTATTTCTAAAATACCCCTGAACACAAATTGATTTTTAAAATCTCTTTTTTCACTACTTTTTTTTATTTCATTTGGAAGTATTTTATTTAATTACACTTTAAACATGTTTTTTAGATTTTTTAGGTTTTTTTTAGATTATTTAAACCTTTTTTAGCCCGGTCAAGACCTGCCCAGTCAGGGCTAGTCACCTGAATCAGTTATGGGTTCCAAGGCTAGTTCGTGGAATCCAACACTAGTCCAAATCAATCTGGGTAAATATATAAAGAATATATATAATTTGTAATATATTTTATAAGTAGCATTTAAACATATATCATTAAGAAAGAGTTTATATAAGGTTGAGGCCCTGAGCAATCAAATTAAGCCGCATCTCAAAATAATTTGTAGCATATTTTATAAGTAGCATTTAAACATGTATTATAAGGAAAATGTTTATATAAGGTTGAGGCCCTAAACATCAAATCAAGGCACGTCTCAAAAATTTGTTTCTATGTCGTAAGGCCCTCAAATCTATCATCTCAACCTTGAGATGTATAGACATGAGAAAATATGGAATTCAATTATGGAAAATAGTGCATCTTGCAATGCAAATTTAGGTTGTTAATTTTCAATATTTTAAAGTCTTTATAGATATGCTCAATCTATACTATTTATAAAGCTTTAAATTTTATAATTAGAGATAAAAATACAAATTTTCAGGTTATCACAAACACTTTTGCTATTGACAAACCATCTTTCGATACTATTTAGGTGCACCTTACTTTGATGGTTTAGGACCCTCAAATTTATACAAACGACACCCATGTTATTATAGGATTGTATACAATGAGACCATTTACCTTTGATATAAGGAAGTTACAATTATTTATAACCATCCGACGTGAAAGCTTGTAGCTTTGATGTCACAAAGTTCGATAATTTTTTTTTTTGAAATTTATACTTGATCAATAGAATAAATACAATAATCCAATTTCACATCCAATGGTCAAGAATAATTGTGACATGGTTAGTTTGGATTGTATCGATCCCACCCAATTTGACACAACTTTTAGTGCTTTTGGGCCTAGATTTTTCAAGGAGTAGTGTCTTCAAAGGCCAACTTAAATAACGAAGAATTTAAAATGCACTGTGCATATGCCCAAAAATTTAAGGTATAGAGATCGTTTAAATTTTTTGAGCGTTTAAAATCTCATAATATAATTTTTTTTAATACCATAATATGTTCTTAGGTAAATCCTAAGGGTATGTTTGCTGCCTATCTATTATCCTAATATTTCAAAATAAAACAAGATTTATAATTATCATGATCTTTTTAATTCTTAAGTCATGTTTGATTGACCAAAATCATCTCCTCCAAAATTAGGATAAGTTTTTAGGGAAAATTGCTTAAAACCCTCAACTATGGACTTTCGAGGTACTTTACCCCATGCTAATTTTTTATAACACATTTTTCCCCAAAACCAATTTTTTTAGCTAGTAACCCCCGATCCAAAAAAAAGTGAAATAAAGACTAAACTACTATCCCTTGTACTTTTCATCCTAAACCCATATCTCTCACGATTTTTTTACCTTAAAGCCATTTCTTTTTTCCCCGCGATTTTCCCCTTTCCCTCTGTACGAATTTTCCCCTTTTCCTCTCTACAATGCTCACGATTTTCCCATTCGTGCCTCCACCAAGCTCATGATTTTCCCTCTCTCTCTCTACCAAGGCTCACAATTGTTGTCTTTTTCTCTCTAGCATGGCGCAAAACGAAGCTGTTTCTCTTTCTACCGGAGCACAATAGCGTATTTTCTCTCTAGTTGGGCACAATAAGAGGGTCGTTTCTCTCTCTTGTGAGGCACAATATGAGCTCTTCTCTCTCTCTCTCTGTCTACGAAGGCCCCATTCACTCTCTCTCTCGATCTATTTTTTTACTCTCTCTCTCTCTCTCTATTAAGGCCACACTCACTTTTTCTACTAAGGCCAAAACTCAGTTTTTTTTCTTAATCTCTCTTTCTACAAGTCTTACAAAGCACCATGTTTTTCTCTCCCCCTCTCTTTACAATCGAAGGTCCTACAACTATGTCACTGTCTTTAGGAAGGTCCCAAAGAGCACTACTCTCTCTCGAAACGAGCCCCATCAAAGGTCGAGCTTGATTTCTGAGCCCCAGGTATGAAAAAATATTTCAATATAATATTTAAAATATATTTTATTTAATATTTATGTTGTAACTTCAACTTTGGGGGTAAAGCTTGGCGTGAAAATGTAGATTAGAAGCTTGTTGATTGTCTTTAAATTTATGTTGTTTCAGATCAAAATGGGGATCAAAACCTTTCCCTAAAATCTGTTGTTGGGTTTTTATTTGGCGAAATTGGCTGTATTTAATTTGTCATTGACAATTAAAGGAATGGATTGCTCATGGTTTAAGATGTATTCACTTTTTTATTATTAATTTGTTATGGATATTGTCATTTTAAGGTATGAATATTATTGGTGGTAATAATTTTTGGGTTATTTTTACCGTATTATGTTGATCTCGTAGATGATGAACCATCCTCTTTCATTTATTAAAATTTAGTAGCAATTATTGTTACAAAAATCTTTCTTAAAATTTGCCTAGCTCTTGTTAAAATATAATTTGTCATTAAAAAAGAATAAGCCTAGCTCTTTTTAAAATTTAGATGTAGCTTTTTTTTTTTTAGAAAATCTAACTTGAGCCTACCAAACTTTGAGCAAGTTCAAGGTCAATATTTAAGACGTACATGCAATGTATGGAGTAAGTTATTACAAATGTTGTGTAGGATAAAAGAAAATGGGTGATAGCAGATTAATTTATTGCGTTTTCAGTGGAGATTTTCGAGCAAGTGTCGATGACACGTTAGATTATATTGGTAGTGATGCATTTACCTTTTTCACTGATTGTAGAACTAGGTTAGATGACATGCGAAAATAAGTAGCAGAGTGTTTTTCATTTGACATCACTTGATGTCACTGAGGTATTTTGTCTCGAAAAATAGAAGATTTATGGTGAACCTATTAATTGACGATGATATTGTTAGGTTGTTGAATGCCCATGAAGGCGAGAATCAAGTGTTCGTCTATGTATTTGATGGGAGTGAACGTAGGGGTGAAACTATTTCACATAATACTATGGCAGTCGAAGATGTCAGACCCCCACAATCCTTTAATGTTTTGGTCTCTGGCTCTTAACAAAGCAATCCAACAAGGTTGCTTAGCACATGGGAGGATGCACTTGTGGGATAGGGCAACAATTTGGATTTTTAGAAGATTTTTTAAAAGCCGTTAGTGAGTTTGATATAGCAAACCATTTCAAATTCTGTCTTGTTAAAAATGAAGGGTATCATATAAGGGAAAAATGCAAAGGTGATGTATGCTGGGAAGCTTGACAAGATGAATGTTTTTAGAATCCAAACATGGAAAAATATCACTCATGTAATATTGGGACAAGCAATGATGTACAGAGAAGAGCTTCACAAAAATTTGTTGCATCTTTAATGAAGGATAAATTAAGTGATACTGCGCATTACAAGGCTAAAGAAATCTTGAGTGATTTGTCTCGAGATTATAGGTTAGAAATACCCTATTGGAATGCCTGGCGAGTAAAAGAAATAGCCATCAAAGACATGCATGGTTCTCAAGAGGAGGCATACAACCAGTTACTAGCATATGTAAACCGTGTGATGGAGACGAATCCTAGTAGTTATGCAACAGTACAAGTATGACCAGGTGGTAGATTTCAACTATTCTTCTTAAGCTTTTATGGGTCAATACATGGTTTAAAAAATGGATGTTGTTCACTTTTATTTCTCGATGAGATATCACTAAAGACACGATACCTTCGGACTCTACTTGCTGCCAACTCACTCGATGGGGATGGACAAATGTTTTTCGTTGCATTCGCAATTGTCGATGCCGAAAGTACCAATAACTGGTTATGGTTTATGGAATCTCTAAAGATTGCTATTGGGACGGATCGTGAAATTACTTTTTTATTAGATAGACATCCTGATTTAGTTGATACTATCTGTCAAGTTTTTGAGAATGCTCATCATGTTAAGATGGCGGTTGTATGTGCCTTTATCAGAGCATGTAGAGCATATACGTAGCAAGAGTATTTTGATAAGATAATGGAAATTAGATCACTTTCTGAGGACGCATTCAAGTGGTTCATGAAAGCATCACAAAACCGTTGGGCCACATCACAGTTCAGGGGTAATCGATATGACCAAGTAACAACCAATGTGGTTGAGTCATATAACAAGTGGATTCTAGAAGCACGAGATATGCCAATTTTCCAGTGCGTTGATCTGATTAGGGGACAAATCATGGAACTAATGACCACTTGCAGCTTGAAAATTGAAACATGGACTACAACACTTACCCCGAAAGCTCAAAACGAACTAAGAAAGATCATAAAGCAAACCCTTTCCGTGAGGGTCACTGTGGCATCAAATGGAGTAGTGTATGAAGCAAGAGGTGATCGCATGAATTATAAGGTAAATATTATTGCACGAGATTGTGAATGTCGAGGTTGGCAAATAACGGGTTTGCCTTGCAAGCATGCTTGTAAAGCCCTTCAAGGAATGAATAGGGATCCTGTTGACTATTGTAAATAATATTTCACAGTTGCAAAATTTCGTGAAACATATTCTGTAACTATCATGCCAGTTACCTTAATCGACTTGTCTGGATGTAGTTTACATATGCAGCTTCCTTCAGAGGGAGTAAGAGTGCTTCCACATCACTCAAGGTGCCCCCTGGCCGACCTAAAAAGAAGCAAGAAGTACCTGTGCAACCTATTCAATGCAATCGGTGCAAAGGAACTATTCATAATAAGGCAACACGTAAAGCATCCACTTGAAGGCATATACTTGTATTTATCTTCTTTATTTTGTAGTTTTAATTTGTAGCACTCACTAGTGGGAAGTTTTGTTATTACATATATTAATGGTGTTCGTTTTTAGTATTTGTTTCACTTATGTTAATTTTGCTCTTTTGGGGCACATATACTTTATACTTGTTTTTTTTATAATTCTCTTTTTAGTTAGTACATATATTATTCTCTTTTTGCCAATTCATATGTATGTATTCTCTTAATTGATGTGATGTGCACTTGTAAAACTCTGATAATATAAATAAATTTAGCGATGCAAGACCCAGAACAGTCAAGAAGAACAAGGGGCCTATCCACTTCGTCCGAGCACATGAAAAATGTACGACAATCTATTTACTTTAGTTCATGATTTACATTAATTAGGAAACTCTTATATTGCTAATAAGTATTGTCATTTCTTATTGAACATCACTTCAAAAGAAACAAAATTTGCGTATTAATAAATCAACTAAGACCTTAGGAAAATGGCAGCTAGATCTACGACATATAGTATTGATTTAAAAGACCAAATTGAGCACCCACTAATGGGAAGTTTTGTTATTACATATATTAATGGTGTTCGTTTTTAATATTTGTTCAACTTATGTTAATTTTACGTTTTTGGAGCACATATATACTTATATTTGTTTTTTTTATTATTCTCTTTTTAGTTAGTACATATATTATTCTCTTTTTGCCAATTCATATGTATACCAATTCATAAGTATATATTCTCTTAATTGATGTGATGTGCACTTGTAAAACTCTGATAATATAAATAGATTTAACGATGCAAGACCCAAAACAGTTAAAAGGAACAAGGGGCCTATCCACTTCGTCCGAGCACATGAAAAATGTACGACAATCTATTTACTTTAGTTCATGATTTACATTAATTAGGAAATTCTTATATTGTTAATAAGTATTGTCATTTCTTATTGAAGTTCACTTCAAAAGAAACGAAACTTTCGTATTAATAAATCTACTAAGACCCTAGGAAAATGACAGCTAGATTTACAACATGTAGTATTGATTTAAAAGACCAAATTGAGCTCCTTGATAAATATTGGGGTCTCCCATATCGATTGCAGTCTATTGAGGGGCCTTTATAGAGAAATGTTGCAAGGTGACAAATACTGCACGTTTAACTGTTGATGAGATGACTCCAACCTCGTACGATGTTTTCATCATGGAGTATTTGAGAGATTGCCTTAAAGGTGATAAGTTGAGCCGTCTTAGACATACTTGATTGATGATGAAATTCGGGCAACTAAAAGGTTACCAAATTAAAATTGCTTCAACACACTTGAACTTATCTCATTTATTTAGTCAGCACAACTATATTTGTCGACGCATCTCAAGGATTGACGCTTACAAGTTACTTGCAACTGTCCTGAGATCTCGATGAGGCAGATAAGTATGTATAGGGTGCAGCAGCGCTTGCCTTCTTATATCGTTCAATATCTAAGGTCGTGGACGGGGATAGACATTTTAGTGGGTCAGCAACACTACTACAAGTAATTTTGACTATGTTTTATAGTCAATATTTAGATATTTATAATTTCTTTGACTTCAAACTAATTGCTTCTAACTATTTTTTCACATTCTAACTATTTTTTTTGTAGTGTTGGATCTATAAGCATTTTTCAACTTTAGGCACCAAGCCTATACCTATCACCATAGAAATGCCTATAGCTTGCAAGTGAAAGAAACAAGCACGTAGCAAAGACCCCCTTTAACAACGTTTGATGACATCTCAAATGACATGGTTAGTAATTTGCTTGTGTGATTTTGTAATTGTAGGTAATATATCAAATGTAAATACAAATATGGTTGGTGGTTTGCGTGTGTGCTTATATAATTGTAGGTAATATATCTAAGGCAAATACAAATAAGTGATTATTGTGTAATGTTTTTGTTGTAGGTGACTTGACAACCATATGAGAAGTATAACCCATTAGATACCCTCAGTAAAGAAAACGCGTTGTGCTGATTATATTTGATAAGTTTCCATATTGCAGAGTACTATATGCTTGATCGTGTATTGTGGCAATTAGGGAAGAAGCAGGTGATTCTTGTTGGGCCACCTAAGTGGGATAAGAGGGAAAATATCGGTTAACGCCCCACAAGTTGGATTGACGAGTTGAGCAGCGAGAGAAGCAACTAGCGGCAATAAGAACACAATGTTGTCAAAGAAGACGTAGACAAATATGGTGGAATGCCTACAAATGAATATATGACTTGGTACAACATGTTCACCCATAGTATAGAAATACGCCCATGTGTGCCCCTTCGCAGTTATAATCAAATGTGCCCCCCTCGCAGGCCATGATGATAGAAATACTCCCATGTGCTCCCTTTGCAGTCACAATCAAATGTGCCCCCCCTCACAATCCATGATGACGAGAGGAGATTGATATATTATCTAATTTATGTATTTTCGTTTTTATTGGCCTAATATGTATTCAAAGTAATTATCTATTTTATTTTTTATTGTCTACTTATAACGATTAGCCTGTATAAGGATGCTACAAGCTACACTTAATGGTGAAATATTAGTAGGGAAATCTAGATGTTATGTACAGGCAACCCATGATTTGCTATTGCAGAACACTCCTATGGAGATAGATGTCGAGAAGATGGTGGAAGCGAGAGCGAGGAGAGAGATGATGAAAGCAAGAGCAAGGAGGGAGATAGTGGAGATGAGGAAATTGAGATTGAGGAGGGAGATGGTGGACATGAGGAAAACGAAACTGAGGAGGGAGATGGTGGAGATGAGGAAAGAGAGAGCAAGACTGATAAGAAAAATGAGAGGAGAACAGAGAGCAGAAATGGCAAGAGCAAAAACCACCAGATTGAAGTTATGACAACTTTGCATGAGGAATCAATGTGGAATTTACAATCGCAAAGAGAGGGAGATATCCATTAGGAAAGGACTAGGGAGAAACCTGTTGTAAAGGGAAAGGGTATTGCAAGCTGGCCAAAAAAATGGCTGAGGCAAAGAAAGTGATTGGCATGCATTTTTTAGATGATACCCGAATATGTAATTTGAAAAGTGACTAACACAAGTTGCAAAGGTTATGAACCTTTTTTTGAGAGGTATTTTTCAATTGATATGTATTTTTGAGTTCGATATGTATGTTTGAAACAAATGTTAAGTACTGAGATTCAAATAGTGAAATGTCCATTCTTTTTGTACAATTAAAGCTACTCTATCATAAGAGCAGTTAATAAAATGTCCATTCTTCTGTTATCATGTAAAGGCTATGAGTATTTTTTTTAAGATGCATTTTTTAATTGATATGTATTTTTGAGTTTGATATGTATGTTTGAAACAAATGTTAAGTAGTGAGTTTTAAAGAGTGAAATATCCATTCGTTTTGTACAATTGAATAAACTCTATCATAGCAGCCAGCTAATGAAATGTCCATTCTTTTTGTTACGAATGCAATTGCTTCATATCTTCTCATGACAGTATGAACAGTCAGACATTTCAAGCAGTCAGTTTGACAGTTCCATGAGGTAGTCCAGCACAGAACATCAATCCGACATTTGGAAGGGGCAGTCCGACACTGAAGTTTGGTACGGTTCGACATTTGGAAGGGGCAGTCTGGCATTGAAGTCACTGGAATTGGTCAAGTCCGGCGTTTCGAAGGGGCAATCCGCCAATTCAAGCGGTCAGTCCAGTAATTCCAAGAGGCAGTCCGGCATTGAGGTCGCTGTAATTCGCTGGTCCGGCGTTTGGAATTCGTAGTCTGGCACTGAAGTCACGGTAAATGGTATGGTCGGGCATTTGAAAGGGGCAGTTCGGCACTGAAGTCACTGGAATTGGCCCGGTCCGGCATTTGGAAGGGGCAGTCCGGCACTTCAACCGTCCAGTCTGGCAGTTCCAGGAGGCAGTCCGGCACTGAGGTCACTGCAATTCACCGGTCCGACATTTGGAAGGCGCAGTCCGGCACTGAAGTCATTGTAAATGGTACCGTCCGGTGTTTGGAAGGGACAGTCCGGCACTGAAGTCATTGGAATTGGCCCGGTCTGACGTTTCGAAGGGGCAGTCCGGCACTTCATGTGGCCAGTCTGGCAGTTCCAGGAGGCAGTCCAGCACTGAGGTCACTGCATTTCACCAGTTCGACATTTGAAAGGGGCAGTCCGGCACTAAAGTCACTGTAAATGGCACGGTCCAACGGTTTGAAGGGGCAGTTCGACACTAAAGTCATTGGAATTGGCTCGGTCCGCCGTTTCGAAGGGGCAGTCTTGTGAATATGTCAAGGGAGGGTGCGGTCCGGCGTTTGTAAGAGGAGGTTCGGCGATTATCTGTGCGTTCCAGTGTTTGGATGTGGCGGTCAGGGGATTTATGCTACTGGAGTGGCAATCCAGCGTTTTACAAGTGCGGTCTAGCAATTGATCCTGGATTATTGAGTGATTCGGCATTTGTGAGCTACGATTCGACGTTTATTTCACTGGAGAGGCGGTCCAGCTTTTGGCAACCGCGATTTGGCGTTTCCTTTTATTGAGATCCTAAAATGATTTGTTATGTACGGGAAGGGTATTTGAGTAAAAAAAAATTAAACTTTTTGTATTGGGGGTATTAGCTAAAAAAGTTAGTTTTGGGGAAAAATATGTTACGAAAAGTTAAGCTGGGGTAAAGTGCCTAGAAAGTTCATATTTGGAGGTTTTAAACAATTTCCCCAAGTTTTTATTATCTAAACTCACGTAATTCAAGTCGGACCTAAATTTTATGGGATTTGATTTTACCGACAGTCTCTAAAAATCTAATGGATGGGTTGCTTTCCTTTTGCGCACCTTCCCCTCTACTTTAACCAATGAGAGAGAGAGAGAGAGAGAGAGAGAGAGAGAGAGAGAGAGAGAGAGAGAGCAGCTCCCTTTTCATACCATCTTTAAGGCTTCGTCCTCTGTTTCTTTTGTTTTTCCGGTCCGTAGCTTTCATGGCGCTCTACCAGTTATTGTCGTTAGGGTTTTATATTGGGCTCTAGGGCATGTTGAAACTTCTTGCAGAGGCAATTGTTGTCTATTTACCAGCGACACCTAATATTTTCCAGTGACAATTACAGGGAATTATCGAGGAGATTGCAGTATTGTTGGATGAGAATTGCATACTTTATTGGCTAGGATAGTAGGTTGTTAAGGAAATAATTTTATTTTTAGGCGAGTTTTCTCCCTTTTCCAACTAGAATTACTGGTTTTCTCGTCATTTGCATTAATTTATGTTGAGTTTCATGGGATTAATGAGATCCAAAATATTGAAACTTACAAAGCGATTATTCAAATTTTCAAAATTTTGAATATTCAAATCCTCTTTATCAATGGATAAAATTTTTCTGATTAGCTTCTTGAATTGGGACAGAGAATGATTTTTTCTCTTCCTTTTAGACTTTAAATAGCATATTCGTAAGAAAGTAGGTTTGATAGCATGATTTTTTAACCAAAAAAGGTTTCACTGTATGGACTCGCTACTGATGGGACCATATTTGGCAAGTTTTTATTGAAAATTTAAAGGATGAAGTTTCTATAGGGCCTAGGCACTATGAAAACAAAATAAGGCCTCATTTCAAGTCCCCTTATGGATAGTACTTTCGGCCATGGAAATCTCCATAATGGATCTAAATCAATTTCTAATACCAATAATAAAATTTGAAACTCAAAATATGGTATGGATCTTGTGGATCTATGAACACTTAATTTAGGGTGAAATAGAAGGTCTAGATAATTTGTTATAACATACACGATTTTTAGAGTTTAAAATCCTAATTATTTTTCACGACTAATATGTTCAAGCTGAGATAATCAATGTAAAGGTTTTCCGATGCTTGAATTGTAATTTTTGATGAATTATGAGGTAAGGCTTTATTTATTTTGATAGAGCTGTAGCCATATATAACTATTTTCCAAATTTAATATATATATATATATATATATATATATATATATAGGAAAAGTTCATGTACGCCCATATGCATACCGCTATAGTAAACGCCCAACGATCTAATGATCATAGTTATCCGATAGTATTTGAATTTTAAATTTTTTTATACAAATAAGAATGATCTGAAATTTGAAAAGTGTGTACATCTTAGTGAGGCGCACTTAATAAAAATATATAAAACTAATAATTCGTGAAAACATATTGATTAAAATACCCCTAAATCGTTTCGAGGGTATTTTGATTAATTTATTTCTTGTAAACTATTTTTTTGATATTTTTTGTAGATTCACCTATTTTTGATACATTCCAAATTTTAGATCATTCTGATTTGTAAAAAAAAAGTGAAAAATAAAATACAACCAGACATTTGTGATCGTCAGGTCGGCCCAGATTCGATCTGGGCCGTTCGGCGTTTACTGTAGCGGTACACGAATCGGCGTACCGTAGCATCTTATATATATATATATATATATATATTCTAAACTTCACAACCCTTCAAATTACAAAGGTTCAAGATAGAGAGAGTTGTGAAGGGTGGATTTATTAAGTTTGTTGTCCATTTTTTTAAAAAAGTTACGTTTGAGGGGCAAATTTGTAAATATTACTACAATACAAATGATATTTTTGTCATCTCTATAAGGGATAAAATTGAAATTTTAACTCAATGACAAAGGCACTCTACAAATGAAGTTCCAAGGTACTAACTTCCAAAATACCATTGTTATTTTGTGAAAATTTCAAATTTGCTTTTGCTTAATGGTAAAGTTACCTATTTAAATAATTTTTTAATAAAAAATAATGATTGTTTTGATAAATATACCCAACACAACCGCTTCAAACTTGAACCTTTGTTTTTGAGGGGTTGTTAACTCTAGGCAAATCCATATATATATATATATATATATATATAAGGAAAAACTTTATATAAGGTTGAGGGTCTAAACAATCAAATTAAGATGCACCTAAAAAATTCATCAGAAAAGATTGTTTTGATGTTGAAAAACCCTAAAATCGATCATCTCAATCTCGAGATGTATAGATGTGAAAAAAATGGATTTAAAGTTTAGACAATAGTGCATTTTCTAATGTATTATCTAAGCCGTTAATTTTCAATATTTTAAGGTGTTTTTAGATTTGCAAGATCTATAATATTTTTTAAACTTTAAATTTTATCACTAAAGCTGAAAATAAATCATAGGCAATCACAAAATTTTTTGCCATTGAAAAATCATCTTTGGACACTATTTAGAGGTGTGCCTTCTTTTGATTGTTTAGGGTCTTGGCCTTATACAAACCACATCCAACAATTCAATAAGAATTCTTAGTTTTTAAAAAGATATTCAAAAATCATATTTTTTTTAATGGAACCGATATAAATTTGTATTTTATCTTCTTTTCAAAAAATTATTATCAAATACTTTTTCTTATAACTTATTGGAAGTTTTCATTTTATTCATTTGATATATTTGAATTTTTGATTTGGAAAAAGAACATTAAAAGAGTGCTTAAATTAAGAATAACAATTTATCAAAATTTGTATCAAAAATTTTCACCAACATATTTCCTTAAACATATTGTATTAAAAAAAAAAAAAAAACATGAGCAATGTATTCACCAAAAAAAATAAATAAATCTCAAAACAATCATATATCTCATAGTAATATGTAGAGTTAGATGAAGATAACCCGTTGAAAAATCTTCTTTTTTCTCTAAATCATGAGCATCTCTACAAAGTGTGAAAGAGCAATTCAGCAACAACTAAAGATTTAGGGGCCGTTTGGATACTTGGAAATACCATTTCTAGAAATGTACTTCAGTGGAAATGATACATTTTTTACGTTGGGATCAAAATTTTGGGACTGAAATGTATTTCCTTCTGTAATTGTTTTCTTCATTTCAACTGTAATTGTTTTCTTCATTTTCTTCATTTCAACCCAAAAATAAAGAAATCTGTATCATTGTCTTTACCATTCGTAATTGATTCCCAGCTAGATTTCCTTGTTATAGAGATCCAGTTTATAAAATATAATTAATTCTACAAAAATATCCCCACGAACTGAGGAGAGTTCTTCTTGTTCTTCGACATACCTATCTTGCTAATGCACTAGAAAACAAGAACAGTTAATAAGAACAACTAATGAGTAGTGAGTAAAATAGGTTTAATAAGAAAACTCGGTATCATTAACACTAATGAGTAGTGAGTAAAATAGGTTTAATAAGGAAACTTGGCATCGTTAACACACAAGTGTTGGTTGGTTTAATGGAGGAAACTTGGCCTTGTTAACATATAAGTGTTGGTTGGGATTCAATAGCTTCCCCTTCCGAAAGATTACTTCTCATTAAATAGTCAAGCTACATTGATTACAAAACTTGTCCTTAAGCCACATTGATTACAAAAAAATAGCTTAATGTTGGTTGGGGTTCAAAATCTTTCCCTTCCAAATATTACTTCTCATTAAATAGTCAAAATAGCTTAGTGTTGGTTGGGGTTCAAAATCTTCCCCTTCCAAAGATTACTTCTCATTAAATAGTCACGCCACATTGATTACAAAACATGTCATTAAGCCACGTTGAATATAAGAAAATAACCAAGCCATGTTACAAGAAAATAGCCAAAATATCAGCTTCTACTAACTACTCATTTAATCTACCCGATAAACCCAAGAAAATATCAACTACCTATATAAATCTACCCAAAGACTCGATCAACCCGATATACACGACTTTATTAACTACTTCTACATGACTTCGCATGAGATATACATAACACGCCTGCTTTATTTGCCATGCTTATCATTAGAGAAGATGAGCCACATGTTAGGCACATAACATCTCCTCCCTCCTTAAAATTCGGTCTTTTTCTCAAGACCAAAATATGGAAATTGCTGGTATGTTGCAATGATGTTGTCTTCTTCTTCATAAGAGGCATCAATTAAAAACAACTTCTTACATCGATGCCCCGACATAAATTTTTCGTTACACAAATTTTTTGTTACAATTTCTTACATCGATGCCTTGACACAAATTTCTCGTTACAATTATAGCACAACTCTTTTGTATACTCTTGCAATTCAGCAGGTGTTTCCGGCCGAACTTGCAATTCAACATGTGTCATTCGTCGAACTGGAAGTGTAGAACCGCTGATGGTTGCCTCATTGCTGGTTGTGATTGACTCATTCGCATTAGACGTTGGAACAACTCGCCGCTGCTAGAAATTGCTGGCCTCATACAAACGGGCAAGTCCGATAGCTGTTGATAAGGTCGTAGGGCGTTCTGCTAACATGTCTGCCTTGATGTTGTCCTTTAATCCGATGAAACAGCTGACTTGGCGCACGTGTGCCTTGACGTTGTCCCTTAATCCACTAACGAAACAGTTGACTTGGAGGTTAGGAGGAAGATACCCCACCTTAGTGAGTAGCCTTGCAAATTGAGTTTGGTAGTCTCAAACAGTTCCAATTTGTTGCAATTTAGCTAAGTCTCAAAAAAAATCTTAGAATTGGGTGGGACCGTACCTAGCGTGCAACCCGTCACTAAACGTCTGCTTGTTCATTTCGCTTACGTTTACCAGGTCATTTTGCTTCCTTATTGTTTGAATAGTTGGTACTATAGCTGAGCGTCACCCTCCAAATGGAAGGACACAAGAGCGACACGTTCTTCCTCTGGTGTTTGATGGAACTGAAAAAATTGTTCCACTTTGCTCGTCGTGTCGTTTTCACCATTACAGGGGGGAAAATTGAGTTTGACAAGCTTTGGAGCGAAGGACTTCTGCGATCTATTTTGACGGTTTCCATTGATGTTCTTAGATCATACTCCATGGTTATGGAGTGGGACCGTACCTAGCGTGCAACCTGTCATTAAACGTTTGCCAGGTCATTTCGCCTGCATCTACTAGGTCATTTCGCTTCCTTCTTGTTTGAATAGTTGATACTACAGCTGAGCGCCACCCTCCAAATGGAAGGACGCAAGAGCCACACGTTCTTCCTCTGGTGTTTGATGGAACTGAAAAAATTGTTCCACCCTGCAAGTCCAACTCGTCGTGTCTTTGTCACCATTAAAGCGGGGAAAATTGAGTTTGACAAGCTTTGGAGCGAAGGACTTATGCGATCCATTTTGACGGTTTCCATTGGTGTTCTTAGATCATACTCCATGGTTCTGGAGTGGGACTGTACCTAGCGTTCAACCCGTCACTAAACGTTTGCCAAGCCATTTGGCCTACGTCTACTAGGCCATTTCGCTTCATTCTTGTTTGAATAGTTGGTACTACAGCCGAGCGTCACCCTCCAAATGGAAGGACGCAAGAGCCACACATTCTTCCTTTGGTGTTTGATGGAACTGGAAAAATTGTTCCACCCTGCAAGTCCAACTCGTTGTGTCTTTTCACCATTAAAGGGGGGAAAATTGAGTTTGACAAGCTTTGGAGCGAAGGACTTCTACAATCCATTTTGACGGTTTCCATTGATGTTCTTAGATTGTACTCCATGGTTATGGAGTGGGACCGTACCTAGTGTGCAATCTGTCACTAAACGTTTGCCAAGTCATTTTGCCTACATCTACTAGGTCATTTCGCTTCGTTCTTGTTTGAATAGTTGGTACTACAGCTGAGCGTCACCTTCCAAATGGAGGGACGCAAGAGCCACACGTTCTTCCTCTAGTGTTTGATGGAACTGGAAAAATTGTTCCACCCTGCAAGTCCAACTCGTCGTGTCTTTTTCACCATTAAAGAGGGGAAAATCCAGTTTGACAAGCTTTGGAACGAAAGACTTCTGCAATCCATTTTGATTGTTTCCATTGGTGTTCCTAGGTCGTACTCCATGGTTCTAGAGTGGAACCCTTGGGTTCTCCCCTACTTCAGGTTCAATATTAGCTGAACGTGAATTAAGCTTTTCGAACTGCTCATTAAGCTTGTCCATTATCTGTTGCTGTCCAACATCAAACAACTCATTAAGTTTGTCCATTATCTGTTGTTGTCCAACATCGAACAACTCATTAAGCTTGTCCATTATCTGTTGTTGTCCAACATTGAGCGAGTTCACATCGTCTTCCAACTTCTCCACTCGCTGATCCATGCCTTTGATCTGATACCACAATGGCACATACTGGAGAGAGTTATTCTTGTACTTCGATGTACCTATCTTTCTAATGCAGCAGAAAACAAGAACTATCTTTCTAATGCAGTAGAAACAAGAACTACTAGACGTACCAATCTTGCTAATGTAGCACAAAACAAGAATAGTTAGACATACTTATCTTAGCAGAAAACCTAATGAGTAGCGAGTAAAATATGTTTAAGAAACCTGGCATCGTTCAGGCACAAGTGTTAGTTGGTTGGTTTAATGGAGGAAACCTAACCTCGTTAACAAACAAGTGTTAGTTGGTTTAATGGAGGAAACTTGACCTCTATCTTGCTAATGTAGCAGAAAACCTAATGAGTAGTGAGTAAAATAGGTTTAATGGAGGAAACTTGGCCTCGTTGTTGGTTGGTTTAATGGAGAAAACCTGACCTCGTTAACATACAAGTGCTAGTTGGAAACCTGGCCTCGTTAACACAAAGGTGTTGGTTGGGTTCAAAAGTTTTCCTTCCCGAAAGATTACTTCGTTCAAAAGTTTTCCTTCTCGAAAGATTGGTTGGGTTCAAAAGTTTCCCTTCCGAAAGATTACTTCTCATTAAATACTCATGCCACGTTGATTACAAGAAAATAGCCAAAGATCCCCGATAAACCCCAAAAAATAGCCAAAATATCAGTTCTATTAACTACTCAGGTAAATCTACTTAAAGACTCAATCAACCCCATATACACGACTTTATTAACTACTCCTATACGAGTCTATGAGATATACATACCCATGCGTGTGTTATTTACCATACTTATCATTAAAGAGCTACATCTTAAACAAGTAATAGATACTATATCAAATTTTACCTTTTAGAGAGAGAAAGTATCTTAAAATTTTAGAGAGATAAAACTATTTCTAATTTTAGAGAAGGAAACTATCAAATTTTTTTAGAGAGAGAATTTAACTCAAAACTTTTATAGAGAGAAACTATTTTAAATTTTAAAGTGAAAATCTTAAATTTTTAGCGAGAGAAACTATATACTTAGATAGAGAAGTATCTAAAAACGTTTTAGAGAGAGAAACTATCTCAAAAATTTAGAGAGAAAAACTATATCAAATTTTAAGTATTAGGAAGAGAAAGTACTTGAAATTTTTTAGAGAGAGAAACTATCTCAAATTTTAAGTTTTATAAAGAGAAAGTACCTTAAATTCACAGAGAGAAACTTTATCAAAGTTTAAGTTTTAGAGAGAGAAAGTACTAAAATTTTTTTAGAGAGAGAACTATCTCAAAAAATTTAGAATAAGAAACTATCTCAAATTTTAAGTTTTAGAGGGAGAAAGTATATTAAATTTTAGAGAGAGAAACTATATCCAATTCTAGAGAAAGGAACTATATCAAATTTTAGAGGCTTGAAATGTTTTAGAGAGAGAAAATATCTCAAAATTTTTAGAGAGAGAAACTATCTCAAATTTTAAGTTCTAGAGAGAGAAAGTATTTTAAAATATTTAGAGAGAGAAAATATCTCAAAAATTTTAGAGAGAGAAACTATATCAAATTTTATGTTCTAGAGAGAGAAAGTATTTGAAAATTTTTAGATAGAGAAAATATCTCGAAATTTTTAGAGAGAGAAACTACATAAATAATTTTAAATAGGGAAACTATCTCAAATTTTAAGATTTAGATAGAGAAAGTATTTGAAAGTTTTTAAAGAGAAACTATATCAAATTTTAAGTTTTATAGAGAGAGTATCTTAAAATTTTAAGAGAAAGTCAAAATTTTTAGATCGAGAAATGATCTCGTTTTTTAAAATCTAGAAAGAAAAGTATCTTAAAACGTTAGAGAGACATACTATATCAAATTTTAGATAGATAAAGTACTTAAAATTTTAGAGAGAGAAACTATTTCAAATTTTAAGTTTTAGAGAGAGAAAGTACTTAAACATTTTTAGTGAGAGAAAATATTTTAAAAGTTTTAGATAGAAAAACTATCACAAATTTTAAGTTTTAGGGAGAGAAAATATCTTAAAATTTTAGATAAAGAAACTATATCAAATTTTAGAGAGAGAAACTACTTGAGATTTTTTAAAGAGAAACTATATCAAATTTAATTAAAAAAAGACATTATAATGAATAATATAATAAAAATATTTAACAATTCTTTTTTTTTTTAAATAAAAATGTTATGCATCCATGTAGCATCCAAACTGCGAAAATCTATTTTATAGGAAATACTTTTCTCCAAATGTATTTCAATAAAAATAGACTACCCATGGATCCAAACGGCCCCTTAACGAGTTGGGAATTCCAGGTGGCGTTTGAATATTTAAGTTTGCTTACACAAATTGATCAGTACAATTAAACGTTTTGTTGTTTTTTTTGGCATGGAAGATTGATTAAGTAGAACTATGGTATTTCATTGTTGTATAGAACGTGACAATTTTGATGGGACGTTTCATATTTTTGGGTTTTTGTGGCTTTTTTAACCGCAATCCTATATTGAGAGGCTTTTTTTGGTTTTTTTTCTAACAATAATCTTATACTTTCGGTTACAATTCTTATTATTGGCTAATGTAATTACTGTGTTTAGTATTATGAATTTAACGTATATTTTGGGTCATGACAACAAGGTAAGTAGTATTGTCATGTTTAAGGAAAATTTAGAGAAAAATTGTAAAGTATTACTCCAAAGGACACCAAGTAATAATACAAACATTATTGTTTAAGGGCTTGAATATATTTATACAATAATTAAATTTATCTATGTCATTTTTACATCCAATTTTTCCATTCTCTTTGCAAACCAAATCCAGAATATTGATGATTATTTCATTGACCTAATTTTTGGCAATACATATTTCTGACAATTTTTTTTTCTTCGACTTTTTCGAATAAAACAAATTCATTATTGATGTTTTGGTTTGATGATATATTATTATTTATGAATCGCTAACTATGACTGAGATAAGGTTTCGATGCATAAGATGTTATCTCCTCTCTTCATATAGCTTGTGTGATATAAAATAATGATCCTATGAGACCCTCCCACATCCATGTGTGTGGGATCCGAAAGGATCACCATTAAATTTGGCATAGATATCTAAAAAATTTATCATGGGTGTGGGACTTGACTTTTCTAGAAATCTGTGCCAAATTTAATGGTGATCATTTAGGGTCCTACACACATGGGTGTGGGAGGGTCTCACAATATCATTTCCCAAACCCCTATAATATATATTCTCTCTTTGGAAATAGAAGTCCCACTAAGATGACTTTTTCTTTCTATTTTTTTTGGCAAAATATTAGGAACCGAGGCACCCCCGTTGAAACAAATTTAATACCTCGAAACCAACTTGCTAATCACTGACAAATTGATTCCAATAAATCCAAACGCCTAAGAATTGAATATGGTGTAATAAAGTTCGTAAAAATACGATGAAGTCAAGACAAAGTAAAATAGGAAGATCAATGGCATAACCACACACCACAAGCCATAATCAAAGTAGCATCAACACACAATATATGTGGTTCACCCAAAATTGGGCTACATCCACAGGCAACTGCCAAAATAATTCACTATAATGGAAAAATTTTATAAATTTGTGGATTTTGTAGAGATTACCTCATACAATGATAAAAAAAACTCAATTTGATATTTTTAACACAATAACACCATTGATCGACTCATTGTTTTAACTCTCTCGACCAACACTATCATCGTAATGAAATTCTGATGAATCTGATCTAATACAAAGTCACAATAGTGCTAGGGTTTGTACAAAAAACCCGAGATCTCTATTTTTCCTAAAACTCATCTTCTTTCTCTCAACGAGAGCCTCATTTTAAGAAACCTCACGTTTCTCTCCACAAAATGACTTTATGGGCCTCCACAAAAGTTATATTTTTTGTGACGAAAATAGCCTTTGGTATTGAGGGAAAAGATATATACTCCCCTTCTATAACTGTAACCCCAAATAAACACTCATTTGTATGGAAAGCATATAGACTCCCTCTAAGTTAAAAGAAAAAGACATTTAACTCTTTCTCTTTTTTTTATTTATTATCCAAATCATATTTATCATTTTTCTCTACTCTAATGACCCCATCATCCAAATAGATTTTGGGATGCTACATTTAAACTACTTGTGATTTTCATTAGAGCGAGAGAGGTGGGGGCGGGGGCGGGGGCGGGGGCGGGGGCGGGGGTGGGGGCGGGGGAGGGGGGTGGGGGTGGGGGGGGTGTGATGAAGAGAGAAAAAGGAGTTGGATGGTGGTGGGGAGAGAAAGTGGGAGATTTTTCAAGGTTTGGATGATGAGGTTATTAAAAAAAAAAAAAATGATTAATATTTGTCACTCGGACAAGGTTTGGATGATGAGGTTATTAAAAAAAAAAAAAGATTAATATTTGTCACTCGGATTATGAGCAGGGTTTAAATGTTATTTTTTGTTGAACAATGATCTAATACAACGGTTGTATCATAATATAATGCAACGACACTTCTAGAAAATCATGTTTGTGGTATTTGTATGACCCCAAATTTTGCACACACACTATCTTTATCTCAATAATCAAGCCAAAAAAAAAAAAAGTTTAATTTGAACCTTAGATATGGTCAAAATGAGTTCCCTCCAAAAATGAATCTAAACCATTCATTTTGTGAATTTCAAGATCTTAGCCTTTATAAACTCAAAAATCATTTTTTTTTAATTTTTTAACATTGTTCATCTAATGATAATAAAGCCATAAAAAAAATTGAAAATGAAAAAATCCTTATAGGACCTAGATCTAAGCAACTACCCAAAATGAACGGCTAATGTTAATTGGGCTAAAAAAGGTATTTCCTACATTGTGTTTTTAAATTTTTTTTTTCTAATTATTCATTAGAATAAAAAAGTATATATTTCAAACTTTGAATTAAACAAGATGATTTTTTAAGGTTTGTTGCATCATAGCATGAAATCTTTGCTCTATTTTGTTTTAATTTGAAGGAGATCCGTGGTTTTCTACCGACCCTAGGACTTATTTAGGTTCTTCATAAGACTGCATAGCATGCTCTTGTTGGAGCATATTGTACAATTACTCTCTCGGTAAGAGATTTTTTTTGTTTCAATCTTAAATTTTGAGATCCACTTAAAAATTACCAAATAATTTATTTTTAAAATAAAACAAAGGTATTTAAATATTTAAACAGTTAGATTTGACTATTCATAAATTAGACAATCTTTTTCAAACTTATGAACATTTATCTCGAGCACAAATCGAGTGTATTTCAAATATTCTAATGAAGTTGATCGTTAGACAACACGTTACATCTTCAAAATTTGGGGGCCTAGAAATTTTCCTAAATTGGCTTTTACATGAGGGTGTCAATGGACAAAATGCTCCCTCATGAGCATAAAATCTTTGGACTTACTACAATTTAATTTTCCGTCGAAGTGGACTGCACATCTACTCCTTTATCTCTGTTTCCCATAGTCATAAATCGAATGGTAGATAATGCCCAAATAGAATATCGGTAAGCGGTGCGGTTGGTGAAATAATATCCAAATAGAAAGCGGTGTAGTCGGTCAAATACATAATGAACAGTATTATCGGCAGCTTCGCTTTTTCATTGCCAAACATGTGAAAATTACCAGCATCACAATTAATCAAATAGGGTTTTAGGTTTTATCCTACCAATTTTCACCAACATTCTACAATCCAGGAAGTCAGAAGCAGATGTGATTTCCAGGACATTACAGTTTATCAAACGCCACTTTAAAAGTAAGTGAATGGGATCATTTATCTTTAGTATAAGGTGACCATTCGATATGAAATCTGATAGCTTGGGTGTGCTACAATGTTCGAAAACTTTTTTTTTGAACTTTGTTCTTTGTCAATGAAATAAATGTAACCACCAATTTCACATACAATAGTCAAGATTCATTCTTACTAGAACATTAAAACCTCTTCTAGTTATTTCATTCGAATTTCTTCTCTCTCTTCTGATTTTTATACGTAGTGCGGGGGTTTTGAATCATTAAGCAACTTCATATGCATGGATTAGTGGCACAGGTTTTATAAAAAAAATTCCTCTCAAATATTTATGAGCATGTATTTATGCTCATGTGAGAGCCTATTGTAAGATCTCTCTCTTGTAAAAGAGTAACTTGGAAGATTTTTTTTCCGTATGCAATTTTGAAATCCACTTAAGAATCACTACTTGATTATTTGAAACAAAACATAGATTTTGTAATCTTCAACACTTATTTGTCACCCTTCAAAACTTGGATAGTCCTTATTTTTAATATCTAGGTTTGAAGAGGTTGCATACCGGAAATTTGATATCCTAGAGATACTTTTGCTGGGTTTTTATATGTGGAAATAAACAGACATTATGCTTTTGCAAGAGCATAGAACCTTTTGACTTGTAAATCCTTCATTCAACAAAAACCTATTTTCTAAAAGGAAAAAGTTTATATTGAGCCGAGGCTCTAATTAGAGCCCACCTCAAAAATTCACTAGAAAAAGTTGTTTTGATGCCCAAATATCGTCAAATTGATCATCTCAACATCAAGATGCATCAACATGAGAAAAAAATGGATTTCAAGTTTTAGAAATAGTGCATCTTGTAACGCTTTTTTAAACCGTCAATTTTCAAGATTATTAAGTTTTCATCGATCTACTCGATATACACTATTGTTTAATCTTTAAATTTTATAATTTAAGATGAAAATATATTTTAAGGCTATGATAAAGATTTCCAATATTGAAAGCACATTTCTCGATATTATTTGAAAGTAAGCTTTAGTTTGATTGTTTAGAGCCCCGGCTCTATACAAACCACACCTTTTTCAAAATGGGGCAGTAATGGATCCCAAAATTTCAAATGGAAAAGATCCTCAATTTTTTCAGAGGAGCAATTATACAGTATGGTCAACAGCGGCTCAACAGTGAGATTGACTCGGCGCCCTAACGTGGATTCCACGTGTTGCTTTGTTGTCTTGTTTCCTTGCCTCCAAAAACATATACAAACAACTCTCTTGTTTCCAGTTCAAAAAGAAACAACCATCGTTATTTCCTAAACAACTTTGTAGCTCTCTCTCTCTCTCTCTGGCGATGGTGAATCCCCCAAAGAAGTATCTTAGCTCTTTCTGCCCCATAACAAGTAAGAAGAAGAACAGGTGGTTGCTTTCCATCTCTGCTAAACTTCCTTGTTAATGCTGTTGTTTTTGCTGAAATGGCAACAATGGCGGAGAGCGTGGTGATTGTGGTGATGGATGGAAATAGAAGCAAAGCCAACCTCGATGCCATAAGCTGGGCAATGAGCAACGTTGTTCGCCCAAAAGACACTCTGCTCGTTCTTGGAATCATCAGAGACTCTGAGAAGAAGACATCTTGCCTTCCTTTCAATCTTCGCAAGAACACGATATGTAAGGCCCCTGGAACTTATTCTTTCTCTCTCTTTTTCTTGGGACTTACCTTTTATTGCTTTTTCTTAACATAGGCAGGAATACGATCTGTAAGCATCTTCAACTCTTTTTTCTCAGTTTCTTTTAGCATTTATTACATTGGAATACCTGTTTCTCCGCACCCCACATCTTATAATCTTTGATTGTATGTGGTAAATTATTTGTTTTATTAGTCCCGGATTCTAACTGAAGTGCTACCCTGGTATAGTGGGAAATGAGTAAGGGTTAGCTAAAGTGTTCTCTCAATGATGAGCCATAGCACTGAAAGTTGAAGGGAAAGGGAAAATTCTATATAGTGAGAAAAGATATGGAGACTTATGGTTTCACTGAGACCCAAACCTTTGAAAAAGCAGAATGGCAGACCAAGACTGGTGCAGTTAATCCTGAACAGTTGTGAAAAGACTCTGATGATGATGATGATTATTCCAGCTGAAGTGCTCTGTACTAATTATAAAGAGCGGGTTCTTGTCTTGGACTGTATGTGAAACTTTGAAATAAGTCAATCTGAGATGCTTGATATTCATATTTAGTTCTGTATGGAAGTCTCTGATTTCTAACTCAGTGTTTGTGATTTAGTGGAGACTACACCAGAAAAATTCAGCTCAAATCCATCTATTGCCAGCATTTTCAGATTGGTCCCACGAGGTTAGGTACATGAGGGTTTACAATCCTTTAGAAATTTTAAACTTACCTCATCTTTATTTGAGTTGAAGGACCTATCATGGATGTAACTAATTGCAGTTATTTTAAGTTGGGTCAAGCAATTTTAGTGCAGTAAGTGGGTTGTCGCACCACCCTACAGGCTTTATCCTTTTTTCTTTGGTGGATTGGAGAGAATCATAGTATCATATGTATTTTTCTCACCATGCAAAACTAATGGATGACATGATTCTTGTGTTGATTGGTTGGGAGTTCCAAACTGTCAGCTAACTGATCCTGTGTTGTTTCATAGTGTGATACAAATGGAGGACTACAACATAATAAGCAGTCCTCGCACAAACGTATCTTTTTCATGATAAGTTCATGTGTAATTATGTACAATTTTGCTAGTAAACTTCTTTTATGGTAATATTAATGTTGGCAATATTTCTCTTTGAACAAACAAAAAGAATATTTTCAGTCCTTGTTTATTATGGTTTAGTATGTAGTTTTTGCTTCCTTATTCTTCACACTGTTCACATGGTTATAGATTACGTGGGGTTCCACGAATTGGCATCATTGGTTGTAAGCTAAGTGATTGGAGGGTTTTTCATATTTAACAAAGCTCGTCGGCTTCTAAAATTGTTAACTGCCTTGGACTCTTATCAATCATCATGTTTATAATTGGTACAAGATCTAATCTTTTCCTATACTGGACCTTATATTATGAAGGGGAACGATTGGTGTTCTCAGCAACAGAAGAGGTAACCCCTCAAGTGCTTGAAGATGAGATTAAGAAGAAGAAACAAGAGTATCAGTTTGTTCTTCAGCCATTTTATCAACAGTGCAAGAAGAATGGGGTAGGTGACTGAGTCATCCTTAATGAAGCCTCTTGAAGTTTTTGTCCAAGGATATCTTATAGTGGTATTCTTCAGCTGCATGTGAGATCATATCTAGACAAATATATTTGTTAAGTGTGCAGGTGAAGTTGGAGGTGAAGCTTGCTGCTGGATTTTCTCCTAACGAGATTACTGTTGAAGAAGCCCAAAGTACAAAGACTCGTTGGATCGTGTTAGATAGGTGATTAGGGGTTTTTCTTTCTTCTTCCAATATGAAAACCGTAAGTTTTGATGGCTCCCATTTAATAAATTCTGTTGCCATTTTGGCAACACACAAGTCATGTTTATCAGCCAAAATTGACACAAATTGAACACTTGTTCAGTGGAAGTTGGTGGAAGTTTATCTGAAACTCAGGATACAGTTTGGGATGCATATTCTCAGAAAATTTAGATTATAGTGTCAAATACCTATTGAATTCTTGTATTATTTTTCATTCATAAATTAAAAGCTAATGTCAAATAGCTAAGGAATTCTTGTTTCCCTTATATATTAAAAGCTAATAATATTTTACAATTTGTCTTACTATTTATTGAGGGGAACTTTCAAAGTATTCTGTGCTACCAGATCTGACGTTTAGTTTTTTTGAAAACCCCATTTTTGTTGAGATCTAAATTCACGTAAATTTTATGTTATATCTTTTCCCAGTGGAAACCATGAACAAAGATGAATTTTGAACTATAATCAGAATATTTGAAGCAGCCCTAGGATAGTTTACGGCTGAGCCAACCCTACTTGATCAACGCATTGCTGTCCTGCCAGCCATGTTTAAATAATTTCCTTTTCAATTCTCTAGTAAAAATAATTCATGCAAACAAATTAAATTCAGACCTCAAATGATTAAAGGGGGCTTTCCCATTGATCCCATTTTTGCAATATCTTGCGGTTTTCCCAACTTATATAGTTTATTTATGATCATGCATGTTTTTGCCTCTGCAATTTTGGCTCTTTTTGGTTCAATCAGCTTGTTTGGCGCTCAAGATTGAACTTGACATGATGAGGTTGATTATGACAAATTATAATTATACAAATCCCAAAAGTTGATGGATTTTGTTGTGCCATTTTTATGTGACAGCTATTTCTCTTGTTGATTGCAGTAAGTTAAAGAATGGCAGATTCTTCATAAAAGAACATGTACGCTGCAATGTGGCAGTAATGAAAGGGCATGATGTTGCCACCATCCTTTCATCTATGCCTGCTATTGGAGAAGATGTAAATGTTGCACCAGATACTGCTAATGATTCTGGATCCACACATTCTAGCCAACCACAGGAGAGTAACCTTGAGGAGCTTGATATATCAAGTGAAGAGAATGGACCCCCACCGGAGTCTTCAAGCCCTACAACTCCTACCCATATACATTCTTTACCCTCCCAATGGCCAGGTTTTCCTCGTGAGTTCTTCTTTTCTGAAGTGGAAGAAATAACAAATGGTTTTGCTGATGAAAACTTCATTATGGAGGAGGAGAACTTCAGGATTTACAGTGGTGTTCTTCTCGGGACCCCTGTTCTTGTCAAATGTTTCTCTGGTGGGACTAAACAGTTCTTGACTGAACTCAATATCCTTAAGAAGGTTCGCCATCGCAATATATTGAACCTTTTGGGATACTGTTGCTTGAATGTATCAACAATGTTTTTGATATGTGAGTACCCATACAATGCGTCACTGGACTATCAACTGAGATGTAAGTGTGTATGTTATGCTCAAGCATCTATCACTGTTGCACTCCATGGAATCCTTATGTTTGCCTTTGTCGAGAAAAAGGGAAACAGTGTTGTTATGAGATGCACCAGAACAGGACATGACCCCAACTTATTAATTGTTATTGGGAATGTCTAAAATGTCTCGTATATGTTCATACTTCATAGGGATCATCACTGTCCAATCAAAAGGTTTAATGGTGGAGGGAGACTGGAATGTACAACTGAACCAATGACATGTTTTTGCAATCTACTCTCCCTTCAGCACTGTACAACCTATTGATTAGATCGTGCCATCATATGCTTTCCTTTGATTATCTAATAAGAAACTAATATCAAAGGACAACTGCATGTTATGTTTTGCGCTATCTGCATATTTTAGCTGGAGATTAGTCATTGTAATCTTCCTTCGAAAAGGCAGGTAGTTTGTTTGTTTATTCATCTATGATGAAACTGAGACATATATCTATTTAGCGTCAGAATTGGCATGCAAACTATCATGGAGGATAAGGTCGAACATAGCACTTGGGGTTGGTAAGTGTTTGCGCTATCTTCATGAGGAGTGTCCTGGTGGACCCATATGCCACCTTTCCCTCTCATCCTCAAATGTTTTGTTATCTCAAAGCTATATGCCTCTGGTAAATGTAAAACTGCAAGCATTTTAAATCCATCCGTGCGTCATTCTCAGTAAATTTGGACTGAATTATAGTTATGCCCATGTGTTTGTATTGAAGCTTGCAAACTTTGGTTTGGCGAAGTGGGTCAATCATGAAGAAGCATTGCAAGCACCATCTCTAGAAGAGCCCATCGGGTAAGGCATGTGATGCAAACACCTCATTGATGTTTATTTTTATGAAATAAGCTTTCACAGGCTATCTTAGAAACAAAAATGTGAGGTTGGCTTGTGTGTTTGCTTTCTTTGCTTACTTTTGATGTTCTTTTGATATTTAAGGAATATGCTACAAGAAGGTGAGTGCCTCTCATGTGATGTTTATTCATATGGCTTGTTGCTGTTGAAGTTGCTAACAGGACGAACTCTTGGAGAGGGCCCGTCCTTAGAGGAATGGGTAAGCTAAATTCAGAACTTGCATCGCACTAAATTTCACCAACGTAAAAAGAACTAGCATAAGTGTTTAGGATTTAATAACCCCTTTATACACGGACACAGGAACCCAAAAGTTGGATCCCACTGGGATGGTATAATTAATCGGATATAAACAAAATAGGCATGTGCAAAAGGTAATATAATAAATAATAAATAATGCAAAAATGCACAAACCACAAGAACAAAAAGATTTATTTGGTTCAACCTGAAGAGGGCTACATTAACGGGCACAACAAACTGAAATCCAGTATATTAAAGACAGTTACATCCAGATTTTGGGACACAAAGTTACCTCTCTAACCCTTGATGAAACCCAGTTGAACAACCTTTTTAGGCCAGCTCTCTAAATCGACATCACTCGCCGATATCCAATCTCTATTCTACAGCTAAATCATTATATAGGAAGAGAATCTTAAGAGCAATAGAGACGTTCTCTCACTAAAATGGGAACTAACCATATCTCTACGGGAACCGTTTCTTTGCAAGAAACCAACCTCTCACTTGCATGAGGGATTAGTGGGAATACTTCTCTCCAAAAAAAGCTCACATCTCTTTATGTGAGAGGCTCGCTTCTCATGCATAGGAGACCTTTCCCATATGATAAACCCAAATAGTGCACACACATCTTCTTTACCTCTCATTCCTTAAATATCTAGGAATTCAAATAGGAAACTTCAGTAGATTTCCTAACAAATAGGAAGCTCATCAATATCAATATCAGAGCCTGTCCCATATAACATGGGATTTCCTTATAGTGGTGATCTTGGATATCATCATATCCAATACAAAGAAAGCCAACAACTACATTGTGTGTGTGTCTGTGTGTGTGTGTGAGAGAGAGAGAGGAAATGCAACAAAGCTCCTAAGCGTTATAGAAAAAAATGAGTTCCAAAGAGATGTCAAAGCAAGAAAATGAAGTATCAATGGTTCAATGCTGATAATACATATAGATGTTGCTTAAAGAACAGAAAGGGTGAATATGCAAACCTTCTTCTGAAATATTAAACACAGGTAAAATGGATCAACCCAATATGTGTTGAAGGACTTTGGTTAATGCAAGCAGGCTATACCTTTCATAGAAAATGGCTCCATGAGTCAAATAATAGACCCGAGGTTGAAAGATTCATGTGATGAGGAGCTGCTGAGGGACATGGCACATGCTGCATTACTATGTATAAAATCAGATTCAAGGTGTCAACTTTCCATGAGCAGGGTGAGTTAGTGCTTTTTTTATTTTCACTTATTCTTTCCTTCATGTCTGTTGCTTTTGATTTGCGGGAAATACACCAAGTGAATTCAAATGTAGCATGCAAAGTCTCTCTCTCATATGTTTTAATCAATGTTCGCTTTCTCACATGGTTATTGTACTCGGTGTAATTTTTAATGGTTATAGGTGGTGTCTATTGTGGAAGGCAACCAGTTTATGAATTCTAGATGCTAAGGAAGGCTCTAATTGCTTTGGGATCCCCTGGTATGAATGATGAACTAAAATTGTAGAGTGTATTGATCTTCCTCGTCTGAATTATTGGTGATAGAGTACTGCTTTTTGCTATGAATGTATGTTAACCAATTGAGAAGACTTTGAAAGTAAATATGACGCACACGAAGCTCTGTATAGAAGTTTAGAAATAGAATCACGTAATTAGAGGGCCCTGGTCCTATGAAAAAAATGAAAATGCTCTCTCTCCCTCTAACTTATTATATATAGTCCTAATTAGAGGGCCCTGGTCCTTTGAAAAAAATGAAAATGCTCTCTCCCCCCTAACTTATTATATATAGTCATATGAAAAAAAAGCTGGGATTAGCCTACTAACTCATATGAACATATGAACTCAACAACTCAGATTGAATTTGGGCAGATCTGACGATCACCGATGTCCGGTATTATTTGAATTTTTTTTTTCTACAAATCCAAATCACTTGAAATTTTAGTTGTGTGTTTATCAAAAATAAGTGAATCTTCGAAAAATATCAAAAAAACATTTTACATAAAATAAAGTGATCAAAAAGCCCCTGAAAAGTTTTGGGGGTATTTTGGCCATTTTGTTTTTCACGAATAATTTTTTTAATATTTTTATTAGTAGCACATTGATGAGAAGAACACACATTTAAAATTTCAAGTTATTTAGTTTTATAAAAAAATAAATAAAATTCAAGAACGGCTGGACATCCATGATCATCAGATCTGTCTAGATTCAATCTGGGCCGTTGGGCTTATATATTCATATGAGCTAGTGGCGTAATCCCAACATTTCATGTTTAAATTTTAATTTTTTTTCTACGAATCCAAATAACATAAAATTTTAGACATATGTTCTTCAAACAAGAAGAATTTAATAAAAATATCAAAAAAATAATGTGCAAGAAATAAATTGACCAAAATACCCCTGAAATATTTTGAGGGTATTTTGGTCAATTTATTTTTTACAAATTATTTTTAAATTTTTTTATTAGGTAAGCCTTAACGAGAAGAATGAACGCCTAACATTTCAAATTATTTGTATTTGTAAAAAAAAATAAAACTAAATTCAAATATAAAATGAAATCGTAACTGTCAGATTAACCTAGATTCAATCTAGACTATATATATATATATAGTTGCAGGTGGTGTATTGGGTTACTGTTATATTCTCCTAGGGGTGTTTCTCAGGGCGGTGGGTGGCCATTGGTCGTTTACACAAAAATGTGATTAGTAAATGAGGCATATTGACCTTCTCTACATGCTTTATGTGCTATTGTAATGAATGTAAACAAGTGTGAGTGTGAGTGTGCGTGGAAGCATATTTTTTTTAGTTCCTCACAATGTCACCCTATTGTATCTTGATCAAATTTTATAAAACCAGGCATAATACCATTCGATCATGATGGTTACATAAGGCTGCTACCTCTTGTTTTGGGACTCTTGTTTGCAACACAATCGTCAAACCCATAAACTTAAAAGCTTGAAACTTGAATTGCTAATCTTTTAGTATGATGAATATATTGAAAGTTTGAAACTAAACTGGTACCTTGAGAGTAATCTGACATGCATAACATGCCTGATTATGGAACAAACAGGCATTATACATGCACCTTCCATTTCCACCCCCGATCTTCATCTCCTGCAGCTCTTGAAATGTCTTTAAAAGTCGCTTTCTGTTTATCGAGTGGGTATCGCATACTCTTGGGGAAGCAATGTACATTTACTTCCTGAGTAAAAGAATTAATAGTATCTTCTTGATGTAAAATTTTAGGATGGATTTCAAGTTTCCAAACACTAAAAATGACTGTTCAAAATGTAAAGTCTCCATTAAATATTATGATATTATTTGCACATATAGAACTTCAACAAAAGCACATGATAACAAAAAAAAAAAAAACCAACAACAACAACAGTTGCTAGGCTGAGGTGGAAACCAGTGTTCGCAAAATCTATTTTTGATGAGCCACAATACGATTCGTTAAAATCTATTTTTTTTCATTGATTTTCAACTTCATTTGAGTGTGTTTTGTTTTAATCACATTCCTTATATGTTTTTCATATTTTAATAGATTTTTTTATATATCTTTCTTATTTTTTAACACTGTTTTTTATCATATGCAACTTGCTTGGTTAAAACGGTTGAATCGGCTAGTTTACTAGTTAGGCCAATTAAATCGCTACCGGGCCATGTGCAGTTAACTATTCCAGTTTGATTTTACAAAACATTCCCAAAATCTAGGGTCTCAAAACTACAAAGTCAATTGAACTCCTTCAAGGCCATATAATCCTATGCTTATATATTGTTAGACCAAATAATGTTATACACGTTAGATTATTTTCATCTTAATTTTAATTGCTAATCTCATGCGCTCATCTTTTGGAAATAGTAAAAACTCAAGCTCCCAATACAATGGATGGAAAAATATTTGATGAGCCACAAGATGTGGTTCAGCAACTGTATCTCCCAACACATCAAATACCTTGTTAAGACAGTCTTCAAAAACTGGTGGCCTACCAAAAACTAAATTGAATGATGTAGTAAAAAAAAAAAACTTCAAAGTTTCATAATGTTATTTATTTTTCCAGATTCATGGCCACCATGGTTGAGATTTTCAAACCCTAAAATTTTGAAGTCAAAATCATACAAAATTTTCAAAGGGGGTGTATGCAAATAGAGGAGTCAGCCGACTGATTAAGACCTTACCCAAGTGTCTAATAAATTATTCATATTGATCATCAGAGCTATACAATTCGATACCGTAATCCTGAACCTAAATTCCACACACATCAGGATAATAAATAATAAATAAGAGAGAGAGGGCAGGATAATAAATAATAAATAAGAGAGAGAGGGCAGCTCAATGGAGGGCAGCTCAATGAATCACAATGAATCACATAAGTTGAAGTTGGTCATCATGCCAATAACCCATTCCTTTTACCCCAACCAATAGCCATGACATAAAGAACCCCACAAGCTCCAATTGTTCCACAGGTGGCTTGCATGAACTGTGCCATCCCAGCATCAAAGAGGCTGATGTGAATATTCATACCAAACAAACCAACAACAACAATTCCAGCATTGGCTATCAATGTCGCAGTCGTGAGCATCACTCCCATTTGAAGCAGTTGATTCTGTTTGTCATCAAGCATTATGTTGATGTAGTCTTCTGTATCGTCAACATACTCTCTAAGCTTCACAAAAGGTTTGCAATGACCATAATTGAGATCAGCTTGAGATAATAGATAAAGACATCAAACAGGGCTAAGTATCATAAACTATTTGGAAAGCACGCGTATATCGTATAAAAAATTTCAAAACACAATTCAGCTTTCAGTTTGTGCTTACATGACAAGCAAAAATATGCTTGTATGGCATCACACGCTCCCCCAAAAAAAAAAAAAAAAATACAACAGGATATAGTTAAAATCAGTGATAAAAAGGATAAGAGGATTAGTTCAAATTAGAAAAAGGCAAAATTTGAAATCATTATCACCGTCATAGCCTTTTTCCAATTAATTGGAGTCGGCTACACAAATCCTGGTCTGGCATTCTGTTCTATAAGGATCATACTATCAATGAGGCTGTAAATCCTCATATCTTTTCTCACTACTTCCAACCATACCTTTTTGAACCTACCCCTTGCCTTTTTTAAACCTTCCACTTGAACTAACTCACACCTCCTAACAGGTATTGTACTGGGCCTGCACCATACATAGCCAACCTACCTAAGTCTACTCTCTCTCATCTTATCACCTATTGGTGCTACAATTAAATTTTTCCGAATGGATTCATTTCGAATTCTATCCTTTCTTGCAACTCATCCATCATAACATCATCTCCGCTACATTTATTTTACGTGTATTGTGGCCCAATGCTGCACACCATAGAGCAAAGCTAGATTCACAGCTGTCCTATAAAACTTGACCTTCAGCTTCATTGGTATGCGACGATCACGTAAAATTATGATTACACATCTCCACATCCGCCACCCAGCTCTAATTTTGTGTGTAACACTTAAATCTCTCCCTTTTCTTAGATTGTCGACTCAAGATATCGAAAGTGCGATCTTTTTAAAATTTCCTGGTCATCAATATTAACTACTTCCTTGTTTTTACTCCTAATACTACTAAATTTGAATTCCATATACTTTGTCTTTTTTCAGCTAATTTTAAAAATTTTAGATTCTAGAGCACCCTCTAAAGTTCTAACTTTGTTGACGCCGTTTCCGGTCTCATTGATCAAAACTATGTCATATATGAACAACATGTACCACGATACCTCATCATGTAGGTGCCTAAGTAAGTCGTCTATAACTAAGACAAAGAAGTATGGGCTCATTGTTGACCTCAAATGTAGACCTATTGTCACTGAAACCTCACCTATCTCTCCATTAGTTGTTCGCACACTAATTAGCGCTCCATTGTACATGTCTCTCACAAGTCAATGTAGTGTCTGGAGACGCTTCTCTTTTCTAATACCTACCAAATCAAATCTCGAAGTACTCTATCATAAGCTTTTGCTAGATCAATAAATACCATGTAGAGGTTTTTTTCCTTCGCTCTAAACTTCTCAATCAGTTGCCTAAGTAGGAAAATAGCCTCGGTTGTTGACCTCCCTAGCATAAACCAAATTAGTTTTCAGATACCCTTATTTTATGCCTTAGTTGTTGCTCAGTCACTTCGTAAAGCTTCATAGTATGGCTCATAAGCCTGATCCCTCAATTGTTCACAAAATTCAGTATGTCTCATTTGTTCTTGTAAATAGGTACCAAAATATATTTCCTCCATTCATTTGCCATTTTTTTTGTTCTCAATATCTTGTTGAACAACTTCGTCATCCAGCTAATGCCAATCTCCTCCATACACTACCAAACCTCTATCGAGATACTATCTGGTATTAAAGCCTTTTTTATCTTCCTCCTTTTCAAAGCTTTGTTTACTTTTGATATCCTAATCCTATGAATGTATTTGCGACCTCCGCCCTCATTTATCTCTACGATTCCTTCTACCACTATGTTTCTATTGTATCATTTAATAAATTTTGAAAATAAACTCTCCACTTTTTGTTGACCTCTTCATCCTTCACCAAGACCCTTTGAGCCTTACTCTTAATGTTTACAATAAAAAAATAAAATTAAAATGATGCTATGAATAGTGTAGTTGACAAAAGAGGGCATACAGCTGAGAGTTTGTTTAAGGTTCCGTCTATTTGCACAAAGTACGCTTCTAAAAGCATCTCCAGGTCTTCAATATCAAGCTTGAAACCTCTCGAGCTTTCAACACCAGTGATGTTCTTGCCATTGTTGCTATCAGATTCCTCATCCCTAAATACAAAGAGCAAACAAAAGAGTAATAATTAGTGTCTTATTCTCTTGTTGATAACTAAAGCAGAATACATTCTAGTTGCTCATCATAATATCATCATCATTGAGAAGTTTGCTAAAAAAATACGCACTACAAATAGATATACAACGAAATGAACAACACTAAACAATTACCACACAGTAACCCGAAGAAATTACAGCCTAGTAAGCCAACAAGCCAAAAGAGTTGTTATGACTAGACCAGCTAGACTGACATACATCCACCTATTCTTTGGCCAATGAGGTCAGTCTTTAAACCTTTTTTTGACATACATCCACCTATTCTTTGGCCAATGTGGTCAGGTCAGAGTCTTTAAACCTTTTTTTATTATTAAATTTTACTTCTTTAGTATTAGTACAAAATGTTGCAGCTTACATTACTGCTACTAGTAAGCAGCCCATGCTTGCACGAAAACTTAAAATTTATTATTGATTAGATTACAAATAAAATAAAATAAAATAATGTTATGAAGTGTGAATAATAGTTATAAATGATTTATAAGACATAAAAGTTAGTAATTAAAAAACATAATTAAAAGAAATCATCAAAAGACAAAATTTAAAGAGAATAGCAAGATCTACTAACAGCAAGGGGAACTTAAAAAATTAATTATGAATTATTTTTATATTAAGTTACAATTTATGATTAAAAATTATAGTTATTCAAAAGCCTCAGAAAATATAGTTAATGCTTAAATAAAACATTATATACAAAATGATATAATAATATTAGAAATTACAAATTTCTAACTACAAAACTTTTAAAAGTAGTCATATTGTTTAAGACAAAACAATTATTAATTAAAATCCTGTCAAAATCAATTTAAAAATTTAGAATAATTCATAATAATAAATTAATAGCAAAGTACTAGAGCAAATACCAACATTTGAAAACACAAAGCTAGCATGCCTCATGGTCCACTTGAATCAACACTACAGATCATCTAAAAGAAACGGAATTAATTTTAAGTTCTAAGATAAAAAAAATTCAAAAATAAATAACCTAAAAAACTAACAGTTTTATAAAAAACACAATAAGAAATTAATAGTAATGTTTTAGAGAAAACACCAACATTTGAAAATTCGAAGCTGGCATGACTCAGTCCATTTACAAAACATATGAATATGAATTTACAAAATAAAATCAACGCATACAATACGTTTCCACCAACTTGATGAGATATGCACATTTATTGTAACACCCAATAGTTAACTAAAAAATTAAACTTATAAATCAAAAAATAAACATTAAAAAAAATTCAAACTACAAATTACTGATTCCAAATATTAATTAAATCAACTAAGTTATGATTTTTAACTAAAAATGAGACGCAATTCAATTCAATATATCACTAATTTACTGAAAATCCTTTTAAAAAGCAGAAAAAGAAAAGGAAAATATGAATCTAAGAAAAGGGATTTGAAAGATAATAGCACACAAAAATCCGTAGAGAAAAGCATAGAAGCTTACCAGGAGACGCACCAAGTATCATCAAAGTGAGTAGAGAGTTTTGCAAAGATAGTGTAGAAACTAGAGAGTAGATAGAAAAGATGAGAGAGAGTAGAGAGAGGATGACAAAAAAGTGAGAAAACGAGAGATTGGGAACCGTAAGTATCGGGGATCTGAAAACCTTGGTATCACGCATCTTTTTAAATAGAGAGACACTCTTTCAAACTATTAATGTTCCCTCAAATTTTCCTGTGTCAAAAGGGGATTGGAGGTCTAAGTGCAAGGACGGATATTGAGCAATAGTTTCTCTCACAATTTTAGGATAAACAACAGCTTCTTATTTATTTGTCGGCCAATTTTGGTCCAATCATTTCCTTGGTTTCATCCCTTTTGCCCGTACCAGCATAGTTTATTAGGCAGTATAATCTGATCCCCAAGTTTATGCCAAAAACATTGAGACCCTAGCCATCTTCTAGTGAAGCAAGAATCTGGCGAGTATAACAAACCTCAAAAGAGGAAAAGTGCAACAACTATGAGAGGAGTCCAAAAGCTCGAGAATTCTAAAGCTTTAATACAACTGCATAAATAATTCAATCTCCCAAAAATGGACCCTTACCAAGGAATTTAGAAGGAAAAAACCATAACCCTAACTAAAAACCTGGTACTTAGCTAAATTGCTTCAAAGCATCTACTAAGTATGGAGATTCTATCCTAATAACATCTTGAAACTAAATTAAGAAAAAAAATCTTACACGAAGCACTAAGAATGACTTTTAAATTTACCTATCACTGATGAATTTACCACTTTGCCCCTGGATTTCCAGCACAAAATACCAGAGACTCCAATTCATATATTTTTCATCTCCATCACTTATCCCTCTCTCTTCTCAATTCCTCTAGCACCCTTGCAGCCCATTTTTTCCTATACTCCAGCCAGTTCTGAAGTTTCCCCTTATTCTTGTTTTCTCCATTAGATTTGAAGTTAAAATGCCCCAACTTCTTTCCAGTCTTTTGCAGCCCATTTTTAGATTTTCAATTATCTCCATTTTCCCCTGCCGATACAATTAAATCAAAATTCTAATCCACTAGTCTTTTTGCCATTAGTCCCTAAGAATAAACAGAATCTAGCTGGTGCAAAACAAAGCTAACTAGGTAGTATGGACATTAGCTTCTTTCTTTTCTCTCTAGTACATTTCATCATGACTAATTTCTTGATTTAATAGTTCCTAGTTTTCTACAAGTTTCCGAAATTCTTCCTATTTTTATCTCATTTTTTCATATTCTTTTTTTTTTGAACTTCAATTTGAATAATTTTTTATTTTTTATTTATTTTTCCATAAAACTGTCCAACCAATCCCTAATGGTTGGATGGATTTTTACCAGACAGGTCCTCTCACCAGTTCAAATGCTGTTGTCAAGATGACAATGGGCGAAAGATGCCTAGGATGTCTGCCCAAGAGGAGCCTAGGGATTTTGGCCTTCAAACAGCTAGCTAGGCAGCCATGAGACCAAATTTTTTAATATTGAACACAAGGTAATATCGATAAAATGCAGATATTCCAATAAACCTCTTCGATCTGAATGGCAAAGCAAAGAGCTTCAAACCAAATATCTCCCTTAGAAACTTCTTCCACCTAATCAGCTTAATCCCTAAGGTCAACCTGCGTTCTTCAGAGCATTTAAGTTAAGGAAGTTTAAGAAAATACCCATGAGAGATTAGGTATTTAATATTTTATCCATATAGTTTGATTTAATTTCAAAATACCCCTTAAGAGACATGATTATGAGTTGGAATAGTTGCAAATGTGTAAAACGTTAAATAATATTAGGACATCTCTCATGGGTAATTTGATAAACTTCCCCCTAAGTAATAACAAAGTTGTTCAAAATCCCCAAGAGAAGTCCTATAGCTAAGAAAAAACTGTCACTACATCGCTGAAGATCACAGAAAATGCAGTACTAAGAAATTATGAGTAAGGCATGGAAGTTATTCCACAAGGTCCAACCATGCATGACTGAATTCCTTGGGACCTAATGGTTCTACTACAACCTGGCAGAAGTAAAGGGAAAGAAAGACAACCAGTACTCATGTACCCCCCAAACACAAACCCACCCACCCACCACCAAAAAAAGGAAAAGCAACTGCAGAAACAAGATATTTATAGCTAAAACAAAAATTACATTACACAAAAATATACCTTGCTTCATCTGAATTAATTTCATCTTGCACCAATTCATCTCTTGAAGAGATCCCATCCATAGATTGCTGAACAAGCTTATCTGTCAAATACATCTCGGCCATATCAGCGTCGTCATCCAATAAGTGTTCAAGCTCATCCCTAACCTGAAAAAAAAATGAACCTTACCAAATAAATTAGATAGAGTTTAGCACTCTACAGCAAATAAAAGCAGCAGAGCAAGTGTTTGAAAGGGGAAGGGAAGAAAAAACACTATACAAGCCTCACCAGTCACTAGTAATTACATAACTGAAATTAATAACCTCTAATATCAAAGTACAATAAAGAGCAACTCCAATTCAAAAGAGTAAACTGCAGGGTTGAGTATGCAAGAGGATGAACGTCAAATGTAGCTCCATCAACATCACCAAATGAGGTTAACTGTTAGAACCAAGGCTTGGAACAAATAGAAAGCATCATTGTACAAAGGAAGCAACAGAACCAATCGGTAATTCTAATACCATGTTTCAGACAAAGACTCATGACTCCTCCATATCAGATCACATTAACTGCCTTGGAGACTTGGATAAATTTCCAAACATGGTACTTCCAGTCTAAGAGAACTCAATCACAGAACAAAAACTCTGGTTCGCCATCCTTCATTTTAAATAAGCAAAGATGGTGTATTATGATTTCTAGAAATTGGTGACAACAAGTTGCTTTGTTCTCCAAAGAACGAAGCACAGTTTCTGCGAAACAATAAAAAATAAAGCATTCTTATGTTCTTTATCGACTCTATGAAGTATTCTTAAGTTCTTTAAAGTCATTCACAACACCATGGTAGCATCATAAAGAGGCACATTGAAATGAACTCTTCGAATTTGATGTACAGCACCTATCAATATTCTTTCTTGCTAAGCATTTTCCTTTTAAAAGCGGAAAAGGTATGCATGCAGAATTGATGAAAGTGGTGTTCAAATTTGGATATCCAGCATCCAGTCCAGATGCAACTTACATTTTGATCAGTGTGTGTTCCAACAAAGTGCAGTGTTTTGCAAGTGAGATGAAAACTGAAAAGTACCAGTTTTCATCTCACTCATGTAAACAGCAGCATTTTTCAAGAGTAGCATCACCTACTTGGAGTTCTAAAGTGGCACCAATGGGACTACTCAACCACCTCCCTCACCTAAAATGCCACCCCAACAGAAAAAACCCATGATATGGTGCGACATGCAAACGAATCCTAAATGATTTTCGAAACCTTCTCTAAAAAATGATTGCTAAGGCCATAATCAAGCTTTAATGTGTTGGGAGGGGCACCAAAATTTGCTGTCTTTTTTTCTTTCAAGTAATTAGTATGCATAAGTTTCCATACCTGGAAACAAAAGTTTGTGCAAAGAGCTCAAGCCCCTAAATTAAAGAGCCAAACCCAAACAACAGGACATGAAAGGGTTAAATTTAACACCATAAATGATATGACTCCAGAATGATAAAGGCATTCCGTATTTTCCTAGTTGTATCACTAGAACACTACAGGAAACAGAACAAGGCCAAAAAACAATTCAAACTACAGATTTATAAGCTGCATATGTCCTAGACCATATTCAACAAATAAATTACAAAGCAATAAATACAAGTGATTCGAAAGTTCAAATTTTTAAATAAATAAGGTGCTAATTTTGAAGTAATAATCTATCGTCTTTCAACAAAAATGCCATAGTATTCAAAGTTCTGTAAATGTACTCCTTATTTTATCATTTTTCTATAATTTACCTTTATTTTTCGATTTCAAGTCCTTTTCATGGCACATTGAATCAAATATATTCATGTTTAACTTCTTTCAGAAGTTCAAAGATATAGAGATGACCTTAAGTTATGCTAAGTATACACTTGAAGCTTCATGAAAGAATCCACTTTAAGTGGGACAGATAACAGAAAGAAGGCAAGAACTCCTGTACTGAACAAGATGTATGATAAGAAACACATAGTTGAAAGTAATAGATGATGATAAAGAAAATGTGGACCCGTCAAAAAAATAGACATGCGTCAGACTAATCAATCACTTCATTAAAGAATGATGACCCAAAGGACTAATGTTTTTACATAGTCCATGGTAGGAAGTCAGTAACCACAAACCAAAAATGAGTTGGCACACATACCTTCTGAACACGCCCAGATATGGCAACTAGTCGACTCTTGATCTGTCTGACACGATCTAGATTTAGAGAGCTGATTTTAGACGTCAACTCATCTAGAGCAGGATATGCTTGTTTCTCCAATGCAGAAGCCTGAAAGACATGACAATAAAAGGAAATTCAATAAGGGGTCGTTTGGGTGTCCAACAATCCATTACAAGGAAATGGATTTACATGAAATGCCCCATTTTTGTTATTTGGGTACGCAACAATACAAGTGTGAAATGGACTTTCCACCAATATAGTTGTGAAATGGATGACGAGGGTGACAGGTAATCTATTCCCCGTTGGACACGATAAAGTTAAAGGGCACTCCCTTTCTACCGTGGACAATTATGGCATGAGGTGGCTAATTTGAAGTCAAAACTCACCTATCTTCCATAAAAATAAAGTACCCACATGTAGCTTAACCCTTTAAGTAACTAATTTATTTATTCTCTCTCTTAAAAGTTAACTGGTTTGAATATATAAGTAGTAATTTATTTATTACTAAATTTCTAATTTTTAATTTTAATTTTAATTTTTTTTAGAAAATTATAAAAAAATTATTTTTAAAATTAAAAAAAAAACCCAAAGTCTTCTCCCGAATCAGCCAAAGTACCAAATTGCTTCATTTTTCAGACCAAACTGAAGCAGACTCTAAAGCGAATCTAACAACATTGGATTAAACAGAGACTCAATCTATTGGATATACTCATCCATTGTGTGATTCATTCGTGAATTTTGTGATTGTGTCAAGATTATGTGTGTTATTGCAAAACCTTGTTATTTATTATGCAGGTCAATGTCAAATGTATTCGCCATGGCCTCACATTAGTATAATAATGATGCCATTGCTTTTCACATATTAGTAAGTAGTGATGAGGACAATATTCTCTCTTTGAAAAATGGTGAAGCTATTCACCTATTAATGAAATAATTAAAGGGAGAAGGGATAAAATTAATCATTGGTTCATTCACATATTACAAAATAAAGTACTTTTAATATATATTTTATCTTAAAAAAGGGAAAAAAAACTTGTACAACAAAAAACGCATTACTATAGATTAAAGCAGTGATTTAAAATTCGGCGAGTCGCAACGGACTCGCCCGAGTCGACAGGACAATCAGTTACCCCGTGTCGATTCCAGTGTAAAACCGGGAACCACCCGGTTCTAGAACGAACCGGCCGGTTCAACACAGTGAACCGCTTGTATGACGTCATACACAAGTGAAAGTTGCCCGTATGATGTCACATAGCAAGTCAACACGTGGCAAAATACCGATTTTCTATAGTTCATACGTGGAAGGCTACCATCACACATCGGCCGCGAGTGGATGGCAACCTCGGGCATACGCACACAAACCTCCATAAACTTACAAAGTAATTTATAGAAGTGAAACTATAGCTCGCTATTGGACGTGGGATAATTCCCACAATGCGTCAAATTACGGTGAAATTTGGATAAGTACTATTAATGTAGATAACAGTTACACTTACGCTGATGTGGCGAAGTGGTTATCACTTCGTTGGTAGAGCCGTCACATGTCAAGTTCGATTCCGCCTTGGATACATTTTATTTTATTTTTGTTGACAATAATAATAAGCGGAAAATAAAATTTTTTAATTTTTTTTTTTTTTGAAATCTCTCTATTTCTATTAACAATCTTTTTTACTAAATTTATTCTATAAATCCAAAAAATTATTTTTATTTTTGTTGACAATAAAAATAAGAAGAAAATAAGAAATAAATTTAAAAAAAAAACTTTATTTTTTTTTATATCTCTTTCTTTCTATTAACAATTTTTTTTACTAAATTTATTCTATAAATCTAAAAAATTATTTTTTTTAAAAGAAATTTATTCCATTTGAAATCTCTCTCTTTCTATTAACAATCTCTTTTACTAAATTTATTCTAGAAATCTAAAAAATTAAGTATTTGAAAAATTAAAGTGTTCTTTAGAAAATTGGTATGCATTCTAATAATTTCTAACCGAAATTTTATTTTATTCTTTAATTTTTTCATTATAAATCATGTAATTTATTATCTTTCTTACAGTTCTCAATAATACATTTTAAATTAGATCGTATTACAAAATATTTTAGATTTGTTAATATTTGTATAATAAAATAAATATAAAATTTAAACCAACAATTTTAATTTCAGCGTATAACATTATAGTTAGTTAGGTTGTAATAAATTTGGATTATAGTTAGTTTGTAATAATTTGGCTATTTTTAGAGGATTAGGGCTTTCTGGCAATTTAAGATTTTGATGGGCATTTTTTATCGATTAAATCTACTCTTTATAGCAGTCCATGTATGATTATATATTTTATCCATGATAATTATATGATTTTTCTTATGTGTGATGTAAATTTAATAGTTAACATAAGTTTATACAGAGAAAAAACATATCAATATTCACAAATTGATGAAAAAAGTGAAAGTTAACAATGGAATACCCTCATTTCTAATTGGATTCCTAAAATACAACATTTATAATTAATTTTAATAAATTTTTTGGATTTTTTTAGAGCTTAATCCAATCGAGTCGGCCGATTTTCGATCTGGATGGGTTATTGAAGTGCCCGATCCGGGGCACCGATCCATTTTTTAAATCACTGGATTAAAGTAATGCAGTATTTCCTAGCCAAAATATTGGTGATATATATTTCTCAAATTTTTTCCAAACATAGCCAAATAGTAGCAATGTATTACCCAGATTGCATCCAAATGCTACCCAAACAGTAACAATCAATTTTCATGTAATATATTACGTCAGTAATGAATTACGCCAATAATATATTTTCGAGACAATATATTTCCAGGTAGCCAAACAACCCCTAAGGGAATATGGTGTGTAATAAGATTGCCCCAAAAAAGAAAAGAGCAAACAAAAGAATCACTTGAGGGAAAATAGTGTGGAATAAGAATACCAAGAAAAAAAAGACCAAACTACTTATGATTTGTCAAAATAACAAGAGCGCTAATTTTGATCTTAATGTAAATTAATTAGATGCATTGAACAAACAAAAAGGGACAATTTAAATTTAGAAGTTTCTTATTTCATAATTCCTTATTATGATCTTTCCATTTCTTTTTTATGATTGAGGTTCATATGTGATTATAAAGAATAATTATGGAATGTGCTTAAAATGTCAGCATCTGATCAATGTATTGCATTGTTCCACTCACACATTTGTCAGTCACAAGACGAATGAAAGAATGAAAGAGCTCCAGTTGATTTTTTCTGGCAATTGATATTAGTTCTTTATTCTAGATATACAACCTTTGATTAATGTTGTTATTTAATCTTAACCAGTTACCATGTCCAAATGGGAGTCCAGGCCCAACAAATGTAGGGGATATTATTTCACCAACGGCCAAAAAATAAAAAACTTCCAACGGTCGGTGATGCGGATTCAAATAGCAAAAAAGAATTCAAAGAAAAAACAATGTATTTACTAAAAGTTAATAGAAGCTAATAAGCCTAGCTTCAAAGCCTTTATGAATTTAATGGAATTCTAGAGAACAATGCCTTGAAAGAAAACATCAGCCAACTCTGAACAAACAACCCTGACACAACCCCTATTTACAGACTTTATTGAGACTCCCTTATTCCAATTCTGATGTAACAAGAGATCCTAATTAAAATTGAACTCGAATTTGACACTTTTGCCCATAAGCACATAAGATAAAACCCTTTCTAGAAAAATCCTTTAAAAAAATATCTAATCAAGTGTTTTAAAATACGAGATGCGGACCCTATGCAGTCGAAAAGCCGATGCAGTCCAAATGCGAGCACATCACTCGATGTGGTCAATAAATATAAATTTTTTCCAAATAATAGGTCAATGCATGGAAAACATATAGAGGTGATTTATGTGACAATAGGTATTTAATTTATTCATTAACTCTAATAGTATGAATTGTCGAAGACATCATCTTATAATAAACATCCAAAAAACATAACTACAATTGCAAACTTTAAATTTGCAAGCTCCAAAGATAAATATAACAACTAAAAGTCTATGAAGTGTTCGAGAGTAAAGATAAAACATAGAAGATAATAGAAACTAAAAGATAATCTAATCAGCTCTCAACTCTCAAGTCTCAATCTCAAATCTCAATCAGACAAGTCCTCTAGGGAGTCTCCATGTGTATGTGCATCTCTAACATCTAAGTGCGAGAATATAGAGGCATCATCTTCATCAATATCATCCTCAGTGGCCTCCACATATATTTCATCGTCCTCGGTCACCTTTAGGTCGGCCTCCTTCTCTGCTCCACCTTTGGAACTGATATTCAATTGGACCGACCTTTTTTCTTTTGTGCTCCAGTGTTAGCCCCTACATCTTTTCAGCCCTTGTGGGTAGCTTGACATCATACCAAGTGAGATCCTCACCCTCAAACACAAGCTTTGCTTATGGATCCATAGTCCACTAACTTGTACCCTCATCATTAGGTTCATACAATCGAATCAGGTTGAGATCCATGAGCTTTTTGTACCTCTCCCTAGGACGCTCATTATATAAAGCAAAATAGAAAAGGTACATTTCATCTTTTTGATTGCCACGATCTCTACAATCCCTAATTTGAATGGTGATGTGCCTCCCAAAGTTTCCTAATTCACGCTTGAACTTGATCGATTCATGGCTTTGGATCTCATCTTGGACCAAAACTTACAATCGGACCTAAAACCCACAATTTTGCCCCTTTAGTATTAAAAAAATGATAAAAAAATGCCCTCAACGAGAGGCATTACCACCCCAAGGGGGTTGGGGGGTGCGCAGGCCCTGGGCAGCCGCCTAGGCAGGTTCAGGCGGTCGCTTAGGTGGGCACCCAGGGATATCCGCCTAATTTGGCCGCCTAGGTGGCTGCCCAAGCACTAGGCAGTCCGCTTTTTAAATCACTATATGTAGCCCATGGCAGCTTTCCTTCACATCAACCAATCGAAGCACTTTTACTAAAGGGCAAGAAACATCTAATGCATAAGACACATGATCCCAAACATATGTACTAAGAATAATTTGCTCAATCTCTCTCCAATCTCGATGCTTTGACCAATTAATTTTATTCCATTGGTCTGAAGCAAACATGGTCCTTAAGTTATTTATATACTTGCATATGCTTCAAAAAGTGAGACATTGTATGGCAAATCTAGTGACACCGGGTCTCACTATCTCTCTCTTATTTGTAAAACCTAGTGTTTCAAAAAACGCTAAGTGGCACCAAGGAGGGCGACGGGGGTCCAGGCCGCCCAGCATCTAAGCAGGCACCCAAAACCTGAGTGGCCCAGTAGAAAGAAAAATGTTTGTAGTCTAAGTATAAAAGTAGAACTATATAACACATAATACATAATTCATATTTCCATGAATAAGGAGCATTCAGATAGTTCATAATCTATATTTCCATACAATACTAGAACCATACAAGCATACACACAAGAATTAGATAGTAGAAACTAGAAACTAAAAAATAAGAAAAAGAAAATATACGGTCTAGGACTCAATAATCAACACCAAGAGTCAAGCCTCTTTATTCTGCAATCATCATCATCAAAAGAAGAAGAAGTAGGGTAAGCCTCATCATATGCATCAAATTCGAGACCATCATCATCAGAGTCATTCAGATAGTTCATAATCTATATTTCCATGAATAAGGAGCATTCAGATAGTTCATAATCTATATTTCCATACAATACTAGAACCATACAAGCATACACACAAGAATTAGATAGTAGAAACTAGAAACTAAAAAATAAGAAAAAGAAAATATACGGTCTAGGACTCAATAATCAATACCAAGAGTCAAGCCTCTTTATTCTGCAATCATCATCATCAAAAGAAGAAGAAGTAGGGTAAGTCTCATCATATGCATCAAATTCGAGACCATCATCATCAGAGTCATCTCTCTCTTCAACATAACGTTCGTCCTCCTCAGTTTCTTCTGTACTCGCCTTTTCCTAGTTTTCTTCTACCTCCCTCTTACTTTGTGCAGATGAGACCCTAAGAGTCTCGGCTACTCTACCTGGTGCCTCTTCACCCTTTTCTTTCTTTTTGTACTTCTCTGAACTCAAATATTATATAATCTCCTCCCTGGTAGCCTCAAGAATATTTTTACATGGGGCAACATCCCCCTTAATATCGGCAAGGTGTTTCTTGAACCGGTAAGTACCCCATTAGTCCCTTTCCACAATAATTACACCTAAGACAACTTTTGTCATTCAGATTCAGGTTATGACCATACTTTCAACCCGGATCACCACTTCTAAAAGAACCTGAAGAAGATATTTTTATAGAACAAGGCTCAATTTCTTCCTTTTCTGGTTCTACTGAATTCAAATATTGTTAAATCTAATCCCAAATAGCTTCATTAACATTTTTACAAGAAGCAATATTCTCTTTAATACTGAGAAAGTGTTTTTTTAATCGGTTAATACCCCCATTGGTATCTTTTCACAAAAATTATACCTTACACAATTTTTATCGTTTTGTTTTGGGTTATAATCATACTTCCAACCCGAATCACCTCTTCTAACAGAACCAGAAATAGACTTATCCAAATGATAAGGATTTGTTATTGTTTGTGTTGTACTGAACTTATATATTGGTAATCTCCTCTCTGATAGCTTCAGGAGTATTTTTACAAGGGGCAATATCCCCTTAATACCGGCAAGATGTTTCTTAAACTGGTTTATGCCCCTTTTTGTATCATTTTCCCAATAATTGCATCTTATGCAATTTTTATCCAAAGGATTCGCGTTATATCCATATTTCCAACCCGGATCACCACTTCAACTAGATCATGAAAAAGACATCTCAAAATAATACAAGCAATCTAAAAAATAAAAGTTTGTATTTACTTTGATTGCTCGAGCTCCAACCTTCCACCTCTGAGATGTTTTTTAGTGCTAAAATCTTCAAAAACACCCTCTAATAAGCCTAAAAAAATCCCAAAACTAAATCTAATCTTAATGGGTGATGTTTGGATCTATTTCCTGTAACTTTAAGAAACACTTCAATCCAAAGAAAATCACAAAATCTAGTTTTTTTAAGGTTGCTCTCTCTAAAATGGGCTCTAGTGGGTTGAGGTTTCAAATGAACTTAAAACCCATCTTTAAAAATAATTCTTTTTTCAAAAAAACCTAAGAAAGCCCCCTTAAAAAAGGGCATTTCTGCCCCTGAACTGGCAGGCCCTGGGTGGTAGCCTAAACGGTAGGAAACCTAGGCCGCTGCCTGCCTAATTTGGCCCCCTAGGTGTTGGGAAATCCACTTTTTAAAGCAATGGTAAAACCCTCATCATGCTAAGGACAATGGTATGATTATAGATCAATTCAACAACAAACATAGCTTTTGAAATTACCCTATTAAATATGGATGTTGTATTCATTTCCTTAAGAATAAGATTAACACAATGAGATGAGCAAGGAGCGCAAAACATATGCCCCCTTTTCAAAGCCAAAAGATGCCCAGCAGCAGCGTAATTGGCACCATTGTTGGTGACAATTTGTACCACATATTCCTCTCCAATAAATTCTACAATCTCAACAATCGAGTCACATAGGTATGCAGCATCATTTGACTTATCTGATGCATCAATAGGCTTAACAAAAAAGTACCTAATGGACAGTTAACCAAAAAATTAATGAATGCCTAGACTTTCCATCAAACCATCCATCACAAATGATGCTCACCCCATACTTTTCCCACCCGCTCATTGTGAAATCAAAATTTTATTAACATAAGGCACAACATCCTTTAAAAGAGGCTCCCTAAGTTCATGTAATGCAAGAGGCTTAAGTCCTAGCCAAATTGCCTGGACCAGATATACAGAACTATCAAAGTGTTACAGTAGTGAATGGAATCCCTGCCATATAAAACGACATTGCAATGTACATAAATACATTCTTCCTCTCTTCTTTCTTGTATTGTTTTTCTGATGTGGTTTGTTTAGTTTTTTGTCCTTCTCTCCTGAAGCACAATTTTGGGTTAGGAATGTAAAATGCATACATTGGCCTATAGATACCTGAATCGCTTATGAGGGTAGCGATTCCACTTCGAAATCTCGATTCGACGTTTCCCCGAGCGAAAGTTGATTCTAAAAGAAAAGAATCACGTTTCTATTTTTTGAAGAACACGATTCCACCTAGTTTAGGAATCTCGATTCCTGGATTGCCAGAATCAAGATTCCATATCGAGGACTTTATGATTCTTAGCTACACAAGAATGCGATTCCGCTAGTGAGAAACGTTGATTCCAAACTTTTTGGAATTGTGAATCCATGTTGTTTGGAATCAAGTTTCTATATCGCAGACATCGTGATTCCTTGCAACACAAAAATCCTCTAACATAAATTCACTCAACAACAATCCTCTAACATAAATTCACTCTTACCCCATGCGCATGACTATTCGATAAGAATATACGAACACAGTCAAGGACATTGATGAAGTTTAATAGTGTTTTTTGAAATAAAAAGAATAATATTTTTCCTCAAAATTAAATTTTCTCAAATTTTACTTAACACTAATAAGTTTTTTTATTTGTAATGAGTTACATTTCGTCTCCCTCATTAAATGTGTTCAAACCAATGGTTTAAAAAACGGATCGGTGACCCGGATCGGGCTTCTAAAAAACCGATCCGGATCAGCGAATCGGCTATCCGGATCGAAAATCGGGTGAATCGGTCAGAATAAAGCTTAAAAAAAATTTGAAAAAATTATTAAAATTCATTATAAATATTGTTTTTTAGGACTTCAATAAAAAATGAGGGTACTCCATAAAGAATTTTCATTTTTTTGAATGAATATGCGAATATTGATATGTTCTTTCCCTGCATGAACCGCCATTCAGCATTTAATTTACAGTATTTCGTGCTCATCCCTACACTGTTGCTGTTGGGACTCGATATGTGAATAATATGGCTGGGATAGGGTGGCCTCAGAATCATCATCTCTCTCATTTTCTCTTTGAATAATATGGATTAAAAAAAAAAAATAACAAATTTTCAAAAAAATCGATCATGGATTAAAAAAAAAATCACAAATTTTCAAAAAATTCTATCATGGATTACAAAAAAAAATTCGATCATGGATTAAAAAAAAAAATCACAAATTTTCAAAAAATTCAATCATGGATTACATAAAATTCGATCATGGATTACATAAAATTCGATCATGGATTACATAAAATTCGATCATGGATTACAAAAAAAAAAACACAAAAAAAAACAAAAAATTCAATCGTTGATTACAAAAAAAGAAAAAAACAGTTCGATCATGGATTACAAAAAATTCAATCATGGATTACAAAAAACTCTATCATGGGTTACAAAAAAAGCAAAAAACAAAAAATTCAATCATGGATTACAAAAAAAAAAACAAACATTTCTATCATGGATTACAAAAAAAAACAAACATTTCGATCATGTATTACAAAACATTCGATCATGGATTACAAAAAATTCTATCATGGGTTACAAAAAAAAAAAAAAAAATCGATCATGGATTATAAGAAAAGAAAACAAACATTTCGATCATGGATTACAAAAAATTCTATTATGGGTTACAAAAATTCGATCATGGATTACAAAAAAACAAAAACAATTCGATCATGGATTACAAAAAAATCGATCAAGTATTACAAAAAAATCTATCAAGGATTACAAAACAAAAAAAAAAAAAAAAAAAATTCCGTACAGACTCGCTGATTCATTGTTCGGACTCGCCGATTCCGTACAGTGAATCGGCGATTCACTGTACAGAATCGTCCGGTTCTCTCTAGAACCGGACGATTTCCGATTTTTTAGATGATCCGGTCCCCTTTTCACGATTTCAGAGTCGAACCGGGCGAGTCCGGTTCGACTCGGCGTTTTTTAAAACACTGGTTCAAACTAAACTTCAATAGTTTTAGTATTTCTAAAAGTTGCATCTTCTTTCCCATGTTAAATGTGTTGAATCTTTACTTCAAGTCTTGAATAAAATAATATAACATAAAAGTAATGTGAGAATAGGAACTTCAATTCTTGAACTAAATAAAATAACATG